>NC_069502.1:1229409398-1229751190 GCF_027579735.1 Bombina bombina
ATACAGGGATTAATTACAGATACATACTGTGTCTCGCAGGTTCGGTGTCGCTCTACAGGCCGCACCTGATAATAATAATAATATACAGGGATTAATTACAGATACATACTGTGTCTCGCAGGTTCTGTGACGCTCTACAGGCCGGACCTGATAATAATAATAATATACAGGGATTAATTACAGATACATACTGTGTCTCGCAGGTTCTGTGACGCTCTACAGGCCGGCCCTGATAATAATAATAATATACAAGGATTAATTACAGATACATGCTGTGTCTCGCAGGTTCTGTGACGCTCTACAGGCCGCACCTGATAATAATAATAATATACAGGGATTAATTACAGATACTTACTGTGTCTCGCAGGTTCTGTGACGCTCTACAGGCCGCACCTGATAATAATAATAATATACAGGGATTAATTACAGATACATACTGTGTCTCGCAGGTTCTGTGACGCTCTACAGGCCGCACCTGATAATAATAATATACAGGGATTAATTACAGATACATACTGTGTCTCGCAGGTTCCGTGACGCTCTACAGGCCGGACCTGATAATAATAATAATAATATACAGGGATTAATTACAGATACATACTGTGTCTCGCAGGTTCTGTGACGCTCTACAGGCCGCACCTGATGATAATAATATACAGGGATTAATTACAGATACATACTGTGTCTCGCAGGTTCTGTGACGCTCTACAGAACGCATCTGATAATAATAATAATATACAGGGATTAATTACAGATACATACTGTGTCTCGCAGGTTCTGTGACATTCTACAGACCGCACCTGATAATAATAATAATATACAGGGATTAATTACAGATACATACTGTGTCTCGCAGGTTCTGTGTCGCTCTACAGGCTGCACCTGATAATAATAATAATATACAGGGATTAATTACAGATACATACTGTGTCTCGCAGGTTCTGTGACGCTCTACAGGCCGGCCCTGATAATAATAATAATATACAGGGATTAATTACAGATACTTACTGTGTCTCGCAGGTTCTGTGACGCTCTACAGGCCGCACCTGATAATAATAATAATAATATACAGGGATTAATTACAGATACATACTGTGTCTTGCAGGTTCTGTGACGCTCTACAGGCCGCACCTGATAATAATAATAATATACAGGGATTAATTACAGATACTTACTGTGTCTCGCAGGTTCTGTGTCGCTCTACAGGCCGCATCTGATAATAATAATAATATACAGGGAATAATTACAGATACATACTGTGTCTCGCAGGTTCTGTGACGCTCTACAGGCCGCATCTGATAATAATAATAATATACAGGGATTAATTACAGATACATACTGTGTCTCGCAGGTTCTGTGGCGCTCTATAGGCCGCACCTGATAATAATAATAATATACAGGGATTAATTACAGATACATACTGTGTCTCGCAGGTTCTGTGACGCTCTACAGACCGCACCTGATAATAATAATAATATACAGGGATTAATTACAGATACACACTGTGTCTCGCAGGTTCTGTGACGCTCTACAGGCCGCACCTGATAATAATAATAATATAGAGGGATTAATTACAGATACATACTGTGTCTCGCAGGTTCTGTGACGCTCTACAGGCCGCACCTAATAATAATAATAATATACAGGGATTAATTACAGATACATACTGTGTCTCGCAGGTTCTGTGACGCTCTACAGGCCGCACCTGATGATAATAATAATATACAGGGATTAATTACAGATACATACTGTGTCTCGCAAGTTCTGTGACGCTCTACAGGCCGGCCCTGATAATAATAATAATATACAGGGATTAATTACAGATACATACTGTGTCTCGCAGGTTCTGTGACGCTCTACAGGCCGCACCTGATAATAATAATAATATACAGGGATTAATTACAGATACATACTGTGTCTCGCAGGTTCTGTGACGCTCTACAGGCCGCACCTGATAATAATAATATACAGGGATTAAATACAGATACATACTGTGTCTCGCAAGTTCTGTGACGCTCTACAGGCCGGCCCTGATAATAATAATAATATACAGGGATTAATTACAGATACATACTGTGTCTCGCAGGTTCTGTGACGCTCTACAGCCCGCACCTGATAATAATAATAATAATATACAGGGATTAATTACAGATACATACTGTGTCTCACAGGTTCTGTGACGCTCTACAGCCCGCACCTGATAATAATAATAATAATATACAGGGATTAATTACAGATACATACTGCGTCTCGCAGGTTCTGTGTCGCTCTACAGGCCGGATCTGATGATAATAATAATATACAGGGATTAATTACAGATACATACTGTGTCTCGCAGGTTCTGTGACGCTCTACAGGCCGCACCTAATAATAATAATAATATACAGGGATTAATTACAGATACATACTGTGTCTCGCAGGTTCTGTGACGCTCTACAGGCCGCACCTGATAATAATAATAATATACAGGGATTAATTACAGATACATACTGTGTCTCGCAGGTTCTGTGTCGCTCTACAGGCCGCACCTGATAATAATAATATACAGGGATTAATTACAGATACATACTGTGTCTCGCAGGTTCTGTGTCGCTCTACAGGCCGCACCTGATAATAATAATAATATACAGGGATTAATTACAGATACATACTGTGTCTCGCAGGTTCTGTGACGCTCTACAGGCCGCACCTGATAATAATAATAATATACAGGGATTAATTACAGATACATACTGTGTCTCGCAGGTTCTGTGTCGCTCTACAGGCCGCACCTGATAATAATAATAATATACAGGGATTAATTACAGATACATACTGTGTCTCGCAGGTTCTGTGACGCTCTACAGGCCGCACCTGATAATAATAATAATATACAGGGATTAATTACAGATACATACTGTGTCTCGCAGGTTCTGTGTCGCTCTACAGGCCGCACCTGATAATAATAATATACAGGGATTAATTACAGATACATACTGTGTCTCGCAGGTTCTGTGACGCTCTACAGGCCGCACCTGATAATAATAATATACAGGGATTAATTACAGATACATACTGTGTCTCGCAGGTTCTGTGACGCTCTACAGGCCGCACCTGATAATAATAATAATATACAGGGATTAATTACAGATACATACTGTGTCTCGCAGGTTCTGTGACGCTCTACAGGCCGCATCTGATAATAATAATAATATACAGGGATTAATTACAGATACATACTGTGTCTCGCAGGTTCTGTGACGCTCTACAGGCCGCACCTGATAATAATAATAATATACAGGGATTAATTACAGATACTTACTGTGTCTCGCAGGTTCTGTGTCGCTCTACAGGCCGCACCTGATAATAATAATAATATACAGGGATTAATTACAGATACTTACTGTGTCTCGCAGGTTCTGTGACGCTCTACAGGCCGCACCTGATAATAATAATAATATACAGGGATTAATTACAGATACATACTGTGTCTCGCAGGTTCTGTGACGCTCTACAGGCCGCACCTGATAATAATAATAATATACAGGGATTAATTACAGATACATACTGTGTCTCGCAGGTTCTGTGACGCTCTACAGGCCGCACCTGATAATAATAATAATATACAGAGATTAATTACAGATACATACTGTGTCTCGCAGGTTCTGTGACGCTCTACAGGCCGCACCTAATAATAATAATAATATACAGGGATTAATTACAGATACATACTGTGTCTCGCAGGTTCTGTGACGCTCTACAGGCCGCACCTGATAATAATAATAATATACAGGGATTAATTACAAATACATACTGTGTCTCGCAGGTTCTGTGGCGCTCTACAGGCCGCACCTGATAATAATAATATACAGGGATTAATTACAGATACATACTGTGTCTCGCAGGTTCTGTGTCGCTCTACAGGCCGCACCTGATAATAATAATAATATACAGGGATTAATTACAGATACATACTGTGTCTCGCAGGTTCTGTGACGCTCTACAGGCCGCACCTGATAATAATAATATACAGGGATTAATTACAGATACATACTGTGTCTCGCAGGTTCTGTGACGCTCTACAGGCCGCACCTGATAATAATAATAATATACAGGGATTAATTACAGATACATACTGTGTCTCGCAGGTTCTGTGACGCTCTACAGGCCGCACCTGATAATAATAATAATATACAGGGATTAATTACAGATACATACTGTGTCTCGCAGGTTCTGTGTCGCTCTACAGGCCGCACCTGATAATAATAATAATATACAGGGATTAATTACAGATACATACTGTGTCTCGCAGGTTCTGTGACGCTCTACAGGCCGCACCTGATAATAATAATAATATACAGGGATTAATTACAGATACATACTGTGTCTCGCAGGTTCTGTGACGCTCTACAGGCCGGCCCTGATAATAATAATATACAGGGATTAATTACAGATACATACTGTGTCTCGCAGGTTCTGTGACGCTCTAAAGACCACACCTGATAATAATAATAATATACAGGGATTAATTACAGATACATACTGTGTCTCGCAGGTTCTGTGACGCTCTACAGGCCGCACCTGATAATAATAATATACAGGGATTAATTACAGATACATACTGTGTCTCGCAGGTTCTGTGACGCTCTACAGGCCGCACCTGATAATAATAATATACAGGGATTAATTACAGATACATACTGTGTCTCGCAGGTTCTGTGACGCTCTACAGGCCGGATCTGATGATAATAATAATATACAGGGATTAATTACAGATACATACTGTGTCTCTCAGGTTCTGTGACACTCTACAGGCCGCACCTGATAATAATAATAATATACAGGGATTAATTACAGATACTTACTGTGTCTCGCAGGTTCTGTGACGCTCTACAGGCCGCACCTGATAATAATAATAATATACAGGGATTAATTACAGATACATACTGTGTCTCGCAGGTTCTGTGACGCTCTACAGGCCGCACCTGATAATAATAATAATATACAGGGATTAATTACAGATACATACTGTGTCTCGCAGGTTCTGTGGCGCTCTACAGGCCGCACCTGATAATAATAATATACAGGGATTAATTACAGATACATACTGTGTCTCGCAGGTTCTGTGACGCTCTACAGGCCGCACCTGATAATAATAATAATATACAGGGATTAATTACAGATACATACTGTGTCTCGCAGGTTCTGTGACGCTCTACAGGCCGCACCTGATAATAATAATATACAGGGATTAATTACAGATACATACTGTGTCTCGCAGGTTCTGTGACGCTCTACAGGCTGGATCTGATAATAATAATATACAGGGATTAATTACAGATACATACTGTGTCTCGCAGGTTCTGTGACGCTCTACAGGCCGCACCTGATAATAATAATAATATACAGGGATTAATTACAGATACATACTGTGTCTCGCAGGTTCTGTGACGCTCTACAGGCCGCACCTGATAATAATAATAATATACAGGGATTAATTACAGATACATACTGTGTCTCGCAGGTTCTGTGACGCTCTACAGGCCGCACCTGATAATAATAATATACAGGGATTAATTACAGATACATACTGTGTCTCGCAGGTTCTGTGACGCTCTACAGGCCGCACCTGATAATAATAATAATATACAGGGATTAATTACAGATACATACTGTGTCTCGCAGGTTCTGTGGTGCTCTACAGGCCGCACCTGATAATAATAATAATATACAGGGATTAATTACAGATACATACTGTGTCTCGCAGGTTCTGTGTCGCTCTACAGGCCGCACCTGATAATAATAATAATATACAGGGATTAATTACAGATACATACTGTGTCTCGCAGGTTCTGTGACGCTCTACAGGCTGGATCTGATAATAATAATATACAGGGATTAATTACAGATACATACTGTGTCTCGCAGGTTCTGTGTCGCTCTACAGGCTGCACCTGATAATAATAATAATATACAGGGATTAATTACAGATACTTACTGTGTCTCGCAGGTTCTGTGACGCTCTACAGGCCGCACCTGATAATAATAATATACAAGGATTAATTACAGATACATACTGTGTCTCGCAGGTTCTGTGACGCTCTACAGGCCGCACCTGATAATAATAATAATATACAGGGATTAATTACAGATACATACTGTGTCTCGCAGGTTCTGTGACGCTCTACAGGCCGCACCTGATAATAATAATATACAGGGATTAATTACAGATACATACTGTGTCTCGCAGGTTCTGTGACGCTCTACAGGCCGCACCTGATAATAATAAAAATATACAGGGATTAATTACAGATACACACTGTGTCTCGCAGGTTCTGTGACGCTCTACAGGCCGCACCTGATAATAATAATAATATACAGGGATTAATTACAGATACATACTGTGTCTCGCAGGTTCTGTGACGCTCTACAGGCCGCACCTGATAATAATAATAATATACAGGGATTAATTACAGATACATACTGTGTCTCGCAGGTTCTGTGACGCTCTACAGGCCGCACCTGATAATAATAATAATATACAGGGATTAATTACAGATACATACTGTGTCTCGCAGGTTCTGTGTCGCTCTACAGGCCGGCCCTGATAATAATAATAATATACAGGGATTAATTACAGATACATACTGTGTCTCGCAGGTTCTGTGACGCTCTACAGGCCGGCCCTGATAATAATAATAATATACAGGGATTAATTACAGATACATACTGTGTCTCGCAGGTTCTGTGACGCTCTACAGGCCGGCCCTGATAATAATAATAATATACAGGGATTAATTACAGATACATACTGTGTCTCGCAGGTTCTGTGTCGCTCTACAGGCCGCATCTGATAATAATAATAATATACAGGGATTAATTACAGATACATACTGTGTCTCGCAGGTTCTGTGACGCTCTACAGGCCGCACCTGATAATAATAATATACAGGGATTAATTACAGATACATACTGTGTCTCGCAGGTTCTGTGACACTCTACAGGCCGCACCTGATGATAATAATAATATACAGGGATTAATTACAGATACATACTGTGTCTCGCAGGTTCTGTGACACTCTACAGGCCGGCCCTGATAATAATAATAATATACAGGGATTAATTACAGATACATACTGTGTCTCGCAGGTTCTGTGTCGCTATACAGGCCGCATCTGATAATAATAATAATATACAGGGAATAATTACAGATACATACTGTGTCTCGCAGGTTCTGTGACGCTCTACAGGCCGCACCTGATAATAATAATAATATACAGGGATTAATTACAGATACATACTGTGTCTCGCAGGTTCTGTGTCGCTCTACAGGCCGCATCTGATAATAATAATAATATACAGGGATTAATTACAGATACATACTGTGTCTCGCAGGTTCTGTGACGCTCTACAGGCCGCACCTGATAATAATAATAATAATATACAGGGATTAATTACAGATACATACTGTGTCTCGCAGGTTCTGTGACGCTCTACAGGCCGCACCTGATAATAATAATAATATACAGGGATTAATTACAGATACATACTGTGTCTCGCAGGTTCTGTGACGCTCTACAGGCCGCACCTAATAATAATAATAATATACAGGGATTAATTACAGATACATACTGTGTCTCGCAGGTTCTGTGACGCTCTACAGGCCGCACCTGATAATAATAATAATATACAGGGATTAATTACAGATACTTACTGTGTCTCGCAGGTTCTGTGACGCTCTACAGGCCGTACCTAATAATAATAATAATAATATACAGGGATTAATTACAGATACATACTGTGTCTCGCAGGTTCTGTGACGCTCTACAGGCCGCACCTAATAATAATAATAATAATATACAGGGATTAATTACAGATACTTACTGTGTCTCGCAGGTTCTGTGACGCTCTACAGGCCGCACCTGATAATAATAATAATAATATACAGGGATTAATTACAGATACTTACTGTGTCTCGCAGGTTCTGTGTCGCTCTACAGGCCGCACCTAATAATAATAATATACAGGGATTAATTACAGATACATACTGTGTCGCTCTACAGGCCGCACCTAATAATAATAATAATATACAGGGATTAATTACAGATACATACTGTGTCTCGCAGGTTCTGTGACGCTCTACAGGCCGCACCTGATAATAATAATAATATACAGGGATTAATTACAGATACTTACTGTGTCTCGCAGGTTCTGTGACGCTCTACAGCCCGCACCTGATAATAATAATAATATACAGGGATTAATTACAAATACATACTGTGTCTCGCAGGTTCTGTGGCGCTCTACAGGCCGCACTTATTGGGTGCACTGGCATATGGTTGAGATCATTGATGCAGGCGAGCAAACAGAGGAGGACACGCAGGAGAAATTGCCATTGTCCAATGAAAATCTTAAAGTCTCTACAACAGGTGAGTGTCCTTCCCCCCCCCCTCCCCCCACCAACGTAGGGAATGAAATAAATCATCACAGACACAAAAATAGACTGATTGTTTGCTGTAGAAAGTCTTGCCAGTCGCTGGCCATACCTATCCCCTATTACTGACTTCCCCTGTGCTTAGTCACTGGCCATACCTGTCCCCTATTACTGACTTCACCTGTGCTTAGTCACTGGCTATACCTGTCCATTATTACTGACTTCCCTTGTGCTTAGTCACTGGCCATACCTGTCCCCTATTACTGACTTCCCTTGTGCTTAGTCATTGGCTATACCTGTCCATTATTACTGACTTCCCTTTTGCTTAGTCACTGGCTATACCTGTGCATTATTACTGACTTCCCTTGTGCTTAGTCACTGGCTATACCTGTCCATTATTACTGACTTCCCTTGTGCTTAGTCACTGGCTATACCTGTCCATTATTACTGACTTCCCTTGTGCTTAGTCGCTGGCCATACCTTTCCCCTATTACTGACTTCCCTTGTGCTTAGTCACTGACCATACCTGTCCCCTATTACTGACTTCACCTGTGCTTAGTCACTGGCCATACGTGTCCCATATTACTGACTTAGTCACTGGACTTGCCTGTCCCCTATCACTTACTTCTCCTGTGCTAAGTCACTGGCCATACCTCTCCCTTATCACTGACCTTCCCTGTGCTTAGTCACTGGCCATACCTGTCCCCTATCACTGACCTCCTGTGCTTAGTCACTGGCCATACCTGTCCCCTATCTCTGACCTTCCCTGTGCTTAGTCACTGGCCATACCTATCACTGACTTCTCTTGTGCTTAGTCACTGGCCAAACCTGTCCCCTATCACTTGCTGTTCCTGTGCTTAGTCACTGGCCATACCTGTCCCCTATCACTGACTTCTCATGTGCTTAGTTACTGGCCATACCTGTCCCCTATTACTGACTTCCCCTGTGCTTAGTCACTGGCCATACCTGTCCCCTATTACTGACTTCACCTGTGCTTAGCCACTGGCCATACTTGTCCCCTATTACTGACTTCACCTGTGTTTAGCCACTGGCCATACTTGTCCCCTATTACTGACTTCACCTGTGTTTAGCCACTGGCCATACCTGTCCTGTTACTGACTTCACCTGTGCTATTTCACTGGCCATACCTTTCACCTATTACTGACTTCACCTGTGCTAAGTCACTGGCCATACCTTCCACCTGTTACTGACTTCAAGTATAATAACGTAGTATGTTAGTTGACTTATTTATTTTTATGTTTATTACATCTTTCAAATTTATAAATATCTATATCCGTTTGTGATATTACATACTAAAAACTCTGTAGTGTAAGGACTCTCAGACTAAAACACGATTACCCTAAAGAAGGTTGTTTCAAACAATAGTTATTCAGAACCCATTCTTAACAACCATAAAAAAAAAAAAAAAAAAAAAAAAAAAAAATGCAAAATAATGATTGTTGTTAAAATTAAAAAAAAAAAATAGTCTTAAAAATGTCACACTTTGGATTACCTTCTTTTATTGTTCAAAAGAAGGTAATTTCTGATATAATATAGTGCACACTTTTTGGAATTCCATATACCAGTTCACATTTTCTTTTTTAAGACACGATGAGTCCACGGATCATCTTAATTACTAATGGGACATTCACCTTCTGGTCAGCAGGAGGAGGCAAAGAGCACCACAGCATTGCTGACAAACAGCTCCTCCCTTCCCTCCCACTCCAGTCATTCTCTTTGCCTACGTTATTGATAGGAAGAGGTAAAGTGAGGTGTTAGTATAGATTCTTCAATCAAGAGTTTATTATTTTTAAAGTAGTGCCAGAGAGTACTGCTTTGTTCTAGGGTGTAGCCATAGTCCATATCAGTCTCTACAGTAGAGCTTTTGGTGGCTTTCAAGCAATGCGGACTTGTGGGACATAATTCTCACCGTGCCTCCCATACATGGTTTGCTGCCCTGTTTGTAAAAGTCTGAGGGAAGAGGATATACTCAGTACTTTTTTTGTTCCACAGGCCAATGTGAGGAAGAGGACCTCGCAAGCCGGGTGGTCTGCCCTCCTGCCGGGCAGATTTCTGAGGTAAATGCTAAATTCTTCTTTCTGGGAAGGATATGCTGCAGAACAGAGCATACACAGGAAAATTTAGCACCCTATATACCCTACATTGGACACTAGATAACTCTGGACGTAAGATGGAGGGTGTAGAATCTGCTGACTTTGTATGCCTTCAGCTGTTACTTGCAATTGTCTTTGTATTGAGACAAGGCTGATTCTTGAAGCAAAATTGGTTTATTTTTAACAGCCAATACAAGATTAATACAAATAAAATACAATGTAATTAAGTAAAAAGAAATACAAAAATAACAAAAATATGGAGTTCATAGATATAGCTGTCTGCAAGTTGGTAGCATAGCCATAAAATGAAAAGGTACAGGGTTTCTGTGTAAGTCTTTGTGTGTGAGTGTCTATGTATGTGTGTATGCAAATGAGTGAGTGAGTCTGTGTAAAAATGAGCCCTTTTTATACTGTATAAATTCATTCTATCCCATTCATACATCTCTTCCCCCAAGCCATGTAAGCAGCTGTTATCACCAAACTTCCTGATGGAGTCTGTTTACACATTTGGTGTACATGAAAGGAGTTGTTTATGGTTGTTCACAAATTTGTTTATAGTCCATAGTACATCAAAGGAGTTGTAAATTCCCATTCCAAATGTGTTTCTCCCATGTGTATGTCTTTGTGTATTGCCATTTATTGGTCACTTAAAAGGGTTGTTGATGATCAATCTTCCTCCAGGGAATCCATTCACCCAGGATGTTTTCACATCAAAGAGTTGGTGATCAATATCAGTTTTCCATTATCTTTACCCAACAGCAACACATCCTTCCAAGGAGACACCTGTGACCTCCATTTGATACACTGAATTTGCAATAAGTTAACTTGTAATGAAAAGTATGATACAACAGAGGCGGACAGGTTCTCTGGCATGGCATGCAGGCACTGAAGGATGCGGGGAAGTGGCTCTGTTTTTTTGTTATAATCGAACATGTTTGCAGCTCCCAAAGGCTTATTTTTCTTTTCAGCCGTCTGTGAGGAGTATCCTTATACGTTAAGGGATATGTAGGGTAGGTGCAGTGTTGGTTCTGTTGGCCTTATTTATGTTAGTTGCTAACCGAGAGATGATATATGTATGGAAATTACTGTACTTAACTTTGTAAAGACGCGGCTGCTGTGTACTTGCCGCCCGGGAGTTTGACTGGAGACGCCCACGATGGGCGGGGCTAAGTTACGCGCCATTGTTGCGCATTTCTTGTCTCCTTCCCGGATGGCTAGAGTGACAGTTTTTTCTGGGTTCCAGAAACCTTCTCTGCTGCGCTGTGACGACAAGAACGTATTTATGTTTTTCACTACTGTGCTGTAAAAGTAAATAAAGAGAATATACTGCGGAAAGGCTTCTATATTTTTACACAAATATTGAGTGCTACGGATTCTTTCTCTGCTGCGAGGTGAAATATCTGCAGAAGAGAGAATTTCATACGCATTTCGAGTTTAGAGTATTAAGTGCTCTGGAGACTTTTGGGCTGCATTGTAGATAATGCAGCAGAGGGGCTTTTCTTTCAGTACGGATTAAACGTGCTGAGTAGTTTGGATGCCGTCTCTGCTGTGTCATTTAGTATAGCAGAGAGGTTTTTATCTTTTAGTAGGCAGAACTACTATTTATTTTGTCTGAATGAATTCCTACTAAAAAGTTTAAAGGAGATCTTTATCTCTTCAAGACTCTTTCCGTGTTAAGAAATAATGTAGTATTTTTAACTTTTAAAGAGACAGTACCATCCGTTTTTAATAAACAATTTGTTAATAAAAAGTTAATAAGGTGATATCAGGATCCAAAAAGGAGTCCTTTTCTCCTGTTAAGTGTAGTCAGTCCACGGGTCATCCATTACTTATGGGATTATATCTCCTCCCTAACAGGAAGTGCAAGAGGATCACCCAAGCAGAGCTGCTATATAGCTCCTCCCCTCTACGTCATACCCAGTCATTCTCTTGCACCTAACTAATAGATAGGACGTGTGAGAGGACTGTGGTGTGTTAAACTTAGTTTTTATTTCTTCAATCAAAAGTTTGTTATTTTAAACGGCACCGGAGTGTGTTGTTTCTTCTCAGGCAGCATTAGAAGAAGAATCTACCTGAGTTTGTCTATGATCTTAGCGGTCGTAACTAAGATCCACTTGCTGTTCTCGGCCATTCTGAGGAGTGAGGTAACTTCAGAACAGGGGATAGCATGCAGGGCCCACCTGCAAGGAGGTATGTGCAGTAAATTATTTTCTAAGGAATGGAATTGACTGAGAAAATACTGCTAATACCGATGTAATGTAAGTGCAGCCTTAAATGCAGTAGTAGCGACTGGTATCAGGCTGATATGTATGTATGTATACTCTGTGGTATTTCTGGGGAATGGAATTTCACTAAGAAAATACTGTCTATATTAAAGTAATATTTGAGCCTGCACTGCAGTGAAAGCGACTAGCAGCAGGCTTATTAATAACATTTCATAATTTTCATTTTTAAAACGTTTACTGGCATGTTAATCGTTTTTTCTGAGGTACTTGGTGATAAAACTTTATGGGCATGATTTTTACCACATGGCTGTCGTTTGTTTTCTGAATAAAAACAGTTTACTGAGCTTCCCCACTGTTGTAATATGAGTGGGAGGGGCCTATTTTAGCGCTTTATTGCGCAGTAAAAATTTAGTCACAGTCTTCCTATTTCTTCCTCCATGATCCAGGACGTCTCTACAGAGCTCAGGGGTCTCCAAAACTAGTTTTGAGGGAGGTAATCACTCACAGCAGACCTGTGACGGTGTGTTTTGACTGTGATAAAAACGTTAATTATTAAATTGTTATCCGTTTTTTGGGTATTAAGGGGTTAATCATCCATTTGCTGGTGGGTGCAATCCTTTGCTAACTTAATACATTTACTGTGAAAAATTGGTTGCTATAACTATTTTGGTTCATTGTTATTTCAACTGTGACAGCTTTTTGTGCTTCTTAAAGGCACAGTAGCGTTTTTTATATTGCTTGTAAATTTATTTAGAAAAGTATTTCCAAGCTTGCTAGTCTCATTGCTAGTCTGTTTAAACATGTCTGACACAGATGAATCTCTTTGTTCACTATGTTTAAAGGCCAATGTGGAGCCCAATAGAAATTTGTGTACTAATTGCATTGATGCTACTTTAAATAAAAGCCAATCTGTACATGTAAAGAAATTATCACCAGATAACGAGGGGGAAGTTATGCCGACTAACTCTCCTCACGTGTCAGTACCTTTGCCTTCCGCTCAGGAGGTGCGTGATATTGTGGCGCCAAGTACATCAGGGCGGCCCATACAAATCACTTTGCAAGACATGGCTAATGTTATGACTGAAGTACTATCTAAATTGCCAGAATTTAGGGGTAAACGCGATCACTCTGGGCTAAGAACAGAGTGCGCTGATAATAATAGAGCCATGTCTGATACTGCGTCACAATTTGCAGAACATGAGGACGGAGAGCTTCATTCTGTGGGTGACGGATCTGATCCAAGTAAACTGGACTCAGACATTTCAAATTTTAAATTTAAGCTTGAGAACCTCCGTGTATTACTAGGGGAGGTATTAGCGGCTCTGAATGATTGTAACACGGTTGCAATTCCAGAGAAAGTATGTAGGCTGGATAAATAATTTGCGGTACCGGCGTGTACTGACGTTTTTCCTATACCTAAAAGGCTTACAGAAATTGTTAACAAGGAGTGGGATAGACCCGGTGTGTCTTTTTCACCCCCTCCTATATTTAGAAAAATGTTTCCAATAGACGCCACCACACGGGACTTATGGCAGACGGTCCCTAAGGTGGAGGGAGCAGTTTCTACTCTGGCTAAGCGCACCACTATCCCGGTGGAGGATAGCTGTGCTTTTTCAGATCCAATGGATAAAAAGTTAGAGGGTTACCTTAAGAAAATGTTTGTTCAGCAAGGTTTTATATTACAACCCCTTGCATGCATTGCGCCTGTCACGGCTGCGGCGGCATTCTGGTTTGAGTCTCTGGAAGAGACCCTTAGCACAGCTCCATTGGATGAGATTATAAACAAGCTTAAAGTCCTTAAGCTAGCTAATTCATTTATTTCTGATGCCGTAGTACACTTAACTAAACTTACGGCTAAGAACTCCGGATTCGCCATTCAAGCGCGTAGAGCGCTGTGGCTTAAATCCTGGTCAGCTGATGTGACTTCTAAATCTAAATTGCTTAACATTCCTTTCAAAGGGCAGACATTATTCGGGCCCGGTTTGAAAGAAATTATCGCTGACATTACTGGAGGTAAGGGCCATGCCCTGCCTCAAGACAGGGCCAAACCAAGGGCTAAACAGTCTAATTTTCGTGCCTTTCGTAACTTCAAGGCAGGAGCAGCATCAATTTCCTCCGCTCCAAGACAGGAAGGAACTGTTGCTCGCTACAGACAGGGCTGGAAACCTAACCAGTCCTGGAACAAGGGCAAGCAGGCCAGAAAACCTGCTGCTGCCCCTAAGTCAGCATGAAGTGAGGGCCCCCGATCCGGAAACGGATCTAGTGGGGGGCAGACTTTCTCGCTTCGCCCAGGCTTGGGCAAGAGATCTCCAGGATCCCTGGGCGTTGGAGATCATATCTCAGGGATATCTTCTGGACTTCAAAGCTTCTCCTCCACAAGGGAGATTTCATCTTTCAAGGTTATCAGCAAACCAGATAAAGAAAGAGGCGTTTCTACGCTGTGTACAAGACCTCTTACTAATGGGAGTGATCCACCCAGTTCCGCGGTCGGAACACGGACAAGGGTTTTATTCAAATCTGTTTGTGGTTCCCAAAAAAGAGGGAACTTTCAGACCAATCTTGGACTTAAAGATCCTAAACAAATTCCTAAGAGTTCCATCGTTCAAAATGGAAACTATTCGGACCATCCTTCCCATGATCCAAGAGGGTCAGTACATGACCACAGTGGATTTAAAGGATGCCTACCTTCACATACCGATTCACAAGGATCATTACCGGTATCTAAGGTTTGCCTTCCTAAACAGGCATTACCAGTTTGTAGCTCTTCCCTTCGGGTTAGCTACGGCTCCAATAATCTTTACAAAGGTTCTGGGCTCTCTTCTGGCGGTACTAAGACCGCGAGGAATATCGGTAGCTCCGTACCTAGACGACATTCTGATACAAGCGTCAAGTTTCCAAACTGCCAAGTCTCATACAGAGTTAGTTCTGGCATTTCTAAGGTCGCATGGGTGGAAGGTGAACGTAGAAAAGAGTTCTCTATTGCCACTCACAAGAGTTCCCTTCTTAGGGACTCTTATAGATTCTGTAGAAATGAAAATTTACCTGACGGAGGACAGGTTATCAAAACTTCTAAATGCTTGCCGTGTCCTTCATTCCATTCAACACCCGTCAGTGGCTCAGTGCATGGAGGTAATCGGCTTAATGGTAGCGGCAATGGACATAGTACCTTTTGCACGCCTGCATCTCAGACCGCTGCAATTGTGCATGCTAAGTCAGTGGAATGGGGATTACTCAGATTTGTCCCCTCTGCTAAATCTGGATCAAGAGACCAGAGATTCTCTTCTATGGTGGCTTTCTCGGCCACATCTGTCCAAGGGGATGCCCTTCCGCAGGCCAGATTGGACGATTGTAACAACAGACGCCAGCCTTCTAGGTTGGGGTGCAGTCTGGAATTCCCTGAAGGCTCAGGGATCATGGACTCAGGAGGAGAGACTCCTTCCAATAAACATTCTGGAATTAAGAGCAGTTTTCAATGCTCTTCTGGCTTGGCCTCAGTTAGCAACTCTGAGGTTCATCAGGTTATAGTCGGACAACATCACGACTGTGGCTTACATCAACCATCAGGGAGGGACAAGGAGTTCCCTAGCGATGATGGAAGTCTCAAAGATAATTCGCTGGGCAGAGTCTCACTCTTGCCACCTGTCAGCGATCCACATCCCAGGCGTGGAGAACTGGGAGGCGGATTTTCTAAGTCGCCAGACTTTTCATCCGGGGGAGTGGGAACTTCATCCGGAGGTGTTTGCCCAACTGCTTCATCATTGGGGCAAACCAGATCTGGATCTCATGGCGTCTCGCCAGAACGCCAAGCTTCCTTGTTACGGATCCAGGTCCAGGGACCCGGGAGCGGTACTGATAGATGCTCTGACAGCACCTTGGGTCTTCAACATGGCTTATGTGTTTCCACCCTTCCCGATGCTTCCTCGATTGATTGCCAGGATCATCGATGATTCTAATAGCGCCTGCGTGGCCACGCAGGACCTGGTATGCAGATCTAGTGGACATGTCGTCCTGTCCACCATGGTCTCTGCCTCTGAGACAGGACCTTCTGATTCAGGGTCCTTTCAAACATCCAAATCTAATTTCTCTGAGGCTGACTGCATGGAGATTGAACGCTTGATTCTATCAAAGCGGGGATTCTCGGAGTCAGTAATTGATACCTTAATACAGGCTAGGAAACCTGTTACTAGGAAAATTTACCATAAAATATGGCGTAAATACTTATATTGGTGCGAATCCAAGAGTTACTCATGGAGTAAGGTTAGGATTCCTAGGATATTGTCTTTTCTACAAGAAGGTTTAGAAAAGGGTTTATCTGCTAGTTCGTTAAAGGGACAGATTTCAGCTCTGTCTATCCTTTTACACAAACGTCTGTCAGAAGTTCCAGACGTTCAGGCTTTTTGTCAGGCTTTGGCTAGGATTAAGCCTGTGTTTAAGACTGTTGCTCCGCCGTGGAGCTTAAACTTAGTTCTTAACGTTCTGCAAGGTGTTCCGTTTGAACCCCTTCATTCCATTGATATCAAGCTGTTATCTTGGAAAGTTCTGTTTTTAATGGCTATTTCCTCGGCTCGAAGAGTCTCTGAGTTATCGGCCTTACATTGTGATTCTCCTTATCTGATTTTTCATTCAGACAAGGTAGTTCTGCGTACTAAACCTGGGTTCTTACCTAAGGTAGTCACTAACAAGAATATCAATCAAGAGATTGTTGTTCCATCATTGTGCCCTAACCCTTCTTCAAAGAAGGAACGACTTCTGCACAATCTGGACGTCTTCCGTGCCCTGAAATTTTATTTGCAGGCAACTAAAGATTTTCGTCAAACTTCTTCCCTGTTTGTCGTTTATTCTGGACAGAGGAGAGGTCAAAAAGCTTCAGCTACCTCTCTCTCTTTCTGGCTTCGTAGCATAATACGTTTAGCCTATGAGACTGCTGGACAGCAGCCTCCTGAAAGGATTACGGCTCATTCTACTAGAGCTGTGGCTTTCACTTGGGCCTTTAAGAATGAGGCCTCTGTTGAACAGATTTGCAAGGCTGCAACTTGGTCTTCACTTCACACTTTTTCAAAATTTTACAAATTTGACACTTTTGCTTCTTCAGAGGCTGTTTTTGGGAGAAAGGTTCTACAGGCAGTGGTTCCTTCCGTGTAAAGATCCTGCCTTGTCCCTCCCATCATCCGTGTACTTTTAGCTTTGGTATTGGTATCCCATAAGTAATGGATGACCCGTGGACTGACTACACTTAACAGGAGTAAATATAATTTATGCTTACCTGATAAATTCATTTCTCCTGTAGTGTAGTCAGTCCACGGCCCGCCCTGTTTTTTACGGCAGGTCTAAATTTTAAATTAAACTCCAGTCACCACTGCACCCTATAGTTTTCTCCTTTCTCGTTTGGTTTTCGGTCGAATGACTGGGTATGACGTAGAGGGGAGGAGCTATATAGCAGCTCTGCTTGGGTGATCCTCTTGCACTTCCTGTTAGGGAGGAGATATAATCCCATAAGTAATGGATGACCCGTGGACTGACTACACTACAGGAGAAATGAATTTATCAGGTAAGCATAAATTATATTTTCTCCTTGTTAATGGGTTGTACATTGTAAAGGAACTGGGTTAGAATGTTTTCCTTTATCATTTAAAGTCACTGTATTTTTTGTTATTCAGTTTTCATTGAATAAAAAGTGAATATTCCTATGGTACGTCTTGATACTTCAGTGATTTGATTAAAGTCTCCATGTATTATAAGATTTTTGTTTAAAAAAAATAAAAAAATAAAAAAATAAAAAAAAATTCAGAACCGACATTGTTTTGGATGATTTTTGAAGCTTTCTGGCAATGTTCATTATTTATGCAGCCTTCCCCTCAAGTGTCCTAAAATCTTTGCGTCTGTTCATCCAGTACCCTGCGCTTCCTTCTCGACTCCTATTGGGGTTATGTCTTGCTAGGCATCGTTTCCATCTGGGCATGTCAGGTGTGTTGTCGGCTTTTCCCATGCTGCAGGGATAGCGCAAGAGGAAAAATATATTTATTTTTCTAGATGCGATGAGTCCACGGATTTCATACTTGTGGGATATTGCCTCCTGGTCAGCAGGAGGAGGCAAAGAGCACCACAGCAGAGTTGTATATATAGTTCCTCCCTTCCCTCCCACTCCAGTCATTCTCTATGCCTGTGTTAGTAATAGGAAGAGGTAAAGTGAGGTGTTAGTT
This sequence comes from Bombina bombina, assembly GCF_027579735.1. Taxonomy (NCBI): domain Eukaryota; kingdom Metazoa; phylum Chordata; class Amphibia; order Anura; family Bombinatoridae; genus Bombina; species Bombina bombina. The sequence continues at coordinate 1,229,428,351 of NC_069502.1, forward strand.
TAGATTCTTCAATCAAGAGTTTATTATTTTAAAATGGTGCCAAAGTGTGCTATTTTACTAAGGGTGTAGCTGTATTCCTTGTCAGCCTCTAGAGTAGAGCTACAGGTGGCTTTAAAGCAATGGGAACTGGTGGGGTTTTACCCTCACTGTTCCTCTCATACTAGTGCTGCCTTTCTGGATTTATGGTGTTAGCAGATTATTAACTAAGGCCCTTCTGTGTCCACAGAACTGCAGGAGGGAGAAGACCTCTTGATCCTGTGAGACGTGTCATGCTGTCGCTCAGCATAGAGGTAAGTGCAGTCTTTATTTTTCTGGGCAACTTGCATTATCTCAGAAATGGCTGTACTTTTTCTGTTGGGGAAAGAACATAGGCTCTCTGGGAAGGGCTTAATTGCCAACAGAGTGTGGGCTATGTAAAACAGACACTTTTTATATTCCTTGCTGCGTGTTATCTTAAAAAAAAAAAAAAGACACAAAAGGGACAAATGGCTATTTTTTATTGCCTAAAGGGGTTCTGGCTGATGCTGGGGATTGTTACCGGAGATTCCGGTTCATGTTTGTGTATTCTGTGAAATTAGGAAAACACAATGGGTTATGTTTATTGATTTGTGCCGGTCTGACAACATGTCTGAGTTGACTTTTCATTATTGCACAGACAACGGCGTTCTTCTTGGGCTTAGAGCAACGCCCACGAAGGGCTGGACTTTCTTTGGTGCCCTGGGGCTGGAGAGAAGCCGCGCAGCGTTCGTTCACTTCCGGAAAGTCCCGACTGTCAGTAGGTGATATCTGAGGGACGCCACGACCGCATGGTTGCAAAGCAAGCGGTCTTGGGCGTCGTAGAATTGATCCAGAGCTTGTACTAAGTCTCGTTGGTGATCGAGGGGGCAGGTAGGCACCTCAGCAGAGCTGCTGAGGCAAGGTGCTTTTTTTCTTTATGATGTCTGAAAACGCAAAAGGTTACTAATTGTTTTTCACGTTGCAAAGGCAGTACTTTGTCATTAACTCCATCCGGAGGTATCTTTGGTACTGACAGTTTTTCGTATATTTTGATAATAATTTTAGTATTATTATTTTTTAAAGAGACAAACCAATTTGTTATTTTTGCTTTTCTATTAATCATGGATCCAGATATTATTCAAACTGTTCCATGTTCCATGTGTTTGGATGCCACTGTGGAACCTCCTGTTCCTTTTTGTCCCTCATGTGTTGAGAGGGCTTTGCACTATAAAGACAAATTATTTTTTTATAAATTCTTGTCTAAAGTGGATGCTTCTCAAGAGTCTACAGATGAGATGCAGAGTATGCCGCTGCTTTCTCCCCAAGCGTCACAGCCCTTAACACCCGCTCAGGCGGTGCCAGGTATTTTGCCAGTTTCTGCAGCATTTACATTAAAAGACATTGCTGCAGTGATGTCCTCTACTCTTTCTGATGCGTTATCTAATTTTCCTATATCGCACGGCAAGCATACAAGAAGGGACAATTGTGTGGTCAATGCAGCCTCTGATTCTCTGATGGCGATTGCGGACGTACCCTCCCGGGGTTCTGAATTGGAGGGCACAGAAGTTCTGTCTGAAGGTGAACTCTCTGATTCTGGGAGTGCCTTGCCCCTGACTGATTCTGAGGTCTCCTTCAGGTTTAAGTTTGAACACCTTCGCCTATTAATGAGGGAGGTGTTGGTTACTCTGGATGATTGTGACTCAATAGTGGTCCCTCCAGAAAAATTGAGTAAGTTGGACAAATACTTGGAAGTCCCTTCTTACTCGGATGTTTTTCCAGTTTTTAGGAGAACTTTGGAGATTATTGCAAAAGAATGGGAGAGACCGGGTATTTCATTCTCCCCTTCTCCCATTTTTAAGAAAATGTACCCTATAGCCGACACTATTAGGGATTCTTGGCAGACGGTTAATAAGGTAGAGGGAGCCATCTCTACCCTGGCCAAACGAACTACTATTCCTATTGAGGATAGTTGTGCTTTTAAGGACCCCATGGATAAGAAGTTGGAGGGTCTCCTTAAGAAGATGTACGTTCACCAGGGATTCCTTTTGCAACCGGCGGCCTGTATTGTTACAGTTACCAGTGCGGCCGCTTATTGGTTCGATGCTCTGGAAGAGTCTCTTAGGACAGAGACTCCTTTGGAAGAGATACAGGATCGGATTAAGGCTCTTAAGTTAGCCAATTTGTTTATTACGGATGCCTCTCTGCAGATTACTAAATTGGCGGCTAAGAGTTCGGGTTTTACCATCTTAGCACGCAGGGCCTTATGGCTAAAGTCTTGGTCTGCGGATGTGTCTTCCAAGTCTAAGCTGTTGACTATTCCTTACAAGGGAAAGACACTTTTCGGGCTTGACTTGAAGGAAATTATTTCTGACATCACGGGAGGCAAGGGCCATCTCCTCCCGCAAGATAAAAAGTCCAAACAGAGAGGGCGACAGAGTATTTTTTGTTCCTTTCGAAATTTCAAGGGAGTCCCCTCTTCCTCTTCCGCTAAACAGGAAGGGAATTATTCTCAAGCTATTCCACTTGGAGACCCAACCAGTCTTGGAAGAAGGGTAAACAATCCAAGAAGCCTGCTACTACTACCAAGTCAGCATGAAGGGTCGGCCCCCGATCCAGGACTGGTTCTAGTAGGGAGCAGACTTTCTCTCTTTGTCCAGGCCTGGATAAGAGATGTTCAGGATCCCTGGACACTAGAAATTGTGTCTCAGGGGTATCAGTTGTAATTCAGAAATTCCTCCCCCAGAGGAAGGTTTCTTATCTGTAGACCAGTTAAAGAGAGAGGCGTTCTTACGTTGTGTAAGAGATCTCTCCTCCATGGGAGTAATATGTCTCGTTCCGGTACTGGAACAAGGACAGGTTTTTTTTTTTCAAATCTGTTTGTAGTTCCCAAAAAGGAGGGAACGTTCCCTACATATTTTAGACCTCAAAAGTCTGAACAAGTTTCTCAGAGTTCCATCTTTCAAGATGTAAACCATTCGTACAATTCTTCCACTGATCCAGTAGGGTCAATTTATGACTACCGTGGATCTAAAGGATGCATATCTTCATGTTCCTATCCACAGTTCCTGAGGTTTGCCTTTCTGGACAAGCATTTTCAGTTCGTGGCTCTGCCCTTCGGTCTTGCCACAGCACCCAGAATTTTCACGAAGGTTCTGGGATCTCTGCTGGCGGTTCTAAGGCCACGGGGCATTGCAGTGGCACCTTATCTGGATGATATTCTGATCCAGGCATCATCTTATTAGCTAGCAACGTCGCATACCGTCATTGTTCTGTCCTTCCTGAGGACTCACGGGTGGAAGGTGAATCTGGAAAAGAGTTTGCTGGTTCCACAGACAAGGGTTCCTTTCTGAGGCCTGATGAAACGGTCTGGAATAGACTGAAAAACGCGTTGCAAAATGAAACAGGACTTTTACCACGGAACCTTTCATACACTGACACTGTCAGTTTTGGAGAAAAGTCTCGGTGGCGTGAGTGCAGCAGGAGAACACCTATCAGCTTGCAGCTCACCTGGTCCGGCCATTGGCCCTAAAAAACGTGGGTGCTACTTTCTAGACGCCTATCTGGATTCCACAGGTCCTCTGGGTGAGACCTCCAGCGTACTGACTGCTGGAATTTGAATGTCAGCCTGCTTTATTGCACCTTATTCATTTAAGGTGCCACTTTCCTTGTGAGTAGTTTTTTGCACATCACTTTTATATTTGTTGTTTTAACGATTCACACTATGTTGGCGCCCCTTGTTTATCTTCCACTCTAATCGACTCTCTGTCCATGAAAATCTTTTTGACGGAGGTCAGAAAGTTAAAGATTCTAAATACATGTTGAGCCCTTCAGTCCAATCCTCGGCCGTCAGTGGCTCAGTGCATGGAGGCAATTGGATTGATGGTAGCAGCAATGGACATCATTCCGTTTGCTCGTTTTCATCTCAGACCTCTACAACTGAGCATGCTCAGACAGTGGAATGGAGATTATACAGATCTGTCTCCTCAAATAAACCTAAATCAGGAGACAAGGGACTCTCTTCGTTGGTGGTTGTCGCTGGATCATCTGTCCCAGTGGACGTGCTTCCGCAGACCTTCATGGGTGATAGTGACAACAGACAGCCTAATAGGATGAGGAGCAGTCTGGAGCTCCCTGAGGGCTCAGGGTGTATGGACTCGAGCAGTGTCTCTTCTTCCCATCAATATCCTAGAGTTGAGAGCAATATTCAATGCGCTTCGGGCTTAGCCTCAGTTGGCCTCCTCTCAATTCATCAGATTCCAGTCGGACAACATAACGACGGTAGCATACATCAACCATCAAGGAGGAACAAGAAGTTCCTTAGTGATGACAGAGGTTGCCAAGATAATAAAGTGGGCGGAGTCTCACTCTTGCCATCTGTCTGCGATCCACATCCCAGGGGTGGAAAACTGGGAAGCAGATTTTTTGAGCAGACAGACATTTCATCTGGGAGAGTGGGAACTCCATCCAGAGGTATTTTCCGACCTGATTCTCAGATGGGGCAGGCTGGAATTGGATCTCATGGCATCTCGTCAGAATGCCAAGCTTTCGAGATACGGGTCCAGGTCGAGGGTTCCCCAGGCCGAGCTGATAGATGCCTTGGCAGTGCCTTGGTCTTTCAGCCTAGCTTATGTATTTCTCCCATTTGCTCTCCTTCCCCGGGTGATTGCTCGAGTGAAACAGGAGAGGGCGTCAGTAATTCTCATCGCTCCTGTGTGGCCTCGCAGGATTTGGTATGCCGATCTGGTGGACATGTCATCCCAGCCACCGTGGAAGCTTCCATTGAGGAGAGATCTTCTCATTCAAGTACCCTTCCACCATCTGAATCTAGTTTCTCTGCAGCTAACTGCCTGGAGATTGAACGCTTAATTTTATCTAAGCGAGGGTTTTCTGATTTCTTTTGCAAGATGTACCGAGTCCACGGATTCATCCTAACTTGTGGGATATTGTCCTTCCTGACAGGAAGTAGCAAAGAGAGCACCACAGCAGAGCTGTCTATATAGCTCCCCCCTTAACTCAACCCCCCAGTCATTCTCTTTGCTGGCTCTAAGCAGGAAGGGTAAAGAGAAGAGGTGTTAAACTGTTAGTTTTATTTTATCTTCAATCAAGTGTTTGTTATTTTTAAATGGTACCGGTGTTGTACTATTTACTCTCAGGCAGGACATAGATGAAGATTTTTGCCTGGAGGATGATGATCTTAGCATTTGTAACTAAGGTCCACTGCTGTTCCCACATGAGCTGAGGAGTACAGGAAAACTTCATTGTGAGGAACGGTTTCTTGCTATACAGCAATGAGGTATGTTCAGTCATATTTTCTGCAGAGACTGTGTTTACTCAGAAAGGCTGACAGTGTCCCCATTAGGAGAAGGGTAAGCAGTAATCCTAGTGTTATCAGAGGTTTTTACTAGCTTGCATAAAGGGTTAATTTTTTGTGGGCACTCAGTTTATGTGAATTTGGGACAAACGTTTTTGTGTCTGGGAGTAAAGTTTTCTGTTTTATGGGACATTTGCTTGAGGGTTCTTTAGGGTTGTTTATAACCCACATGGCTTTCAGGCAGGGTTTGTTAGTTTTGTGTAGGCCCCAGCAACATCAAGTAAGGTGGGCGGGGCCTACATTTACAAGCAGCAAGCAACTTCTCCTGAGGGACTAATTGAAGCTTTAAACCCCATATTATAGCTTCCTAAGGGCAGGTAGGGCCACAGCAGAGCTGTGGCAAGGTGCTTTAGGGGTTTTTAACCGGTTTTAGACAATTATCAATCCGTTTTTTTTCATTTGGGGGTCTATTGCTTTTTTACTTGTGGTGCAATCCTTCTAAAGCTTAGTGGGTACACTGTTAAAATTTCGGAATTTTTGAAGCAATTTTAACCTGTTTTGCAATTTGTGTATGCCTTTTTTTCTCTTAAAGGTACAGTACCGTTTTTGCAAATTGTGTTTTTTTCATTAAATAAAGTGTTTTCCAAGCTTGCTTGCTTCATTACTAGCCTGTTAAACATGTCTGACACTGAGGAAACTCATTGTTCAATTTGTTTAGAAGCCATTGTGGAACCCCCTCTAAGAATGTGTCCCAATTGTACTGATATGTCTATAAATTGCAAACAGCATATTTTGACTTATAAGAATTTGGCATTAAATGATTCTCAGACAGAAGGAAATCAGGTTTCGCCATCTAGTTTTCCCCAAGTGTCACAACCAGTAACGCCCGCACAAGCGACATCAAGTACTAGTGCGTCTAATTCTTTCACCTTGCAAGATATGGCTTCAGTTATGAATACTACCCTCACAGAGGTTTTATCTAAACTGCCAGGGTTGCAAGGGAAGCGCAGTAGCTCTGGGTTAAGAACAAATGCTGAGCCTTCTGACGCTTTAGTAGCCGTATCCCATATTCCCTCACAATGTTCTGAGGTAGGGATGAGATGGTAGGGATCCAGATAAAATATATATATATATATATATATATATATATATATCTATCTCTATCTTATTTTATCTGGAACCAGATAGAGACTGGGTCCCTTTCACTAGGTGGGAGTCCTCTCCCCCCTAGGAGTGATATATCCGGTTTAGGAACAGGGTCTTAGATTTATTTCAATCTGGTTGTGGTTCCCAAGAAGGAGGGAACCTTCTGATTAATTTTAGATTTATAGAATCTAAAACATTACCGTCCTAGGTGGAATCTATTCGTGCCATCCTTCTGTTTGATCCAGGAGGATCAAATTCTGATAAGTTTAAAGCACGGGTATCTGCATATTCCCTTCTATGTGATCATCGCAAGTTCCTTTGGTTTGCCTTTCTGGACAAATATTTTTAGTTTGTGGCTCTTTAGGTCTTGCCACAGTTTTCGGAATTTTCATGGTGCATTGCGGCACCATATTTAGATAATATTCTAGTCCAAGCGACTTTGTTACAACAAACAGGTTCGCTCTATGACATGGGTTATCCTTCCTGCGTTCTTATGAGTGGAAGGTAATTCAAAGGGTTCCTAAATCCTAAATTTAAGATAATCTGGGATCTAGGTTAGATTCCCTATCAATGAGGCTTTTTTTCTGCTAGAAGTTAGGAAGTCGAGGATTATTGATAATTGTCTTGTTCTTCTGCACTTTCTTCGGACACTCAGTGCTTGGAGGTATTCGGGCTGATGGCAGCAATGGACATCATCCTGTTTGTTCGGTTCCATCTCAGACTATCTGAAATCAAGTTCAGGCAATGGAGCGGAGATTATACGGAATTGTCTCTGTGAATTCAGGAGACAAAGGATTCTCTTTCATGGTGGTTCTTTCTAGATCATCTTTCCCAGGGAACTTGCTCTCGCAGTCCTCCTTTGATGTTTGTGATGACAGACACCAGCCTTCTAGGGTGAGGGGTTGTCTGGAGTTCCCTAAAGGTTCAGAGAGTTTGGACTCAGTCAGAGTCTCTTCTTTCTATATTCATTCTCGAGCTGAGAGCGATCTTCAATGCTCTTCTGGTCTGGCCTCAGTTAGCCTCGGTCCAGTTTATTAGGTTCCAGACGAACTTCATGACTTCAGTGGCTTACATCGATCATCAGGGAGGAACAAAGAGTTCCTTAGCGATGACTGAGGTAACCAGAATATTCCAGTGGGTGGAGGCCTACTCTTGTTGTCTATAGGCCATCCATATCCCAGGGGTGGACGTCTGGGAGGCGGATTTTCTGAGCAGGCAAACTTTTCATCCGGGGGAGTGGGAACTCCATCCGGAAGTGTTCTCCAATCTGATTCTCCAATGGGGTCAGCCGGAATTGGATCTCATGGCTTCTCATTAGAATGTATAGCTACCAAGATACAGGTCGAGTTCCAGGGACCATCAGATGGATCTCATAGATGCCATACTTATTGGCCTCGTTTGCTCTTCTTCCACGGGTAATTGCTCGAATCACGCTGGAGAAGGCTTCAGTAATCCTCATAGCTTCGGCCGGGTCTCGCAGGATTTGATATGCGGATCTGGTGGAGATGATATCTCTGTCTCCTTGGAGACTCCCGTTGAGGAAGGATGTTCTTATTCAGGGGTCCTTCCTTCCTTCTCCCAAATCTAGTTTCTCTGAAGCTGACTGATTTGAGATTGAACGCTTAATTTTATCTAAGCGGGGATTTTCTGATTCGGTCATAGAGACCATGATTCAGGCTCGTAAGCCTGTAACTAGAAGGATTTTCCATAAGATTTGGGGTAAATATTTCTATTGTTGCGAATCCAAGGGTTACTCCATGGAGTAGAGTTAGGATTCTTAGTATTTGGTCTTTCTCCAAAAGGATTTGGAGAAGGGTTTATCTAGCTCTCTAAGGGGTCAAAATTTGGCCTTATCTATTTTGTTACTCAAATGTCTGGTGGATGTCCCAGTAGTACAATCTTTTTGTCGGGCCTTGATCAGGATTAGACCTGTTTTCAAACCAGTTACTCCTCCATGGACTCTTAATTTAGTTTCTCAAAGTTCTTCAAAGGGATCTCTTTGAGTCTAGGCTTTCCTTAGATATTTAGTTGTTATCTTGGAAAGTTTTATTTCCTTTTATTTCTCCTGCTCGCAGAGTGTCAGAGCTCTAGACATTGCAGTATGAGTCTCCTTACCTTATTTTTCACTGTGATAAGGTAGTTTTTACGTACTACATTAGGATTTCTTCCTAAAGTTATTTCTGATCGGAACATTAACCAGGAGATTGTTGTTCCTTCCTTGTGTCCTAATCCTCCTTCTTTGAAGGAACGTCTTCTACTCAATTTGGACGTGGTCCGTGCTTTAAAGTTTTACCTGCAGGCGACTAGGGACTTTCGTCAGTCTTCTTCTTTGTTTGTGGTTTTCTCAGGAAAATCTAAGGGACAGATCTTCGGTTTCTTCTCTTTCTTTTTGGCTGAGGAGTAGCATACGTTTTGCATATGTTTTGCATATGAGACTGCTAGACAGCAGCCTCCAGAGAGAGTTACGGCTCATTCCACGAGGGCGGTTGCTTTCTCATGGGGCATTTAAAAATGAATCTTCTGTGGTACAGATTTGCAAGGTTGCAATTTGGTCCTCCTTTCACACTCTTGTCTCAGCTGAGGCCGTTTTTTTGGGAAAAGGGTTTTTCAAGCAGTGGTGCCTTCCGTTTAGGTTCCCTGTCTTGTCCCTCCCGTATCATCTGTGTACTCTAGCTTTGGTATTGAATCCCATTAGATCCGTGGACTCATCGTGTCTTAAAAAAGAAAAGAAAATTTATGCTTACCTGATAAATTTATTTATTTTTTGACACAATGAGTCCAAGGTCCGCCCTGTTCTTTTAGACAGGTTGTGGGTTATTGTAAACTTCAGTCACCTCTGCACCTTGGCTTTTCCTTTCTTTTCCTAACTTCGGTCGAATGACTGGAGTGGGAGGGAAGGGAGGAGCTGTTTGTCAGCTCTGCTGTTGTGCTCTTTGCCTCCTCCTGCTGACCAGGAGGTGAATGTCCCATTAGTAATTAAGATGATCCGTGGCCTCATTGTGTCAAATAAGAAATACATTTATCAGGTAAGCATAAATTTTATTTTTTTTGTATCTCCTTATTCTCTGTCTAATGATGCACGTAGCTCCTTAGATTATGCTTTGTATAGTTATACACGTACCTCTTTAAGATTATTTTCCTTAGTGATACACGTTCCTCCTTAGACTTTTCACTCACAAAATGTGGATATTGCTAGTGTTCCAGACCGGAATCCGGCTACTTCTCACAGCTTGATCCAATTACGGACACTCCAATTACCTCTTTCCAACTCTGGATATTGCTAGTGTACCCGACTGGAAGCTTGTCCCTTGTCACCGCTTGTTCCAATTTCAGTTCACTGCCTGCCATCCCTCTAGCTTCCACATATGGGGTTCCACGTGACACTGGTGTCTTGGACTCGCATCGAAGGCTTTCTCTGTGTTTTTAAATAGCAAACATTTTCTTTATACCGGTATCTAGTTAGTTGTATTCGCTGTTATGCTAGTTTACTCATAGTTTATGATCACTTTAACCCACATGTTTCACCCTTAAGGGCTTTATTAAGACTAGTTCATACTCTTTATATCTCGGGTTGAAATTTCTTCCTTTTCTTTTTCATTGGATTGTGGCAGTTACTTTCTTATTTAAGGTAGTGTTATGAATTTCTTAATCTTTAGTGGTTGTATAAAGTGATTTATATTATTCAAAGCTTCTGTTTTAATAAAACACTTTCTTTGTCACCACTTATTTAAATGTATTCAAGCAGTTAGTTACTACATCAATCTATGCATTGAGTCCAATGGGGGCTAGACTTTTAAAAATAAATAAATATATATACATATATATATGTTAAGCTTCTTTTTTTAATTTGATTGTTATAATCTCCCCCTCTCAAATCCTTCTTTACTTTATATAATCCCCAAAATTTCATGGATTTAGTATTTCTTTTATTTATTTCTCTAAAAAAATCCTATAGATAATTTGGTCCGTATCTCCTTTTCCTATTTCCCTCAAATGTTCCCTCATTCTTTCTTTCAGAAGCCTAGACGTTTCACCTATATATTGCTTCTCAGACTCTATAAGGTATACCACACCCTTATCCATACATCTAATTGTATCTGTTATGTAATATGTTTCTCCAGTTGGGGTGATAGTCACCAATTTCGTTTTATTGCTGTGCCTGCATGTCTTACAACAATGACAGGGATAGTATCCCTTTAACTGTTCTCCATGCAGATATATTTATTTTAATATCTTAGTTGGAGAGCATAATGCACTTGGTGCCAATAGATCTTTAAGATTTTTCACTCTCCTATGAACAAAACTTGGGTTTGGTTTCAGTTTATTCCTAAAAATAGGATCCGTTTGTACGATGTGCCAATGCTTTCTTATTATTCGTTTAAGTTGTTTATGTTGTATGCTATAGTCTGTTACAAACTGAACATTTATTTGTTTAGTATCCGGAACCTCCCTAGTATTATTTTTAATAGTTAATAGGGTACTTATTTCTAATTGTCTAGCTTCTACAATGGCTTCTGTACCCTTTTCATATCATAACCTTTATCTGTGAAGGGTTTTTCTAATAATTGGATCAGTTTATCATAAAGTCTAACACTCAAACAGTTTCTTCTCTCAGACATTGTCCCTTTTTGGGATATTTTGAATCCATCATTTGAGGTGACAACTGCTCGAGTGTGTGTAATTATTGGTATCAACTTTTTTAAAATGTGTGCTTGTTCTGATTGAATTTTTCACAACTTCTATGTCCAAATCTGAAAATGTTAATTTACCTTTACTTATTTCCGATGAGAATTTGATTGAATATTGATTTTCATTCATATCATGAATAAAATAATTTAAATCTTGTTGTGTTCCTTTACACAGCATAATAATATTATCTATATATCTTCTATATAATACAAGGTTATCTCAAGTCAATGCTGGGATAGGAAATCTTATTCCCATTTACCCATAAAAAGATTGGCATAACTTTTATCGATCCTTATACCCATAGCGGTTCCTTATGTTTGTAAGTAGAACTTTTATATCTAAATAGAAAATAAATATTTTGTAATTATAAATGTAATGCTTTCCAAAATAAATTCAGACTGTTCGATTTTCAAAGATTCTTAATTCATTAAAAACAGTTAAGTGGCATTTAGTCCAAATTCATTCCCAATACTTGTTTATAATGATGAGACATCACTAGTAGCTAAAAATAATTCCTCTTCCCATTCCAAATTTTGTAAAAGGTTTAGAAGCTGAGTAGCATCTATTAGATATGAAGGTAATGTTTGAAGATACTTTTGCAAAAAAAAGCTGCTCCGCTTCTTTAATATAGTCACTCTTATCAAGGATAACTATACCTCCCCCGTTATCTACAGGTTTTATTATGACATCATTCAGCTTTTATAGCATCATTCTCTCTTTTACTTAAATTCATGCTAGGGTAACTTTTACATTTTTTTATTTTCAATATTTTTCTGAACTAGTTTTTCAAATAGTTCCAAATGGGGTCGTTTCTCGTGAGTTGGATAGAATCCAGATTTCTCCTTCAGATCTACGTGTGTATAACCTGGAGTATCTATTTTCATAATTTTTTGTTCATAAGTTTAGTTTGTATTGTTGTTGTTTTCACCTTTCTGTTTTAGAAAATAAAATGTTAATTTACGGATATACTGTTTTATATGTATAAATGTGTTAAATTTCTTGATTATTTTTTTTAGATGGGGAAAAATTTAATCCCAAACCTTAAAACATTTTCTTCTTTCTTTAAAATGACTTTACTTAGATTAAATGTACCTTTCGTAATAGGGGTTATTTTGTACACATTTGGTCCTTCCTTTCTTCTCTCTAGTCCTAATGTCCACAAGAAATAGTGGTCACTACTTCCTGTATAGGGTCGCATATCATTCCTTTGTCTAAAGAAATGATTCCCTGGCATTTCAATTGATGTCTCTAATTCATTTTGTGGATTACTTATTTTCTATATCCCTATTTAAAACTTCAAACCTATTACTAGTATTATAATTATATTTTTCCTTTTCTCGTTCTAATTCTAAGCTCCACCTTTTTTTGTGTCTGATTCACATATCCATCAAATCTCCTAAATTCTTTTCTGTTATTCCTGATATTTTTAAATTTGAAAGATGGAAATAGAAACAAAAATAAATAATTCAACAAAAATACTGTTATAATTGCTATCTTATAATTGCTATTTTTTTTACTGCTTTAGCATAAGCTCAGAGTTTACGTATTGAGTTTTAAATCTTTATTACAGACTTCACCTGTGTCCAGTTCCTGGCCATACCTGTCTCCTATTACTGACTTCCCCTTGTGCCGGTTGCTGGCCATACCTGTCCCCTATAACTGAGTTCCCCTTCTGCCTGGTCACTGGCTATACCTGTCCCCTATTACTAACTATCTATCGGGTACTTATGGAGCGCAAACTTATTACCCGTGAGTGTCTCAAGGCGCTAAGTGAAAGGTGATAGAATGGGGGGGGGAATGAACGGATGAACGTTTAGTCAAAAAGCTAGGTTTTGAGGTCCTTTCTGAACTTTGTGAGGGAGGTGAATTGTCTGAGGTACAGTGGGGGGGGTGTTCCATGTTGGGAGAAGGATCTTCCGCCAACTGTGGATTTGCTGATGCGGGGAAGTGCTTGGTCGGCCGATCAGAGTTGTCTGGCAGGGGTGTAGTAATTTACGCGGTGGTTGATGTATTCGGGTCCGATGTTGTGTAGGGCCTTGAACGCATGGGTAAGGAGCTTGAAGGTGATTCTTTTGTTGATGTGGGGAGCCAGTTAAGGTTCCTTAGGTGTTCGATGATGTGGCATTGGCGAGGGTTGTTGAGGATGAATCTGGCTGAGGCGTTCTGAATACTTTGGAGTCTCTTTTGGAGTTTGATGGTGGAGCCGGCGTTGAGTGCGTTGCCGTAGTCCAACCGGCTGCTGACGAGGGTTTCGTTAGAGATCCACTTGAAGATTTTTCATAGTTGGTGGAGAATGTGGATGCATGTTGACATGATGGCATTGATTTGTCGGTCCATGGAGAGTGAAGAGTCCAGAATAAAGCCTAGATTTTGTGCATGGTCGGTTGGGGTTTGAGGGTGACAGAGGGCTGTGGGCCACCAGGAGTCGCGGATTTATTGGGTCAGAGGAGGAGGACTTCGGTTTTGTCTGTGTTAAGTTTGAGCCGGTTGTCATTCATCCAGGCGGCGACTGCTGTCAGGCCTTCGTGGACGTTACTTTTGACGGTAGGATCTCTGGTGAGTGAGATGATTAACTTCGTGTTGACGAGGAGACGATGTTGAGGTTGTGGCGTTGGATGATGGCGGCGAGAGTAACCATGTAGATGTTGAAGAGGGTGGGGCTCAGCGAAGAGCCTTGCGGTTCATTGCAGTTGACTGTTGTGGGTTTGGAGGAGAAAGGCGGGAATCTGACTTTCTGGGTCCTGCCCGTGAGGAAGGAGGTGATCCATTCCAGGGCTTTGTTGAGGATGCCGGCGTCGTGTAGGCGCGGAGGGTGCTGTGGTCGACAGTGTCGAATGCTGCTGAGAGGTCTAGGAGAATGAGAGCGGCAGTTTCTCCTCGATCAAGAAGGGCGCGGTTGTTGTTTGTGGCGGCAAGCAGGGCGGTCTCAGTGCTGTGGTTGCTTCTGAAACCGGATTGGGAGTGGTCCAGGGTGTGGTTGGCCTCAATGTGGTCAATAAGTTGCAAGTTGATGGACTTCTCTATGATTTTGGCCGGGAAGGGGAGTAGAGAGATGGGGCGGTAGTTATTAGAGTCTGTGGGGTCTGCTGAGGGTTTCTTCAGCAGGGGTTTCAGTTCTGCGTGCTTCCAGACATCCCAAAAGGTGCCAGTTTTGATGGAGCAGTTTATGGTGTGGCGGAGTTCAGGGGCGATGGTGTTGCTTGCTTTGTTGAATATGTGATAGGGCATGGGTCCGAAGGTGCGCCGGAGTGGATGGATTTCATGATTCTTAGGGTGTCCTCTGTGGTGAGAGGGCTCCAGATAGTATGTGTAGGGTGGGGGGCGTGAATTTGGGTGGGGTATAGGTGGGTGGGTGGTGGAGGTTAAGTTATGAGATGTTAAACTGTCATAGATATTGAGGATCTTGCGGTGGAACTGTGCAGCGAGGGTATCGCAGAGGTCCTGGGAGGGTGGAATGTCCCTGTTGGATTTAGAGAATTCCTTGATGACTGAGAACATCTCTTTGCTGTTGTGTGCGTTAGAGTTGATTCTGTCTTGGATGGCTGTTTTTTTTGGCGGTTTTTATGAGGTGGTGGCGATTGCTTCCTTAAAGGCAGCTTTCTCCAGAAGGGTCTTGCTGGATCTCCAGGTTCTTTGGCATTTGGAGTCCTGGAGGGCCGGGTGAACCAGCTGGCTTTGTTGTTGGTTTGGTGGCTGGACGGTTTCTTGAGGGGGGTGAGGGTGTTGGAGCATTCTGTGATCCAGGGGTGGAGGTTTGGGGTGGAGGAGTTGGCATCTGTGGAGGTAAGTGGGGAGGATTTGTTTAGGGTGCGGTGCAGTTGGTCTTGGGTAATGTTGTTCCAGTTTCTGCGGGGCGGGTGGTACTGCCGGAGGTGGGTGGTGGGTTTGTTGAAGGAGAAGTGTATGCAGTGGTGGTCAGTCCATAGGAGTTTGGTGATGTGATTGACTGAGATGTGGTTGCCTGCGGAGAAGATCGGGTTGAGGGTGTGGTCGGCTACGTGGGTTGGGTAGTTTACAAGTTGCTTCAGTCCGATGCTTCCAAGGTTTTCCAGGAGGGTGGAGGTGTTGTGATCGTTGTCAAGATGGAAGTTGAGGTCACCGAGGAGGATGTAGTCCGTTGAGGCAATGGCGTGGGATGCAATGTTGTCGGTGATGCAGTCGCAGAAGGCGGGACGAGGTCCTGGAGGTCTGTAAATGAGGGTGCCGTGGAGGGTGGTGTTGGGGTTGACCTGGATCTTGAAGTGTAGGTGTTCCAGGCCTGGTGAGTGGTCGTCGAAGCTGGTTGTGACTTTGATGGTGTGCTTGTGGATGATGACGATGCCTCCTTCAGGTTGGTTGCTGCTGTGTTTGTGGCAGATCTTGTAGCCATCGGGTATTGCAGTGGTGATGTCCGGCGCTGATGCGTGGTTCAGCGAGGTCTCGGGGGGGAAGGCGACATCTGGGGAGGTGGAGTTTAGCAGGTTCTAGATTTCTTGGGCGTGCTTGTGGATAGAGCGGGTGTTGAGGAGGATGCAGTTGAGGTAATTGCGTCTTTTTTTGGGTGGGCAGGTTGGTTGGGTTGTGGTCCGGAGGGAGGGGAAGGAGCAGTTGCGACAGGTGAAGAGTCCGAAGGTGTTAGTCAGGGATGTGTGGTGGCAGGCGGACGATCTTCCCGGTGTTGAGTGCGTTGAGGGTGCTGGCGTCGTAGTAGTGGTGGTTTCTGTAGCCAAGGTTCGTGGCAATGGGTGCGTTTTGGGCGTGGACGTGCGCTGACGGGCTTGCCTTTGGGATGCCAGTGGGGCGGCTGCTGCGCGGTCGCGCTGCGAGCACCATTAAATACAGCAGGGAAGTGGGCGGACTGGTTAGCTGGGAGACTTCCCCCTGTGCCTAGTCGCTGGCTATACCTCTCCTCTATTACTGACTTTGCCTGTCCCCTATTACTGACTTCCCCTGTACCTGCTCGCAGGCATTGCCTGTCCCCTATTACTGACTTCCCCTGTACCTGGCGTCGCCTGTCCCCCTTTACTGACTTCCCCGTTGCCTGTCCCCTATCATTGACTTCCCCTCTGCTTGGTCGCTATTGTTGCCTGTTCCCTATTGCTGGCGTTGCCTGTCTATTACTGACTTCCCCAGTGCCCAGTCAAAGGGATGGAAACGGGGAACTTCAATTTAAAAATTCTGCTTTTTTGTATCTGACTTTAAAAATGTTACAGTTAATTCAGATTTAGTTATAGTTTTGTTCAATGAAAACATTTTACATTTTTTTTTTTTATATAATTACATTTATTTTTTAATCCCATAGTTACCCAGATGTTGAGTACTAAGCCCTCAGGTGGTGGTCTTTACACCCTGCCCTACCTAACTGGGGTCTCACATGAGCAATCTGGGACCCTGCGACAGGATGAATGGTGGGAGCTTTTGTTTTTCATGAAGAGGCTGGAGCCCCAGGAGCAGCAGAAAGTGTTGGATATGGTTAAACCGAACAAAGAGATCCAGGTGCCTGAGGGGACATTAAAGGACTTAGGCGAGGTCACAGAAGGCAAACAGATCATCTCAGACTGATACAGTTGGCATAGGAGAGGGCACCCATTTCAAATAGCTAAGAGGTTTTGGTGACTAGTGAAGGGACAGGGTCTAATGAAGAGGTAGATCTCACATAGATGATGGGAGGTGAATGGGATGGAATAAAGCATAGCTAAAAGCACATAAATGAGGCTGATTATCCCTTGGCATCCTAGTTAATAGGACATCACTATGACATAGTATCAGTATAGTAAACCCATAGCGGGCTGAAAGGTCATGTGACAGTATTTGACCAGGATGTGACCGTCAGAACCACAGCGATTGTAATTAGGTACAGTAACTGATCAGGAAGTGACTTTCACAACCACAGCGATTGTGATTAGATAAGTAACTGATCAGGAAGTGACCGTCGGAACCACAGCGATTGTAATTTAGATAAAGTAACTGATCAGGAAGTGACTGTTAGAACCAAAGATCTTGTGATTTAGATACAGTAACTGATCAGGAAGTGACCGGCAGAACCAGAGCACTTGTGATTAGATATTACTATTTATTTATAAAGCGCCAACAGATTACGCAGAGCTGTCCATAGGTACAAAGATAAAAGTACAACAGTAATACAATACAATATAAGACACCGGACAAAATCAAACAAACAAATACAGGGGGGAATTGTGGGCCCTGTTCCTGTGGGAACTTACAATCTAGATAGGTAGGAGGATGAGAAACAGGAGGTAGGGACTGCAAAGGTGATAATGATGTTCGTGTCGAGTTAGAAGAGGGCAACTATTAGGCAAGTGGAATTCATTTGATACTGATTTGGTGATAGGAGGTGATGGTACACGATACAAGGAGCAGGTTATTGTTGGATCTTAGAGGACGGGCTGGAGTATATTTGTTGAAGAGTGAGGAGAGGTGGGGGGGGGGGGCTGCGTTGATAAGGGCTTTGTAGGTCAGGGTGTGAATTTTGAATTTAATTCTGCTTTGAATGGGTAGCCAGTGAAGGGACTTGCAGAGAGGTGCAGCAGATACAGAGTGTCGGGAGATGTGGATTAGTCTAGCAGAGGCATTTAGGATGGATTGAAGGGGGGAGAGGCGGAAGAGAGGAAGGCCAGTTAGTAGGTTATTACAGTAGTCAAGTTGGGAAATTACTATGGAGGGGATTAGCTGTTTAGTAGTTATATCACTCAAACGGGCGAATTTTGGAGATATTGCGTAGGTGGTTGTGACAGGATGAAGAGTGCAATTTGATGTGGGATATGAAGGACAGATTGGTGTCAAATGTAACTCCTCTCCTAGGCAGCGGATTTGGGGTGATGGGGAGATAGTGGTGTCGCCAAAAGTGATAGAAAAGTTAGATACTGGAGTAGAATTAGAGGGGGGATTATAAGGAGCTCAGTCTTGGACATGTTGAATTTTAGATGGTGAGAGGCCATCCAGGAAGAAATGCCAAATAAGCAGTCACTGATGTGAGAAAGGACAGGAGAGTGCATGAGTGGATAGGTAGATCTGAGTATTATCAGCAAAGAGGTGATAGTTTAAGCCATAGCTACTAATAAGCTTTCCCATTGAGGGAAGTATATATAGAGAAGAGTAGAGGACCCAGAACAGAGCCTTGAGGTACTGCAACAGAAATAATCGGTGAAGTGGAGTCACCGCCAGCAAATGAGACAGAAAATAACCTATTAGATAGATAAGTGTATCCAGGAGAGGACAATGTCACAGAGCCCAAGGGAGCTTAGAGTCCGTAGGAGAAGGGGATGATCAACGATGTCAAAGGCAGCATTTGACATATGGGTAAACAATGCATCAGTAAAATTCAAGTCCTATAATTTTCTCTCTCCTCTTTTGTGCTTCGGTTTTTAGACATCAGATCTAGATGATCAGGATTTCCTGCAGATGTCTTTGTCTGTAGAGGTGGCTCAAAAGGTCCTGTGTTTCCTGAAAGACCATAGCAGTGGCTGTATCCAGACCGACTTACAGTGCTCACACATCTACACAAAATACATGCTGCATGGTGGGACAGAGTCACGGAGCGTTCAAGCTGACTCTGTCACTCAGGACCGCAGTTACCAGGGAGGGCTGCTTTCTAAGAAACCAAAGACTGAGGAGGCCCCCAGTAGTGATGGGGTGGGAACTGTCCCCATTGCAGAAAAAACTGACCTACAGCTTCTCAAGCATCTCCTTGACTTGGAGGGGCCACAGCCCACAGATGTGACAGGGGAGAAGAGCAAAGGTGAGCAGGGTATAGGTTTGACAAAAAATGACAAGGTATGAGACTTGTAGGCCATTCGTAGGGTTAAATAAAGAAGTACAAGGTGTAAGACTTGCAGGGCATTGGTAGAGATAAAGGAGTACAAGGTGTGAGACTTTCAGAGCATTGGTAGGGTTAGATAAAGGAATACAAGGTGCGAGACTTGCAGGGCATTGGTAGGGTTAGATAAAGGAGTACAAGGTGCGAGACTTGCAGGGCATTGGTAGGGTTAGATAAAGGAGTACAAGGTGTGAGACTTGCAGGCCATTGGTAGAGATAGGAGAAAATACACAGTTGCGGCGCTTACCGGTCCTACAGGGAGCGAGTCTGGCAGCTTGAGTAGCGTTGCTTCGGCGTGTGACGTAGGATCCGTTGTTTGCAGCAGCTTCTGGCCTCAAATCCGGAAGTAGGGAGCCCAGCCGACACGCCTCTGTCCAGGGCGTAATAATAAGTTCAAAGAGTCCCCACGAATTTCGGCTACAGGGCTAACAACCTACTGCGTCCAAACATCAAGGCAGGGTCAATTGGTAGAGATAGATAAAGGAGTACAAAGTGGGAGACTTGCAGGGCATTGGTAGGGTTAGATAAAGGAGTACAAGGTGTGAGACGTGCAGGGCATTGGTAGGGATAGATAAAGGAGTACAAGGTGTGAGACTTGCAGGGCATTGGTATGGTTAGATAAAGGAGTACAAGGTGGGAGACTTGCTGGGCATTAGTACTACGTAGGGTTAGATAAAGGAGTACAAGGTGTGAGACGTGCAGGGCATTGGTAGGGATAGATAAAGGAGTACAAGGTATGAGATGTGCAGAGCATTGGTAGGGTTAGATAAAGGAGTACAAGCTGTGAGACTTGCAGGGCATTGGTAGAGATAAAGGAGTACAAGGTGTGAGATGTGCAAAGCATTGGTAGGGATAGATAAAGGAGTACAAGTTGTGAGACTTGCAGGGCATTGGTAGGGTTAGATAAAGGAGTACAAGGTGTGAGACTTGCAGGGCATTGGTAGGGTTAGATAAAGGAGTACAAGGTGTGAGACTTGCAGGGCATTGGTAGGGTTAGATAAAGGAGTACAAGGTGTGAGACGTGCAGGGCATTGGTAGGGATAGATAAAGGAGTACAAGGTGTGAGACGTGCAGGGCATTGGTAGGGATAGATAAAGGAGTACAAGTTGTGACACTTGCAGGGCATTGGTAGGGTTAGATAAAGGAGTACAAGGTGTGAGACTTGCAGGGCATTGGTAGGGTTAGATAAAGGAGTACAAGGTGTGAGACGTGCAGGGCATTGGTAGGGATAGATAAAGGAGTACAAGTTGTGACACTTGCAGGGCATTGGTAGGGTTAGATAAAGGAGTACAAGGTGTGAGACTTGCAGGGCATTGGTAGGGTTAGATAAAGGAGTACAAGGTGGGAGACTTGCTGGGCATTAGTACTACGTAGGGTTAGATAAAGGAGTACAAGGTGTGAGACGTGCAGGGCATTGGTAGGGATAGATAAAGGAGTACAAGGTATGAGATGTGCAGAGCATTGGTAGGGATAGATAAAGGAGTACAAGTTGTGACACTTGCAGGGCATTGGTAGGGTTAGATAAAGGAGTACAAGGTGTGAGATGTGCAGAGCATTGGTATGGTTAGATAAAGGAGTACAAGGTGGGAGACTTGCTGGGCATTAGTACTACGTAGGGTTAGATAAAGGAGTACAAGGTGTGAGACGTGCAGGGCATTGGTAGGGATAGATAAAGGAGTACAAGGTATGAGATGTGCAGAGCATTGGTAGGGTTAGATAAAGGAGTACAAGCTGTGAGACTTGCAGGGCATTGGTAGAGATAAAGGAGTACAAGGTGTGAGATGTGCAAAGCATTGGTAGGGATAGATAAAGGAGTACAAGTTGTGAGACTTGCAGGGCATTGGTAGGGTTAGATAAAGGAGTACAAGGTGTGAGACTTGCAGGGCATTGGTAGGGTTAGATAAAGGAGTACAAGGTGTGAGACTTGCAGGGCATTGGTAGGGTTAGATAAAGGAGTACAAGGTGTGAGACGTGCAGGGCATTGGTAGGGATAGATAAAGGAGTACAAGGTGTGAGACGTGCAGGGCATTGGTAGGGATAGATAAAGGAGTACAAGTTGTGACACTTGCAGGGCATTGGTAGGGTTAGATAAAGGAGTACAAGGTGTGAGACTTGCAGGGCATTGGTAGGGTTAGATAAAGGAGTACAAGGTGTGAGACGTGCAGGGCATTGGTAGGGATAGATAAAGGAGTACAAGTTGTGACACTTGCAGGGCATTGGTAGGGTTAGATAAAGGAGTACAAGGTGTGAGACTTGCAGGGCATTGGTAGGGTTAGATAAAGGAGTACAAGGTGTGAGACGTGCAGGGCATTGGTAGGGATGGATAAAGGAGTACAAGGTGTGGGACTTGCAGGGCATTGGTAGGGATAGATAAAGGAGTACAAGGTGTGAGACTTGCAGGACATTGGTATGCATGTTATGGTGAGCGGTTCTAGCAGTGTGCTGCATGATACAGTTGCAGTAATTGTGCACATGATTCAACTAGCTTAGGGAGATGATATGACTGAACCCGCTCACGTCTGTTGCATGCTTATGAACAAGCTATCAGTATGTTCTGAATACAACAAGGCCAGTTATTGTGTCTTGTTTGTTTCTCTCAGTGTGATTAGAAATGAACTCTAAAGGCGATCAGTTTTTTCTCTTGCAAGGTGTATCCAGTCCACGGATTCATCCTTTACTTGTGGGATATTCTCATTCCCTACAGGAAGTGGCAAAGAGAGCACACAGCAGAGCTGTCCATATAGCTCCCCCTCTAGCTCCACCCCCCAGTCATTCTCTTTGCCGGCTCTAAGCACTAGGGTCTCTCTACGGGAGGGTAAAGTGAATGTGGTGTTACCATTGTAGTTTTATATCTTCAATCAAAAGTTTTTTTTTTTTGTTTTTTTGTTTTTTTAATTTTTTTTTTATTGAGCTTTTGTAAAAAAGTACAATCTTTACCATATGGTTACAAAGGGTAGGAAAAATAAAGAAAGGTACAATGCCAAGTTTTAAGTAAGCAATTTTAACATGAGTTACATCCTGAGCGGTAGAATATGGAAAACTATAATTCCCTGGACTGAGTGTCACAGGGAAGTCCAGATGGTAGTCCCATGGGTAGTAAATGTGTTTTCCTTTGAAAAAGTATGAAAAAATCTGTCCATTGATGTCCTTCCTTCCTCCTCTCTGTTAACATATAGATTATAAGTAACATTTAGAGTACTTTGCTTTCAAAAACTTTTTGCAAATTCAACTGTGAAACCCAATCTTCCTATACATAAAGGTATGTGCAAATCCATCTCCTTACATCCCTCTCAAGGATTCAGCACACAAACTAAAACTTAACATGTGACACTAATTCATTAATTTAGCATCCTAAAGTCTGAAAAGTCCCGGGCGGGCCCCGGGTAGTTCCTCCCCCCCCCCTCCATGGGTACCTGGTCGTTAATTGTTGTTCAACTTGCATCATTAACATGTCTTTTTCTCGCCCACATTGCCAACATTGTCTTGTGTATTTCTAACTGACCTGTTAAGACATAGTGGTATCGCTCTAGTTGTAATGTTGTGTCTACCCTTGCTTTCCACCCCGCCCTAGAAGGTATATGAGTGGACTTCCAGTTCAGAGGAATTAGGGTTTTAGCACATGTCAAAAGTAGCATGAGTAGTGATTTTTGGGCCTGTGTTTGGAATTTGAATGGGAAGTGGAAAAGCAGCGTGTCCGGGGTTTTGGGGATCGTCAAGTCAGTGGTTGTGTGTATTTCTTCCCAAACTTCGTCCCAGTAATGAACTATTAGTTGGCAGTCCCACCACACATGTACCATATTGCCTTCCATCCCACAACCTCTCCAGCATCTCCCCGTGGTGTTTGGGTAAAAAATGTTCAGCCTTCTTGGTGTAAGATACCACCTGCTCCGTAGCTTGTAATGGGATTCTTGTGTTCGTGAGGAAACGGACACCTTTTTCCCGAGTAGGAACATTTGGCTCCATTCTTCGGGTGTAAAAGAGTATCCCAATTCTTTGTGCCATTGTGAAGTGAATTGCGGTAATGCGTCATCAGTCGGGGTTAGGATGATTTTATATAAAATTGAGATTACATGTTTAATCTCCACTGGAGACATGCAGAGCTGTTCAAATTTTGTCAGGCTCCTTCCAAAGAGGTGCCTGCATTTGTGAGAATTGATGTAATGCTGAACCTGGGAGTATGTAAACCAGGAATTCGCTATGGCAGGGTGATCCTCAAGGAGCTCCTGTGGAGTCTTAAGTCTCCCCTGTGATAATAGATTGCCTATGCAGTTCAAAGGGAGCGCTGGGTGAGCAGTAGACCCCGGCAAGTGCAAAGGTAAGTTGTGATTTCCGTAAATAGGTGTGAGGGGTGCATATCTGGTAGAAATGTGTGGTTCTGTGGAGAGTATTTTGTCCCATTCATTGAGCAACTCCTCTAATAGCGGTAAGTTAGGGATGTCAGTCGGTCTGTGTTTTTTATCGGACCAAAACAGATTGGGTATGTGGGTCTTAGTAATAGAGTGAGCGCATACCTGCTTCCAGGCCTTGTCATCTGTGTCCCAGCACCATTCCACTATTCTGTGAAGAAGGGCTGCCCTCCTATAGGATTGAATGTGCGGAATTCTCAAGCCCCCCCGTTCCCTTGGAAGATATAGGGTTTGTTTGTTAATCCTCTGCTTAATGCCTTTCCAAATATACTCCTCTATGAGAGCTTGTAATGAAGGTAGGAAGGAGTGTGGGAGGGTTATGGGTACAGTCTGCAGTAGATATAGCACTCTAGGCAGGACATTCATCTTTACAACTCCGATCCTGCCGAGCCAGGATATGGATTTATTCTTCCATTCGGAAAAATCTCTCGCCAAATCTTTTTTCAACTGCCCATAGTTGGCTTCAAAGACCTCCGAGTTGGAGCCTGATATATGGATTCCCAAATATTTCAATGAGCTGTTTTTTTGTATAAAGGGTGAATGATTTTTAAGCCAGTTCAGTGTCTCTGGTGTTAGGGAAATGCCAAGGAGTTCTGATTTTGTAAGGTTAAGAAGGAAGTTGGAAACTGTGCCATATTTTGTGAATTCTGATAGTATGGCTGGTATGGAAGTCTCAATGTCTGTCATGGTTAACATTACGTCATCAGCGTACATGGCTAGCTTGTTTTCGATTGTTCCTGTCTGTATGCCTTTTATGTCAGGATTATGTCTAATATTACTAGCTAATGCTTCTATGGCGATGGCAAATAGGGCCGGGGAAAGTGGGCATCCCTGTCTCGTACCATTCGTGATAAGAAAGGGGTCAGAAAGGACTCCGTTGACCTTTATTTGTGCATTAGGTTGCGAGTATAGGGCAAAAATTGTCTTCAATGTTTTATCCCCAAACCTCATTGCCACCATGGTGCTCCGCAGGAAGGCCCAGTCCACCCTGTCGAAAGCTTTCTCTGCGTCCGTGGACAGCAGAGCGAGCGGAATCGACTTTGTTTTAGAGAAAGCTATGAGGTGAAAGACTTTTAGAGTGTTATCTCTGGCCTCCCTGCCAGGAATGAATCCTACCTGGTCAGTTGAGACCAGTTTTGGAAGATATTTATTAATGCGCGTTGCTAAGACCTTTGCTAGTATTTTAATATCGCTATTGAGAAGGGAAATGGGTCTGTAGCTTTCGGGCTTATCTGGGGTCTTCCCGGGTTTTGGGAGGACTGTGATATATGCTGACAGCATAGACCTGGGGAGGAGTCCGGAATCATTCAGTCCATTAAACAATTTATGTAAGTGGGGTAGTAACAATGGGAGAAAAGTTTTGTAATACTTATTACTCAGTCCGTCTGGCCCCGGGCTTTTCCCACTTGGAAGATCTTTTATTGTCTCTGCTATTTCTTTTTGAGATATGGGTGTTTCTAGGTCGTTGGATTCCTCCTCAGTCAGTGTCGGCATTGTTGTGTGGTTTAAATAATGTTGTATTTCCTGAGTATGGGTGTCTGTTTCTCCCCTTTTAAGATTATATAGTTTGCTATAGTAATTACGGAAAATTTGCGCAATGTTACGACTATCCTGTCTCGTCCGTCCCTGTTCATCTTTCATGGAGTATATACATGTTTTTAATCTCTGGCGTGTGAGGGCTCTCGCTAGTAGTCTACCCGCTTTATCCCCTCCCTCAATTTTTGTTTAAGTTTCAACGCGGAGCGTTGGTTTTCTTCCTGCAGTAGGGCCCTAAAGTCGAGCCTAGCTTGGGAAAGGTCGTTTTCTAGTGTGGTATTTGTTGCCTCTTTTTTATGTCTTTCCTCTAAGGTGTGAATGGTGTGTAGTATTGAGTTGTATTTTTCTCTGCGTTGTTTGTTCAGTTTCGATTTATGTTTAATTAATATCCTGCGGACACATTTGTGTGCTTCCCAAACTGAGGTGAGAGGTAGATTATCTTGAGTATTAATATTAAAGTACTCGGTCATAGATGTCTCTGTCTGCTTTAATTTCGGGGTTATCCAAAAGGGTGTCTTCCAGTCTCCATATAAAGGGCATGTCAGGGGAGTTTGGCCAGTCTATGGTGCATGAAACAGGGGCATGATCCGACCATGTTATGGCTAAAATGTCGCTGTGTGTGATATATGAAATTCCCATTGAGTCTGCGAATAGGTAGTCTATCCTTGAATATTTGTTGTGGGGGCTGGAATAAAAGGTGAAGTCCCTGTCGGTTGGGTGTAGGGTTCTCCAGATATCATGTAGAAGGAGATGTTTGAGCTGGGCGTCAATCTGTTTCAATGCATGGTGTGGGACGCTTGACACTCCATTAGAAGTGTCCCATAGTGGGAGTAGGGGTGCGTTAAGATCCCCTCCCATGAAAAGAGTTCCCTTAGAGACTTCCTGTATTTTTTGAGTGACCCTTTTTAGAAATTTATCCTGCTTAGTGTTGGGGGAATAAATGTTTGCCAATGTGATCAGTTTACCGTGGAGTTGTCCTGTGAGAATTATGTATCTGCCGTCTCTATCTTTTTCCTGCTGTAATAAGTGGAATAGCAGTTTTCGGTGTATGAGAATCCCAACTCCATTCTGTTTGTAGGGGCCTGAAGCTAGAATAGCGCTTGGGTAAGTATGATTATGCCATTTGGGTTCTTTAGACCTGGCAAAATGTGTCTCCTGGAGAAACACAATATCCCCACCCATCCTTTGTAAGTCCCTCAGTACTATGGAGCGTTTACCCGGGCTGTTGAGGCCTTTGACATTTACTGTTAGCAGTTTGATCGGGTGTGTCTTATATGTAGAGTAAGAGCCCGCCCCTTTAGGCCCACTCTGTGGTGGGTGTAGCATGTTAAATGGTGTAATATATGTGCAAGGCTGGGTGTAGGAAAGTCCAAGGCTTGAGAGTAGTGTCCTGGGGCCCGCCCAAAATGGTGTCTGGAATGTGACCAGACAAATGTACAATACCAACAAGCACATGAAAACAGATCTATGTGCGTATTTTACAAGAAACTAAGTCTAAGTCTAACAGGCTGTGCCCTGCTAGGCCCAGTGCAATAATAAAGATAAGAAACTTAGCCGAACCGTTCAAATTGCAGTGAAATCAGAACTAATTTAAAGTATAAGTAATGTTAGTGAGCACGTCATTCCCTCCCGGAGCACAGTGGAGACCTCTAAGAGTAGGTTTAATAATGTAGAAGCGGATGTTTAACATCTATGAGCAGTTTGGCTAATAGCGCACAATACGTGCGGTCCCGCGTTTATGGTAGAGTCACCCGTGCGCTCCAGGATGGCACATATTTAACCAAAACATCAACCGCAGCACAAGTTATAATCTAACATTCAACACCAAGTGAGAAAGAGGTAGATAAATATTCCTATACACAAAAATAAACTTTTAGTTGTGACTTCAAAACCAACAGAGTGATAATTTTTTTTATTTTTTTTTAAGTCAATACATTAGATAACCAATGCAAACCTGACCAGCAAGTGTCCCTCAGTTCTGTGGAGAGATCTTTATTGTTGCTCTCTGTCGATACCCTGTCTGCTGGAGTTGGTAGATAAATTAGTGGTCCTCTCTTCCTGTGGAGGTCTTGGGATTGGAGGGGGCTCTAGGCCCAATGAGTGAAAGAAGGGGCCAAGATCTTCTGTTACCCTGTAGATGGCTGTATGGTCTCCCTTAGTGGCTATAATACTTGTGGGGAAGCCCCAGCGGTAGATGATCTTTTTTTCTTGCAGGATGCTTGTAATGAATTTCAGCTCCCTCCTCTTTTGTAGTGTAGTTGGACTTAAAGTGAATGTAAATTTTCTCTTAATTAGTACTCAATATCAATTCACAATCATTGCATTAGTTAAAACGCATTATTTTTTTTACAAAAAATTCAAAATATCTATTTATATTTTATATGTAAACTTAGCTCCGTTTTCGTTTCTAACTCCTCCCATCCATTTCTTCCGGTATTTCGGCCACATTACGTATAGAGCGGCCCCTCCTGCTCTATTACGTATTTGAAAAGCTTGTTCAAGATTATTAGTTATTTTGCGCATGCGCTTAACACTAATGTGTGTGTCTAATATGCGCATGCGTTAGTACTGTTTACTAAATCTCTATCGGCACTGATGTATTATCATCTAAACAAGTGCTGGGAACGCATGCGCATAAAGAATTTCTGACGTCTCCGAAAAGGGGCTGGACGCCACGGGGTGTGAAATATTATTAGTAGAATAGAGTGTCAATCAACGTTGGATATGCGGTCCAAAATGGCGGGCGGAGGAAGCGAGTAAGACAATTCCGAATAAATAGATTTATATATCGATTAAATGGTAGATTAAAAAAAAACGATGAATTAAAGTCCACTTAATTTTGATTGTTAAACAATATGTGATTGGGCGATAGCATTGACTTTACATCCACTTTAAGTCCGTGAAGATCTGTAGAGGAACTCCAGCATGTGTAATCGGATGCTTGTTTCTACCATGTTTCAGAATCTCTTCTTTGTCTTTGAAATTTAGAACACGTAGAATGACATCTCGTGGGGGTGCTTTCGCTGGTGGTTTGGGGCGGAGCGCCCTATGAGCTCTTTCAATCTCGATAGCTGGAGACATTGGAGTACCTTTAAGTGTCCTAAATAGGTCCTGAAGGTAGCCCTGGAGGGCTGACGGGTGTATAGACTCTGGAATTCCCCTGACCCGCAGGTTATTCCGCCTGCCGCGGTTGTCAAGGTCCTCCACTTTGTCCATTAAGCTATGGATCATTTCGGTGTTGTATTGTGCCC
This sequence comes from Bombina bombina, assembly GCF_027579735.1. Classification (NCBI taxonomy): domain Eukaryota; kingdom Metazoa; phylum Chordata; class Amphibia; order Anura; family Bombinatoridae; genus Bombina; species Bombina bombina. Next base: position 1,229,456,503 of record NC_069502.1, read on the forward strand.
TGGCCGAAGTGTCTTTTACCTCTTCAATGATATTTTCATGATTTTGTTCCACGCCGGCGACCCTGTGGGATAGGTCATTGATATCTTTCCTAAGCTCCCCAAAAAGACCTTTAACTTCTTCCATGACCCCTCTAATATCCTCTTTTGAGGATAGGTTCTGCAGGTCGTCCTTAGTAACATATGATGGGGGGATTATATTTGTTTCAGTCGTTTGTGTGGACGTACTTTGTGTGACATCATAATGTGGGTTTAATGTCTCCAGTGTAGAAGATTCGGTGGGTTTAAGGTAGGGATTCATATTGCGAGATTTAGAGGCTTTTTCCCCCACTGTATTCTTTTTGTGGGGCATTACAGAGTGATATGTCAGCTAGAATGCAGGATTGCCCACTGTTGCACTGTTGCACTATGAGGTTATCCTATTGCTATCCCCCTATAGGTTAGAGTTATTCCCAATATCAGGCAGGGGTATCTCTGGGTTTATGTGTAAGGGGCCCAGTATATGGAATATGATACACTCTGGGTGAAATGTTTATTAAATGAAATATACCCTTTTTGGCATATGTTGTATATTCCCCCCTCTGCCTGCCTGCGCTATTGCCGTTGCACAGCTCACTGTGAGCTGAGGGCAGGGTTCAGGGAGATCCGTTAGGCACAGGAAAGGTGAGGCTTGACGCTATTCTGAAGGGACAGAGTCCCGGTGAGAGGGCTGTATAATCTGCAGTCAGGTGGGTGAGCTGAGCCGAGAACCGCTCTCTCCACCACAGCAGCGCCACTACCGGATAGTATGCACAGCCAACAAGAGGGGCCCAATTACAGGTATGTGCCGTAGAGTGTGAGGGCTTTCTTACCCGGGTGTCCTTCTCTTAGGCAGGAGCGCTATCACTGGGATTACTCACCGCACAGGGGACTTCCCCCAGCGGGATCTGCCGCGGCTGCCGATTGCGATCAGGAGCCTCTTGTCCTGTGTGTCCGGTGTCCGTGACACTTAAGAGCAGCCTGTTTGTAGTGAAGATCGGCTTCTACGATGAGGGTCAGCGTCTGTGACCAGGGTTAGTGCTGCTGATCTCTGCCCGGCTTGCTGGGTTTCTGGTTGTGCTCCGGCTATGGCCTCTGTAACGTGGTCTGGGCGGTAATATCAATAAGGAGAAAAGTCCAGTCCCAGACCTACGCTTAGTCCAGTCTTGGTGAGGGCAAGTTCCCCTTGTGTTTTTGTTGTTCCAACGGCTCGGTCAGTTCCTAAGTTGCTGATAAAAAGTTATGGGCCTAGACATATAGCAGGAGCTCTAAGCTACAGCGGCCATCTCCCAGCGCGGCCAAGCTCCGCCTCCCAAAAGTTTGTTATTTTTAAATGGTACTGGTTTGTACTATTTACTCTCTAGCAGAAAAGTGATGAAGATTTCTGCTGAGAGGAAAATTATTTTAGCATGTTTTAACTAAAATCCACTGCTGTTCCCACACAGGACTGAGGAGTACCAGAAAACTTCATTTGGGGGAAACAGTTTGCAGGCTTGACCGCAATGAGGTATGTTCAGTCATTTATTTCTAGACAAGACTGAGATAATGCTAGAAGACTGACAAGATCCCCATGTGGGGAGGGTAAGCTATGTTCTGAGACTTAGTAAAGAATTGAATGCTTACATAACAGGGCTAATTAGGCTGGTTGACACTAATTCAGGGCAATCGATTATTTGTTTAAGAAATACTCGTTAGAGACACTTTTTTAAGCACTTGGGAGTGTTTTTCTGGAGTTATTATCCACATGGCAAAAATTTAGTCACTTGGAAGTGATTTTTGTAGGCCTCACAACTCCGGAGGGGAGGGGCCTAATTTCGCGCCTCAGGTGCGCAGTTAGAATTGAAAGTCAGTTCATGCTGCTTCACATGGAGGGTCCAGCTCTGCTGATTGAGGACCTAAAATAAGCTTTTCCCCCCAAAACTGATCCCTAAGGGCAGGTAGGGCCACAGCAGTAAGCTGTGGCAAGGTGCTGTAGTTATTTAACCGGTTGCTGGCTTTAGGCTGCTCCGGTTTGGGCATTAAGGGGTTAATCGTTCTGCAAATTGTGGTGCAATCATATTAAAGCCTTAGGTACATACTGTGAAAATTTCAAAAGGATTGCTGCATTTTTCACTGTTTTGTAAAATTGTGTGCTCTTTTTATTTCTTAAAGGCACAGTAATGTTTTTTCAAATTGTTTTTTATTTGATTAAAGTGTTTTCCAAGCCTGCTTCTGTACTCTACTAGTCTGTTAAACATGTCTGACACTAAGGAAAGTCCTTGTTCAATGTGTTTAGAAGCCATGGTGGAACCCCCTCTCAGAATGTGTCCCAATTGCACTAATATGCACTTTAAAGATCATATTGTTGCACTTAAAAGTGTGGCCCTAGATGATTCTCAGACTGAAGGTAATGAGGATAGTCCGTCTTCCTCTCCCCATGTGTCACAACCAGTTACGCCCGCGCCAGCGATGCCTAGTACCTCTAGTGCGTCTGCCCCTATTACATTACAACAACTAGCGACAGTCATGGATAATTCCCTTGCAGCCTTTCTTTCCAAACTGCCAGTTTGTCCTGCAAAGCGCAATAGCTCTGTTTTAAGAACAGATTATGAGCAGTCTGAAGCTTTGGTAGCCTTATCTGATGTGCCCTCACAACGCTCTGAATTGGAGGTGAGGGATTTGATGTCTGAGGGAGAAATTTCCGACTCAGGAAAGGTTTCTCATCAGGCAGAGTCAGATTCATTAGCGTTTAAATTTTAAATTGGAACACCTCCGCGTATTGCTCAGGGAGGTATTAGCTACTCTGGATTATTGTGACCCTATGGTGGTCCCAGAGAAGTTGTGTAAAATGGACAAGTACCTAGAGGTCCCTGTATACACTGATGCGTTTCCGATCCCTAAGAGGGTTGCAGATATTGTTTCTAGGGAGTGGGATAGACCAGGTGTCCCTTTTGTCCCCCCCCCCCCCCCCCTATTTTTAAGAAAATGTTCCCCATAACTGACCCCAGACGGTCCCTAAGGTAGAGGGGGCTGTTTCTACACTTGCTAAACGCACAACCATACCAATTGAAGACAGTTTGTTCAACAAAGTTTTCTTCTCCAACCTATTGCCTGCATTATTCCTGTAACTACTGCAGCGGCTTTCTGGTTTGAGGCGCTGGAGGAGTCGCTCCAGACTGAGACCTCTTATGACGAAATTATGGATAGAACTAAGGCTCTAAAGCTGGCTAATTCTTTTATCACAGATGCCGCTTTACAATTAGCTAAGTTAGCGGCAAAAAATTCAGGTTTCGCCATTATGGCGCGCAGAGCGCTTTGGCTCAAGTCATGGTCGGCCGATGTGTTGTCAAAATCCAAATTGTTAAATATCCCTTTCAAGGGAAAGACCCTTTTCGGGCCAGAATTGAAAGAGATTATTTCAGAAATCACCGGGGGAAAGGGCCATGCTCTCCCCCAGGACAAGCCTTTTAAGGCTAAAAACAAAGCTAATTTTCTTTCCTTTCGTAATTTCAGGAGCGGTCCGCTTCAGCCTCCACAGCTGCAAAGCAAGAGGGCAACGCTTCACAGCCCAAGGCAACCTGGAAGCCTTACCAGGGCTGGAACAAGGGTAAACAGGCCAAAAAGCCTGCAGCTGCTACCAAGACAGCATGAAGGGGTAGCCCCCGATATGGGACCGGATCTAGTAGGGGGCAGACTTTCTCTCTTCGCTCAGGCCTGGGCAAGAGATGTTCACGATCCCTGGGCTTTAGAGATTGTTACCTAGGGATATCTTCTAGAATTCAAGGACTCCCCTCCAAGAGGAAGGTTCCACATTTCTCGTCTGTCTACAGACCAGACAAAGAAAGAGGCGTTCTTACGCTGTGTAGAAGATCTACATACGATGGGAGTGATATACCCAGTTCCAATTGCAGAACAAGTACTGGGTTTTACTCAAACCTGTTTGTGGTTCCCAAAAAAGAAGGAACTTTCAGACCAATCCTGGATCTAAAAATTCTAAACAGATTCCTCAGAGTCCCATCATTCAAGATGGAGACCATTCGGACAATCTTACCTATGATCCAGGAAGGTCAATATATGACTACCGTGGATCTAAAGGATGCGTACCTGCATATCCCAATCCACAAAGATCATCATCAGTTCCTCAGGTTCGCTTTTCTAGACAAGCATTACCAGTTCGTGGCTCTTCCATTCGGCTTAGCCACTGCTCCCAGAATTTTCACAAAGGTGCTAGGGTCCCTTCTGGCGGTTCTAAGACAGCGGGACATAGCAGTGGCGCCTTATTTGGACGACATCTTAATTCAGGCGCCGTCTTTTCACAGAGCCAAGGCTCACACGGAGATTGTATTGGCCTTTCTAAGGTCTCACGGGTGGAAGGTGAACATCAAAAAGAGTTCTCTGTCCCCACTCACAAGGGTTCCCTTCCTAGGAACACTAATAGATTCGGTAGAAATGAAAATATTTCTGACGGAGGTCAAAAAGTTGAAACTTTTAACTACTTGCCGAGTTCTTCACTCCATTCCTTGGCCATCTGTAGCTCAGTGCATGGAGGCAATCGGATTAATGGTAGCGGCTATGGACATTGTCCCTTTCGCTCGGATACATCTCAGACCACTGCAACTATGCATGCTCAATCAGTGGAATGGGGATTATGCAGATTTGTCTCCTCAAATACAGTTGGACCAGGAAACCAGAGTTTCTCTTCTCTGGTGGTTGTCTCAGGATCACCTGTCTCACGGAATATGTTTCCGCAGACCGGAGTGGATCATTGTAACGACCAACGCCAGTCTGTTAGGCTGGGGTGCAGTCTGGGACTCCCTGAAAGCTCAAGGCTTATGGTCTCGGGAAGAATCTCTTCTCCCGATAAACATTTTGGAACTGAGGGCGATATTCAACACGCTTCAGGCATGGCCTCAACTAGCTGCGGCCAAATTCATCAGATTTCAGTCGGACAACATCACGACTGTAGCTTACATCAATCATCAGGGGGGATCAAAGAGTTCCCTAGCGATGAAGGAAGTAACCAAAATAATCAGGTGGGCGGAGGACCACTCCTGCCATCTCAGCAATTCACATCCCAGGAGTAGACAACTGGGAGGCGGATTTTCTAAGTTGTCAAACTTTTCACACGGGGGAGTGGGAACTCCACCCGGAGGTATTTGCCTAGCTGACTCAGCTATGGGGCATTCCAGAGTTGGACCTGATGGTGTCCCGTCAGAACACCAAGCTTCCTCTCTACAGATCCAGGTCCCGGGACCCCAAGGCGGCATTGATAGATGCTCTAGCAGCGCCTTGGTCCCTCAATCTGGCTTATGTTTTTCCACCGTTTCCTCTTCTCCCTCGTCTGATCGCCAGAATCAAGCAGGAGAAGGCGTCTGTGATTTTGATAGCGCCTGCGTGGCCACGCAGGACTTGGTATGCAGACCTAGTGGACATGTCATCTGTCCCACCATGGACACTGCCAATGAGGCAGGACCTTCTAATACAGGGTCCGTTCAAGCATCCAAATCTAGTTTCTCTACGTCTGACTGCTTGGAGATTGAACGCTTAATTCTGTCAAAGCGTGGTTTCTCTGAGACAGTTATAGATACTCTGATTCAGGCTAGAAAGCCTGTCACCAGGAAAATCTACCATAAGATATGGCGGAAATATCTTTGTTGGTGTGAATCCAAGGGTTACTCATGGAGTAAGATTAGGATTCCCAGGATATTGTCCTTTCTCCAAGACGGATTGGAGAAAGGATTGTCGGCTAGTTCCTTAAAGGGACAGATATCTGCTCTGTCTATCCTTTTACACAAGCGTCTGGCAGAGGTACCAGACGTTCAAGCGTTTGCACAGGCTTTAGTCAGAATCAAGCCTATAAACATGGAGTCTAAATCTAGTTCTTTCAGTTCTTCAAGGGGTTCCGTTTGAACCTTTACATTCCATAGATATTAAGTTATTATCTTGGAAAGTTTTGTTTTTGGTAGCTATCTCTTCTGCTCGAAGAGTCTCAGAATTATCTGCCTTACATTGTGATTCACCTTACCTGGTGTTCCATGCAGATAAGGTAGTTTTGGGTACTAAACCTGGTTTTCTTCCTAAAGTGGTTTCTAACAAGAATATTAACCAGGAAATTGTTGTTCCTTCTCTGTGCCCCAATTCTTCTTCGAAGAAGGAAAGTCTGTTGCACAATCTTGATGTAGTTCGTGCTCTAAAGTTCTATTTACAACCAACTAAGGATTTCAGACAAACATCTTCCTTGTTTGTTATCTATTCTGGTAAGAGGAGAGGTCAGAAAGAGACTGCTACCTCTCTTTCCTTTTGGCTGAAAAGCATCATCCGTTTGGCCTATGAGACTGCTGGCCAGCAGCCTCCTGAAAGAATTACTGCTCATTCTACCAGAGCTGTGGCTTCCACATGGGCTTTCAAGAATGAGGCTTCTGTTGAACAGATTTGTAAGGCAGCGACTTGGTCTTCACTGCGTACTTTTGCCAAATTTTACAAATTCGATACTTTTGGGAGAAAGGTTTTGAAAGCAGTGGTGCCTTCCGTTTAGGGTACCTGTCTTGTTCCCTCCCTTCATCCGTGTCCTAAAGCTTTGGTATTGGTATCCCACAAGTAATGGATGAATCCGTGGACTGGATACGCCTTACAAGAGAAAACAGAATTTATGCTTACCTGATAAATTACTTTCTCTTGCGGTGTATCCAGTCCACGGTCCGCCCTGGCAATTAAGTCAGGTAAAATTTTTTTTGTTTAAACTACAGTCACCACTGCACCCTATGGTTTCTCCTTTTTCTTCCTAACCTTTGGTCGAATGACTGGGGAGTGGAGCTAGAGGAGGAGCTATATGGACAGATCTGCTGTGTGCTCTCTTTGCCACTTCCTGTAGGAAATGAGAATATCCCACAAGTAAAGGACGAATCCGTGGACTGGATACACCGCAAGAGAAAAAGTAATTTATCAGGTAAGCATAAATTCTGTTTTTGTGTCCTAGCTGCAGGTTTTGTGAGTTCGAAGGGGCCCCTGGCTGGGTTTTCTCTGGAAATGTTGCTGGATATGCTGGAGAAAGTAAAGAAAAGTATTGGCGGTGCTGATACGCTTAGCTTCATAATTCAAGTCCTGGAGCAGAAGTTTGCAGAGGAAGCACAAGGAGCCAAATCGGAGTCTCGCTCTCATTCCAGGTGAGATTTTACATTCGTCTTGCACTCCCTGTGTGTTTTTTCTCTTTTTCTTTCCAATGGCATGGAGAGTCCATGATTCCATTCATTAATGTTGGGAATTCAACACTTGGCCACCAGGAGGAGACAAAGACAACCCAGCAAAAGCTTTAGATCCCTCCCACTTCCCATACTCCCCCAGTCATTCTTTACCTCTGCAACTAGGAGTTGTCGAAGATGGTGCTCTGAAGAAAAATTGGATTAAGTCCTTTAATTTGTAGTTTCCCTTCAAGATAGGACTGGTGTTAATGCTGGGTCTATGTAAACCTCTTATTAGGAGTTGAAGACAAAAATAGAGGGCGCCTCATAGTGTATATCATACAGGTAAATATGTAAACGTGCAGATGTAAGGCTCACCAGATATCGTTGCACCGTACTTTGACCGGTGCTAAAGAGCAGGCTAGTACTTTCAGCCGCTAGTACACTGATCAACGGTCCCAGGCAGTGATCTAGGGGAAAATCCATAAGTCTCCAACTGATTTTTCAGCAGGCAAAATAGTTAATCAACATGGATTTGTGAGAACCAATGCTGAGCCAGGTCAGCGGATAAAACAACTTCCAAAAGGTATAATAAAAACAATGCTTTATTTTCTTTGCAACGCGTTTTTCGACCAGTAGAACGGTCGTTTCATCAGGCATAAAAGACGGATACAAAATAGCTTCATGGGTAACATTATATACATGATTCAATTAAAAACAGGAAGTTGTAATTTAAAAAAAAACAAAACAATGGGAACAACAGATGTTAATCACATGTGATTTGTTTACTTTGTGTCAGCTTTAATTTGAAAAGGTTACCGATTAATTCACAAATGCTAGCATTTGCTTCCTCCTAGTAGTCTTAATGAAAAATGTATTGTTAATGCATAATCTGCATTATGTTTTCAAAGTTAGGATACAGTTTCAAATGTGTGCTTAGTGGTCTAATTTCCTTATATAAATTATTAGTTTGTTTCGCTAGCTGTGCTGGAGGAAAAATGAAGTAGAGGCAAAAGTCCAATATAATATATGTGAAAAATTGATGATCAGTTGTACTGACCTTAAAGGGACACTGTACCCACATTTTTTCTTTTGTGATTCAGATAGAGCATGACATTTTAAGCAACTTTCTAATTTACTCCTATTATCAATTTTTCATAATTCTCTTGGTATCTTTATTTGAAATGCAAGAAGGTAAGTTTAAATGCCGGCCCAATTTTGGTGAAAAACCTAGGTTGTCCTTGCTGATTGGTGGATAAATTCATCCACCAATCAAAAACTGCTGTCCAGAGTTCTGAATCAAGAAAAAAGCTTAGATGCCTTTTCTCCTACATTGGTGTGTCCGGTCCACGGCTTCATCCTTACTTGTGGGAATATTCTCCTCCCTAACAGGAAATAGCAAAGAGAGCACAGCAAAAGCTGTCCATATAGCTCCCCCTCTGGCTCCGCCCCCAGTCATTCTTTTTGCCGCTCTGAACAAGTAGCATCTCCACAGAGATGGTAAAGAGTATGTGGTGTTAGTTGTAGTTTTATTTCTTCTATCAAGAGTTTGTTATTTTAAAATAGTGCCGGTTTGTACTATTTACTCTACAACAGAAAGTGATGAAGAGTTCTGTTAAGAGGAGTATGATTTTAGCAACAGTAACTAAAATCCATTGCTGTTCCCACGCAGGACTGTTGAAACCAGAGAACTTCAGTTGGGGGGAACAGTTTGCAGACTTTTCTGCTCCAGGTATGACTCTTTTCTAACAAGACATAGTAATGCTAGAAGACTGTCATTTTCCCTTATGGGATCGGTAAGCCATTTTCTTAGACTTATAACAGAATGAAGGCTTATAAATGGGCTCTGTTACAGAAGCATTAGTTATTTTGTTGTGAAGAGCTTATTTCCCAGCAGCAATGCCTGAACCAGCCAAGCCAGCGCCTAAGAAGGGCTCCAAGAAAACCGTAACAAGTATCATTTCATAAAGAGTTAACTTTTTTTCAGCTTTTAGAAACTATTGTCTAATCACCTCTGGAGCCAGACTGCTAATTGATAAGATGAACTTGTAAACTTGTTATCTTAAGTACTGTAATCCTATTGTGGCCTGTCAAAGGACATTGCTCTCTATCTAACTGTGTGATGGGGGATTTTGTGCTCCCCCCCCCCCCCCCCTGGGAGTGCCCTGTGTGCATGTAACCTTAATAAAAAGCAGGCTGGGCATCCCAGTCCTGAGTTCTTGTTTGACCCTCAATCGCAGCGTTGACTCGTTTTTGTGGGCAGAAGGGTATCCTAGCTGTACTGCAGCTAAGGGAGATTATTCTATATTTGCGAGACTCATATAGAATACTATGGAAAGCAGCTTCTCCCCTCTTTAGCAATAGGGATCCAGGCTACTAAGCGGTCCATCTCTCAGCGAGACTAAGGGTAACCGTAACATTTGGCGGCAGCGGCGGGATTTTCCTGGATTTCCTAGGAGAGGTACAGAACGGATGGAGAGCGCTTACGAAACATTGAAGCATACAACCCTAAAGGATTTACTTGAAAGCAGAGGGGGGTACGCCAGCAACCGGCCGAGGAGAGAGCTGATCGCAGAATTGACCGAACTGGATCAGAGCTTCACAATGGCGGAAACACCGACCACGATTAGTGACGAAAAAACCAGGATTGTTCGGGAAAGGCTCTCATTATACGGGCCGAACCCCTCCATGGAATTGGTACAGCAGTTGATGGCGGAGGCGGACGAGGATATACGAGAGACTCGAGCCCACGAACTCAACCTAGCGAACGCACACCGCAATGCTGAAGCCCCGCAGGTAATCATCCCTGTCGAAAATGCTGGGAGGCCCAAGATACCCTATGCGGCATTTCGACCCTTCCTAGAGAGCGAGACAGGGATTGATGAATAAATGGCGGACTTCGAAAGGCAATGTGCCCTGCACCAGATTCCCAACAGAGAGTGGCCCACGATATTGTCTGGGAAACTATCCGGGCGAGCCCTGGAAGCCTTTCGTACTCTGGGTGCTGAGGAAGTTACACAGTATGAGCTAGTTAAGGAGACACTGTTGCGACGGTACGCTGTAACTCCGGACACGTATCGCCGACAGTTTCGGGGCACGAAAAAGAAGCCTAACGATACCAATATGGAATGGGCGCACCGAATGCGGAGAGCGGCAAATCACTGGCTGAGCGGAAGTAAAGCGGTGACTGGTGAGGAAATTTTACAATTGTTTCTCTTAGAACATTTTTATAATGGCATGGAACAGCAAGGGAAGGAATGGCTGCGAGACAGGCGGCCTTCTACCTTAGAAGAAGCAGCCAAATTGGCCGATGAACATTATGACTCCCGTCTTCACGAACCCATGAACTACCGAGCTCCAGCACGGGTCGAACCTAGAGAGGTTTACCGTGCACCCCCTCGTGCTGAATTCCGAGCCCCGGTGCCCACAGGGCCCGTCCGACACTCAGGACCACACAATAACAGCTCTGAGCGTCCCAGACCGACTTGCCACCGATGCAAGCAACCAGGGCATTTCATGGCTAGCTGCCCCCTTAATACGCACCAGACACCCAGGAATTACAATTACCCCTCTGGGTCCTATCGTCCGGCCCGGGCCCTCTGTGTTAACCAAGAGGCCCCTATGGAGGGATATGTGGGGCCGCTTCACGAGGTGGACCCTGTATATGCTGCCTCAGATAACCGCCAGCACCATCGGCAGAAGGTATGGCTCGAGGGGCGATCTACAGAGGGATTGAGAGACACAGGGGCTACTATCACGCTGGTACAGAGTCATTTGGTGCCAGAGCACAAGCGATCCGGACAGACTGTGGCCGTTAGAGTGGCGGGGGGGGATGTGTACAAAATTCCAACAGCTCAAGTGCATCTTGATTGGGGAGCGGGAAAGGGGGCTGTGAACGTGGGCATAATGGATAATTTACCTGCCGAAGTACTACTGGGCAACGATTTGGGCCCCATGACTTCTGCCTATGCTCCAGTATGCAACAACGAGGCGGACCCAGTGACTACATGGGCCCAAGCCCGGATGGAGCGAGAGCTCTCACCAGTGCGGGAGACACAGGTAAGACCTACCCCGACCTTGCCTGACATGTTAGGCCCCATACCCTGGGACACCCCAGATGCTTTCGAGACAGAGTCTAAGACTGACCCGACTTTACAAAAGTACCGGGAACGAGCAGAGACCGGAGGGGGCGGGGCAGATAACGAAACATTCTTATGGGAAAAAGGGAAAATATACCGCTGGACAGAGAAAAGGGGACAGCGTAGGCGACAGCTGGTAGTGCCCCACAAATACCGTCAAGAGATCCTCAAGATAGGCCACGACATCCCCTTAGCAGGCCACCTAGCCGTAACCCGTACCCTACACCGCATTACTCACACGTTCTTTTGGCCAGGGGTGCACGCTGACGTTAGAACTTACTGTAACACCTGCGATGTGTGTCAACGAGTAGGAAGGCGAGGCGATCACCCTAAAGCCCATCTAGTAAATATGCCCATTGTAGAGGAACCCTTCAGCCGGGTTGCTATTGACCTAGTGGGACCACTGGCTACCCCTAGTCCCTCCGGTAAGCGCTACATTCTTACCGTAGTGGACTACGCTACCAGGTACCCAGAGGCTGTCGCCCTATCCAACATACAAGCGGATACGGTAGCGAATGCACTAGTACAGGTGTTCTCCCGGGTAGGATTTCCAAAAGAAATCCTATCCGACCGAGGCACCCAATTTACGGCTGAATTGACCCAACAACTCTGGCAGGTTTGCAAAATTAAGTCCCTCCTGAGCTCCCCATACCACCCCCAGACGAACGGGCTGTGTGAGAGGTTCAATGGGACCCTCAAGCAAATGCTCAAGACGTTCACTCAGGAATACCGAGACTGGGAACGCTTCCTGCCGCACCTCCTATTTGCTTATCGGGAGGTGCCCCAGGAAACGACAGGGTTCTCTCCCTTCGAGTTGCTCTACGGAAGAAAGGTACGGGGACCCCTAAACCTGATCCGGGAGCACTGGGAGGGAGAGATGGAGGCTGACGGTGTCCCCATTGTGCCATACGTGCTGGAACTCAGGGACCAAATGGAGCAATTAGCCAAATCCGTGCGGGCTAATCTCCAGTTGGCCCAGAGAAGACAGAAAGTATGGTACGATCGGGGGGCCCGAAAGAGAATCTTCACCATAGGACAAAAGGTGTTAGTACTTAAGCCGGTGAAGACAGACAAATTGCAGGCGTCCTGGCAGGGTCCCTACCAGATCGTAGAGAAAAGGGGAGACACCACTTATGTGATAGCTAGCTGCCATGACAACAATCTTAGAAAGACATTCCATGTAAACCTGCTCAAGGAATATTTTGAGCGACCAGAGAACGTGACGGCCGTATGTTGTTCCCCTCAGGAAGACCCTGACAGTCTACCCATTCCAGACCTATTAGAAAAGAGTCTCCCCACAGGTATAGTGGCTCAGGTTCAGATAGGAGACCGACTTAGCCCCACTGAAAGGGAGCAGCTCAGCCAACTCCTCCAGTCCAAACACCTCACCTTCTCCCCGAAGCCAGGGTACACTACTTTAACCACCCACCAGGTAGATACTCCGGGACAAGCTCCCTTGCGCCAGGCTCCGTACCGAATCCCCGAAGCAGTTAGGACAGGAATGAAGAAGGAGATCGATGAGATGCTCCAGCTCAGGGTAATTGAGCCCTCCGATAGTCCCTGGGCCTCCCCAGTTGTCTTGGTGCCCAAGAAAGATGGGACCACCCGGTTCTGCGTAGACTATCGGAGGCTCAATGAAAAAACCGTGACGGACGCTTACCCTATGCCCAGGGTAGACGAGCTACTCTATCGTATAGCCAGGGGAAATTACCTGACCACTATTGACCTCTGCAAAGGTTACTGGCAGATTCCCCTGGCCCCGGAGGCTATCCCCAAGTCGGCATTCGTCACCCCATTCGGCTTATATCAGTTTAGGGTAATGCCGTTTGGGATGAAGAATGCCCCAGCTACATTCCAGCGCTTGGTGGATAGGCTCCTGGATGGCTTCCAGAGTTTTGCTTGCGCCTACCTGGACGACATAGCGATCCACAGTGAGTCCTGGGAGGACCACTTAGCTCATGTAGGAATGGTTCTGGATCAGATCCGGGCTGCTGGCCTGACTCTGAAGCCAGAAAAATGCCACTTTGGGATGGCCGAGGTACAGTACCTGGGTCACCGGTTGGGGTGTGGAAAGCAGCGACCAGAGCCGGCCAAGATAGAAGCTGTCGCCAATTGGCCCACCCCCATCACTAAGACTCAGGTCCTAGCCTTCCTGGGCACAGCAGGGTACTATAGACGGTTCGTACCAGACTACAGCACACTTGCCAAACCCCTGACTGACTTGACCAAGAAGAACTTACCTCGACAGGTCCTGTGGTCTCCCCACTGTGAAACGGCTTTCCAGGCTCTCAAAAATGCTCTAATTAACGCTCCTGTCTTGGCGGCCCCAGCCCTTAACAAACGTTTTATCGTCCATACAGATGCTTCCATGTTCGGGCTGGGAGCCGTCCTCAGCCAAGTAGGCGAAGATGGAGGGGAGCATCCAGTTGCCTACATCAGCCGGAAGCTCCTGCCCCGCGAAGTCAGCTATGCAGCGGTCGAAAAGGAGTGTTTGGCTTTGGTGTGGGCATTAAAGAAATTGACTCCCTATTTATATGGTCAGGAGTTCACCCTGGTCACCGACCATAACCCGTTGGTGTGGCTGAACCGGGTCTCTGGAGATAACGGCAGGCTATTACGTTGGAGCTTATCGTTGCAACCCTTCAATTTCACCATTACTTACAGACCTGGGAAACAGAATGGCAACGCCGACGGGTTGTCCAGACAAACCGACCTCAGCCCCGCATAACCAGCGGTCTGGACAGCCTTAGTCTGCCCCGAAAAGGGGTCAGACCGTGTCTGCCAGAGTGTTCCACAGAAAGGGAGCACTGTTACAGAAGCATTAGTTATTTTGTTGTGAAGAGCTTATTTCCCAGCAGCAATGCCTGAACCAGCCAAGCCAGCGCCTAAGAAGGGCTCCAAGAAAACCGTAACAAGTATCATTTCATAAAGAGTTAACTTTTTTTCAGCTTTTAGAAACTATTGTCTAATCACCTCTGGAGCCAGACTGCTAATTGATAAGATGAACTTGTAAACTTGTTATCTTAAGTACTGTAATCCTATTGTGGCCTGTCAAAGGACATTGCTCTCTATCTAACTGTGCTTCCCCCCCCCCCCCCCCTGGGAGTGCCCTGTGTGCATGTAACCTTAATAAAAAGCAGGCTAGGCATCCCAGTCCTGAGTTCTTGTTTGACCCTCAATCGCAGCGTTGACTCGTTTTTGTGGGCAGAAGGGTATCCTAGCTGTACTGCAGCTAAGGGAGATTATTCTATATTTGCGAGACTCATATAGAATACTATGGAAAGCAGCTTCTCCCCTCTTTAGCAATAGGGATCCAGGCTACTAAGCGGTCCATCTCTCAGCGAGACTAAGGGTAACCGTAACAGGCTCTATACTGGTTGACACTATTGTGGGCTAAATCGATTGATTTATATAATATTTATATGACTTTTGGAGTGTTTTGTGACTTTCAAACACTTTGGGAACGTTTTTATTACGCCTGGCAGTTGTTTAGACACCTAATCTAGTCAGGAAGGCCCCTTCACTCTGGTATGCAGAGGGAGGAGGCCTCATTTTCGCGCCTCAATTGCGCAGTTACTTCTAGAAGCAGTGCATGCAGTAAATAAACTGTAACTGGTTTGCTCATTTAAGGGGTTAAAGACTTGAAATTTGGTGTGCAATACTTTCAAAGCATTAAGACACTAGGGTGCAAATTTTGTAAAGATCGGATGTTTCCTTCATAGTTTTTCAAACATTCAGAAATAAAGTGTGCTCTTTTTATTATTTAAAGAGACTGTAACGGTTTTGTTTAAAAATGGTTTTATTGCATTAATAGCCTGCCAAAGTCTGTCTAACATGTCTATACCTTCAGATAGCATATGTTCTGTGTGTATGGAGGCCAAGGTGGTTCCCCCTTTAAATGTATGTTCAAATTGTGCCATGGCGTCCAAACAAAGTAAGGACAGTACTGTCAAATTTAATAAGGTTGCCCAAGATGATTCTTCAAATGAAGGTAGTGGGGATAGTTCATCATCCTCTCCTTCTGTGTCAACACCAGTTTTGCCTGCGCAGGCGATACCTAGTACATCTAGCACGCCAATGCTTGTTACTATGCAGCAATTAACTGCAGTAATGGATAATTCTATAGCAAATCTTTTATCCAAACTGCCAGCATTTCCCAGAAAGCGTGATTGCTCAGTTTTAAATACAGAGGATGAGCAAGTTGGCGCTGACGATAATTTATCTGTTATACCATCACACCAGTCTGAATTGGCAGTGAGGGAGGGTCTGTCTGAGGGAGAAATTTCTGATTCAGGAAAAGTTTCTCAGCAGGCAGAACCTGATATTGTGGCATTTAAATTTAAGTTAGAACATCTCCGCGCCCTGCTTAAGGAGGTGCTAACTACTCTTGATGATTGTGACTCTTTGGTGATTCCAGAGATATTGTGCAAAATGGACAAATTCCTAGAGGTCCCTGTGCACGCTGATGCCTTTGCGATACCCAAAAGGGTGGCGGACATAGTGACCAAGGAGTGGGAGAAGCCAGGTATACCTTTTGTCCCACCTCCTATATTTAAGAAAATGTTCCCCATTGTCGACCCCAGAAGGGACGCATGGCAAACAGTCCCTAAGGTTGAGGGGGCAGTTTCTACGTTGGCCAAGCGCACAACTATTCCCATTGAGGACAGTTGTGCTTTCAAAGATCCTATGGATAAAAAATTGGAAGGATTGCTTAAAAAGATATTTGTTCAGCAAGGTTTCCTTCTCCAACCAATTTCGTGCATTATTCCTGTCACCATGGCGGCGTCTTTTTGGTTCGAGGAACTAGAAAATTCGCTCCATAAGGAGACTCCATATGAGGAAGTCATGGACAGAATTCACGCACTAAAGTTGGCTAATTCCTTTATTTTAGATGCCACTTTCTTCTGTTAAGTGTGATCAGTCCACGGGTCATCATTACTTCTGGGATATTACTCCTCCCCAACAGGAAGTGCAAGAGGATTCACCCAGCAGAGCTGCATATAGCTCCTCCCCTCTACGTCACTCCCAGTCATTCTCTTGCACCCAACGACTAGATAGGATGTGTGAGAGGACTATGGTGATTATACTTAGTTTTATATCTTCAATCAAAAGTTTGTTATTTTAAAATAGCACCGGAGTGTGTTATTACCTCTCTGGCAGAGTTTGAAGAAGAATCTACCAGAGTTTTGCTATGATTTTAGCCGGAGTAGTTAAGATCATATTGCTGTTCTCGGCCATCTGAGGAGTGAGGTAAACTTCAGATCAGGGGACAGCGGGCAGATGAATCTGCATAGAGGTATGTAGCAGTTTTTATTTTCTGACAATGGAATTGATGAGAAAATCCTGCCATACCGATATAATGTCATGTATGTATACTTTACACTTCAGTATTCTGGGGAATGGTACTTCACTAGAATTACACTGTAAGAAATACATAAAGCTGTTTAATAACTAGAGATTATGTTTAACGTTTTTGCTGGAATGTAAAATCGTTTTCATTTGCTGAGGTACTGTGTGAATAAATGTTTGGGCACTATTTTTCCACTTGGCAGTTGCTTAATCTGTTTTTCTGACAGTTTCTGTTCTCCCTCACTGCTGTGTGTGAGGGGGAGGGGCCGTTTTTTGGCGCCTTTTCTATGCATCAAATATTTCAGTCAGCAACTCATTGTATTCCCTGCATGATCCGGTTCATCTCTACAGAGCTCAGGGGTCTTCAAACTTATTTTGAGGGAGGTAATTTCTCTCAGCAGAGCTGTGAGAATTATAGTTTGACTGAGATAAAAAACGTTTATTCTGTAATTTGTTTCCTGCTTTCAGAATTTGTTATCTTTGCTAATGGGATTAAACCTTTGCTAAAGTTGTGTTGTTTACAAGGATTGAGGCTATAACTGTTTCAATTTATTAATTTTCAACTGTCATAGATCTTCTGTGCTTCTTAAAGGCACAGTACATTTTAATATTATTCTAATTGAATTGTATTTCCAAGTTGCAAGTTTATTTGCTAGTGTGTTAAACATGTCTGATTCAGAGGATGATACCTGTGTCATTTGTTGCAATGCCAAAGTGGAGCCCAATAGAAATTTATGTACTAACTGTATTGATGCTACTTTAAATAAAAGTCAATCTGTACAAATTGAACAAATTTCACCAAACAACGAGGGGAGAGTTATGCCGACTAACTCGCCTCACGTGTCAGTACCTACATCCCCCCCTCAGAGGGAGGTGCGTGATATTGTAGCGCCGAGTACATCTGGGCGGCCATTACAAATCACATTACAGGATATGGCTACTGTTATGACTGAGGTTTTGGCTAAATTACCAGAACTAAGAGGTAAGCGTGATCACTCTGGGGTGAGAACAGAGTGCGCTGATAATATTAGGGCCATGTCAGACACTGCGTCACAGGTGGCAGAACATGAGGACGGAGAACTTCATTCTGTGGGTGACGGTTCTGATCCAAACAGACTGGATTCAGATATTTCAAATTTTAAATTTAAACTGGAAAACCTCCGTGTATTACTAGGGGAGGTGTTAGCGGCTCTGAATGATTGTAACACAGTTGCAATACCAGAGAAAATGTGTAGGTTGGATAAATATTTTGCGGTACCGACGAGTACTGAGGTTTTTCCTATACCTAAGAGACTTACTGAAATTGTTACTAAGGAGTGGGATAGACCCGGTGTGCCGTTCTCACCCCCTCCGATATTTAGAAAAATGTTTCCAATAGACGCCACCACAAGGGACTTATGGCAAACGGTCCCTAAGGTGGAGGGAGCAGTTTCTACCTTAGCTAAGCGTACCACTATCCCGGTGGAGGATAGCTGTGCTTTTTCAGATCCAATGGATAAAAAGTTAGAGGGTTACCTTAAGAAAATGTTTGTTCAACAAGGTTTTATATTGCAACCCCTTGCATGCATTGCGCCGATCACGGCTGCAGCGGCATTCTGGATTGAGTCTCTGGAAGAGAACATTGGTTCAGCTACTCTGGACGACATTACGGACAGGCTTAGAGTCCTTAAACTAGCTAATTCATTCATTTCGGAGGCCGTAGTACATCTTACTAAACTTACGGCGAAGAATTCAGGATTCGCCATTCAGGCACGCAGGGCGCTGTGGCTAAAATCCTGGTCAGCTGATGTTACTTCTAAGTCTAAATTGCTTAATATACCTTTCAAAGGGCAGACCTTATTCGGGCCCGGGTTGAAAGAGATTATCGCTGACATTACAGGAGGTAAAGGCCATGCCCTGCCTCAGGACAAAGCCAAAGCCAAGACTAGACAGTCTAATTTTCGTTCCTTTCGTAATTTCAAAGCAGGAGCAGCATCAACTTCCTCTGCACCAAAACAGGAAGGAGCTGTTGCTCGCTACAGACAAGGCTGGAAACCTAACCAGTCCTGGAACAAGGGCAAGCAGACTAGGAAACCTGCTGCTGCTCCTAAAACAGCATGAATTGAGGGCCCCCGATCCGGGATCGGATCTAGTGGGGGGCAGACTTTCTCTCTTCGCCCAGGCTTGGGCAAGAGATGTTCAGGATCCCTGGGCGCTAGAGATAATATCTCAGGGATACCTTCTGGACTTCAAATACTCTCCTCCAAGAGAGAGATTTCATCTGTCAAGATTGTCAACAATCCAGACAAAGAAAGAGGCGTTTCTACGCTGCGTACATGAGCTCTTGTTAATGGGAGTAATCCATCCAGTTCCACGATCGGAACAGGGACAGGGGTTTTACTCAAATCTGTTTGTGGTTCCCAAAAAAGAGGGAATTTTCAGACCAATCCTGGACTTAAAGATCCTAAACAAATTCCTAAGAGTTCCATCGTTCAAGATGGAGACTTTTCGGACAATTTTACCTATGATCCAAGAGGGTCAATACATAACCACTGTAGATTTAAAAGATGCTTACCTTCACATACCGATTCACAAAGATCATTATCGGTACCTAAGGTTTGCCTTCCTAGACAGGCATTACCAGTTTGTGGCTCTTCCATTCGGATTGGCTACAGCTCCAAGAATCTTCACAAAGGTTCTGGGTGCTCTTCTGGCGGTACTAAGACCGCGGGGAATCTCGGTAGCTCCATACCTAGACGACATTCTGATACAAGCTTCAAGCTTTCAAACTGCCAAGTCTCATACAGAGTTAGTGCTGGCATTTCTAAGGTCACATGGATGGAAGGTGAACGAAAAGAAAAGTTCACTCGTTCCACTCACAAGAGTTCCCTTCCTGGGGACTCTTATAGATTCTGTAGAAATGAAGATTTACCTGACAGAGGACAGGCTAACAAGACTTCAAAGTGCTTGCCGCACCCTTCATTCCATTCAACACCCGTCAGTGGCTCAATGCATGGAGCTAATCGGCTTAATGGTAGCGGCAATGGACATAGTACCCTTTGCACGCTTACACCTCAGACCACTGCAACTGTGCATGCTAAGTCAGTGGAATGGGGATTACTCAGACTTATCCCCTTCTCTGAATCTGGATCAAGAGACCAGAAATTCTCTTCTATGGTGGCTTTCTCGGCCACATCTGTCCAGGGGGATGCCATTCAGCAGACCAGACTGGACAATTGTAACAACAGACGCCAGCCTTCTAGGTTGGGGTGCCGTCTGGAATTCTCTGAAGGCTCAGGGACAATGGAGTCAGGAGGAGAGTCTCCTGCCAATAAACATTCTGGAATTGAGAGCAGTTCTCAATGCCCTCCTGGCTTGGCCTCAGTTGACAACTCGGGGGTTCATCAGGTTTTAGTCGGACAACATCACGACTGTAGCTTACATCAACCATCAGGGAGGGACAAGAAGCTCCCTAGCTATGATGGAAGTATCAAAGATAATTTGCTGGGCAGAGTCTCACTCTTGCCACCTGTCAGCAATCCACATCCCGGGAGTGGAGAACTGGGAGGCGGATTTCTTAAGTCGTCAGACTTTTCATCCGGGGGAGTGGGAACTTCATCCGGAGGTCTTTGCCCAAATACTTCGACGTTGGGGCAAACCAGAGATAGATCTCATGGCGTCTCGACAGAACGCCAAGCTTCCTCGTTACGGGTCCAGATCCAGGGATCCAGGAGCAGTCCTGATAGATGCTCTGACAGCACCTTGGGACTTCAGGATGGCTTACGTGTTTCCACCCTTCCCGTTGCTTCCTCGATTGATTGCCAGAATCAAACAAGAGAGAGCATCAGTGATTCTAATAGCACCTGCGTGGCCACGCAGGACTTGGTATGCAGACCTGGTGGACATGTCATCCTGTCCACCTTGGTCTCTACCTCTGAAACAGGACCTTCTGATACAGGGTCCCTTCAAACACCAAAATCTAACTTCTCTGAAGCTGACTGCTTGGAAATTGAACGCTTGATTTTATCAAGACGTGGATTTTCTGAGTCAGTTATTGATACCTTAATACAGGCTAGGAAACCTGTTACCAGAAAGATTTACCATAAGATATGGCGTAAATACCTATATTGGTGTGAATCCAAAGGTTACTCTTGGAGTAAGGTTAGGATTCCTAGGATATTGTCTTTTCTACAAGAAGGTTTAGAAAAGGGTTTATCTGCTAGTTCATTAAAGGGACAGATCTCAGCTCTGTCCATTCTGTTACACAAACGTCTGTCAGAAGTTCCTGACGTCCAGGCTTTTTGTCAGGCTTTGGCCAGAATTAAGCCTGTGTTTAAAACTGTTGCTCCACCATGGAGTTTAAACCTTGTTCTTAATGTTTTACAGGGCGTTCCGTTTGAACCCCTTCATTCCATTGATATAAAGTTGTTATCTTGGAAAGTTCTATTTTTAATGGCTATTTCCTCGGCTCGAAGAGTCTCTGAATTATCAGCCTTACATTGTGATTCTCCTTATTTGATTTTTCATTCAGATAAGGTAGTCCTGCGTACTAAACCTGGGTTCTTACCTAAGGTAGTTACTAACAGGAATATCAATCAAGAGATTGTTGTTCCTTCTTTATGCCCAAATCCTTCTTCAAAGAAGGAACGTCTACTGCACAACCTGGATGTAGTACGTGCTCTAAAATTTTACTTACAGGCAACTAAGGAATTTCGACAAACGTCTTCTCTGTTTGTCATTTACTCTGGGCAGAGGAGAGGTCAAAAAGCTTCCGCTACCTCTCTTTCTTTTTGGCTTCGTAGCATAATTCGTTTAGCTTATGAGACTGCTGGACAGCAGCCTCCTGAAAGAATTACAGCTCATTCTACTAGAGCTGTGGCTTCCACTTGGGCCTTCAAGAATGAGGCCTCTGTTGAACAGATTTGCAAGGCTGCAACTTGGTCTTCGCTTCATACTTTTTCCAAATTTTACAAATTTGACACTTTTGCTTCTTCGGAGGCTATTTTTGGGAGAAAGGTTCTTCAGGCAGTGGTTCCTTCTGTATAAAGAGCCTGCCTATCCCTCCCGTCATCCGTGTACTTTTGCTTTGGTATTGGTATCCCAGAAGTAATGATGACCCGTGGACTGATCACACTTAACAGAAGAAAACATAATTTATGCTTACCTGATAAATTCCTTTCTTCTGTAGTGTGATCAGTCCACGGCCCGCCCTGTTTTTAAGGCAGGTAAATATTTTTTAATTTATACTCCAGTCACCACTTCACCCTTGGCTTTTCCTTTCTCGTTGGTCCTTGGTCGAATGACTGGGAGTGACGTAGAGGGGAGGAGCTATATGCAGCTCTGCTGGGTGAATCCTCTTGCACTTCCTGTTGGGGAGGAGTAATATCCCAGAAGTAATGATGACCCGTGGACTGATCACACTACAGAAGAAAGGAATTTATCAGGTAAGCATAAATTATGTTTTTCAATTGGCTAAATTAGCGGCGAAAAATTCAGGTTTTGCAATAGTGGCGCGCAGAGTGCTTTGGCTAAAATCTTGGTCGGCGGATGTGTCATCCAAGACAAAACTGCTTAATATTCCTTTCAAAGGTAAGACCCTTTTCGGGCCAGAATTGAAGGAGATTATTTCAGACATCATTGGGGGAAAGGGCCATGCCCTCCCACAGGATAGGCCTTTCAAGGCTAAGAACAAATCTAATTTTCGTTCCTTTCGCAATTTCAGGAACGGAACGTCTCCTAACTCTGCAGCCTCTAGACAAGAGGGTAACGCTTCCCAGCCTAAACCAGCATGGAAACCAATGCAAGGCTGGAACAAGGGTAAACAGGCCAAGAAGCCTGCTGCTGCTACCAAGACAGCATGAAGGGGTAGCCCCCGATCCGGGACCGGATCTAGTAGGGGGCAGACTTTCTCTCTTTGCTCAGGCTTGGGCAAGAGATGTTCCGGATCCCTGGGCACTAGAAATAGTCTCTCAGGGGTATCTTCTAGAGTTCAAGGAACTTCCTCCAAGGGGAAGGTTCCACATGTCTTGCTTATCTTCAGACCAGATAAAGAGACAGGCATTCTTACATTGCGTAGGAGACCTATTAAAGATGGGAGTGATACACCCAGTTCCAACAGCGGTACAAGGTCTGGGTTTTTACTTAAACCTGTTTGTAGTTCCCAAAAAAGAGGGAACTTTCAGGCCAATTCTGGATTTAAAAATTCTAAACAAATTCCTCAGTTCCATCATTCAAAATGGAAACCATTCGAACGATTTTACCAACAATCCAGGAGGGTCAATACATGACTACCGTGGACTTAAAGGATGCGTACCTAGATATTCCTATCCACAAAGATCATCATCGGTTCCTAAGGTTCGCCTTTCTGGACAAACATTACCAGTTCGTGGCTCTTCCGTTCGGTTTAGCCACTGCTCCCAGAATTTTCACAAAAGTGCTAGGGTCCCTAATAGCGGTTCTAAGACCGAGGGTCATTGCGGTGGCACCTTACTTAGACGACATCCTAATCCAAGCGTCGTCCCTTTCCAGATCAAGGGCTCATACAGACATTGTATTAGCCTTTCTCAGGTCTCTCGGGTGGAAGGCTGAACGTAGAAAAGAGTTCACTGTCCCTGTCTACAAGGGTTCCCTTTCTGGGAACAATAATAGATTCTGTAGAAATGAAGATTTTTCTGACAGTTTTCAGAAAATTAAAACTTCTAAACGCTTGTCAAGTTCTTCAATCTATTCCTCAGGCTTCCATAGCTCAGTGCATGGAGGTAATTAGGACTAATGGTTGCAGCAATGGACGTGGTTCCTTTTGCTCGAATTCATCTAAGACCATTGCAACTGTGCATGCTCAAACAGTGGAATGGGGATTATGCATACTTGTCTCCCCAGATTCAAGTAGACCAGGTAACCAGAGACTCACTCCGCTGGTGGTTGACTCAGGATCACCTGTCTCAGGGAATGAGTTTCCGCAGACCAGAGTGGGTCATCGTCACGACCAACGCCAGTCTCTTAGGCTGGGGCGCGGTCTGGGACTCCCTGAAAGCTCAGGGTCTATGGTCTCGGGAAGAGTCTCTCCTCCCGATAAACATTTTGGAACTGAGAGCGATATTCAATGCGCTCCTGGCCTGGCCTGGCCTCACCTAGTGAAGGCCAGATTCATAAGATTTCAGTCGGACAACATGACGACTGTAGCGTACATCAATCATCAGGGGGGAACAAAGAGTTCCTTGGCGATGACAGAGGTATCCAAGATCATCAGATGGGCGGAGGATCACTCCTGCCACCTATCTGCAATCCACATCCCAGGAGTAGACAACTGGGAGGCGGATTATTTGAGTCGTCAGACTTTCCATCCGGGGGAGTGGGAACTCCACCCGGAGGTCTTTGCCCAGTTAACTCAACTATGGGGCACTCCGGATATGGATCTGATGGCGTCTCGTCAGAACTTCAAAGTTCCTCGATACGGGTCCAGATCCAGGGATCCCAGGGCGACACTAGTGGATGCATTAGTGGCGCCTTGGTCGTTCAATCTAGCTTATGTGTTTCCACCGTTCCCTCTCCTTCCCAGGCTGGTAGCCAGGATCAAACAGGAGAAGGCCTCGGTGATTCTAATAGCTCCTGCGTGGCCACGCAGGACTTGGTATGCAGACCTGGTGAATATGTCATCGGCTCCACCATGGAAGCTACCTCTGAGACAGGATCTTCTAGTACAAGGTCCATTCGAACATCCAAATCTAGCCTCTCTGCAACTGACTGCTTGGAAATTGAACGCTTGATTCTATCTAAGCGTGGGTTTTCAGATTCAGTTATAGATACTCTGGTTCAAGCCAGAAAGCCTATGACTAGGAAGATTTACCATTAGATATGGCACAAATATATCGGTTGGTGCGAATCCAAGGGTTTTTCTTGGAGTAAAATCAAAATTCCTAGGATTCTTTCCTTTCTCCAAGAGGGTTTGGAGAAAGGTCTGTCAGCTAGTTCTCTAAAGGGACAGATATCTGCTCTGTCTGTCTTGTTGCACAAACGTCTGGCAGCCATGCCAGATGTACAAGCCTTTTTTACAGGCGTTAGTCAGAATCAAGCCTGTTTACAGACCTATGACTCCTCCATGGAGTCTAAACTTAGTTCTTTCAGTTCTTCAAGGGGTTCCGTTTGAACCTTTGCATTCCATAGATATTAAGTTACTATCTTGGAAAGTTCTGTTCTTAGTTGCTATTTCTTCTGCTAGAAGAGTTTCCGAATTATCTGCTTTGCAGTGTACTTCTCCCTATCTGGTATTCCATGCAGATAAGGTAGTTTTACGTATCAAGCCTGGTTTTCTTCCAAAAGTAGTTTCCAACAGGAATATTAACCAGGAAATAGTTGTTCCTTCTCTATGTCCGAATCCAGTTTCAAAGAAGGAACGTTTGTTACACAACCTTGATGTGATCCGTGCTTTAAAATTCTATTTAGAAGCAACAAAGGATTTCAGACAAACATCATCTTTGTTTGTCGTTTATTCTGGTAAAAGGAGAGGGCAGAAAGCCACTGCTACCTCTCTTTTTGGCTGAAAAGCATCATCCGATTGGCTTATGAGACTGCCGGACGGCAGCCTCCTGAACGAATTACAGCTCACTCACCTAGAGCTGTGGCTTCCACATGGGCCTTCAAGAATGAGGCTTCTGTTGATCAGATCTGTAAGGCAGCGACTTGGTCTTCTCTGCATACTTTTGCCAAATTTTACAAATTCGATACTTATGCTTCTTCGGAGGCTGTTTTTGGGAGAAAGGTGTTGCAAGCTGTGGTGCCTTCCGTTTAGGTTACCTGACTTGTTCCCTCCCTTCATCCGTGTCCTAAAGCTTTGGTATTGGTTCCCACAAGTAAGGATGAAGCCGTGGACCGGACACACCAATGTAGGAGAAAACAGAATTTATGTTTACCTGATAAATTTCTTTCTCCTACGGTGTGTCCGGTCCACGGCCTGCCCTGGCTTTTTTTGTTTCTGTACACTACAGTCACCACGGCACCCTATGGTTTCTCCTTTTTCTCCTAACCGTCGGTCGAATGACTGGGGGGCGGAGCCAGAGGGGGTGCTATATGGACAGCTTTTGCTGTGCTCTCTTTGCCATTTCCTGTTAGGGAGGAGAATATTCCCACAAGTAAGGATGAAGCCGTGGACCGGACACACCGTAGGAGAAAGAAATTTATCAGGTAAACATAAATTCTGTTTTTTTCAAATAAAGATATCAAGAGAATGAAGAAACATTGATTTAGAAAACATCATCACCCAGCTCGTGGATGTATGTGTATATGTACAATTTAATACAATGAGTGTATTTGTTAATATGGATGAACATATCCGCAGAGAAATGTGAAAGTCCAAAAAGCATAAGTTTATCCGTGTTTAGAATAAGATGCAATAAATAGATTTGTTAAATATAAAATAAGCGTGTATATGCGCTAATCAGCAATGGGGATATGTGGATAAAACTAAGAAAATATCTGAAATAATATTTCTATTAGAATGAATGATCTATATACATCAGCTAAAACAATTTACTAACAATTTACTAAGATTGTATATAGATATGTAGTATCTTAAAAACAAAGCATTTATTATAATACATACATCTATATGACCGGTCATAAACAAGACAAAATATATTAAAACTCCTGGGTAATTGTGCAACTGGAAATTAAGTATAAAAAAGTCACTGTACTTCAAAGGTAAAATGAAAAAGGCAATATCTTGTGGTTAACTCCTTATATCACTCAATTCATGTTATTACTTATGTTCTTATTACCAGTCCTGGATACTCCAATAGGTAAAACAAATTAATGCTCCAAGTGATTTCTAGAACTAGTCTTTGGCAGTTAATTTACGAATGCCTCAAAGCTAAAAAGATTGTGAAATAGCACTAAAAGTTCCTTGCTACATGTCGTGTACGTCCACCGCACTACCGGGCTGACAAACCTCTAAGTGCCTACCTGTTCTTCTGTGGGTATATTCCGTCCACTACCAGGATAGCACAGGTGTCTATACAGCTTTCGTGTAGCCAGTGACGTCACACGCAACGTCCGGGATCCCAAGCAGAGTACATCTGTCCGGTGTATTGATCTTCAAGTCTGCGCAGAGTGTTTCAATGCTGGAAGTAGTTCCACTTAGGATCCTTAATAATACTTTGATCCTTTAGATGAATATGGCTTAGGAGACTTCTGTTTGTATCTTGTACTTAACCATCAACGCGTTTCGCCACTTCTTGTGACTTTATCAAGATGGTTTTGGTGTGGTAGATTGTTCCTTTA
Source organism: Bombina bombina (assembly GCF_027579735.1). Lineage (NCBI taxonomy): Eukaryota > Metazoa > Chordata > Amphibia > Anura > Bombinatoridae > Bombina > Bombina bombina. The sequence continues at coordinate 1,229,483,417 of NC_069502.1, forward strand.
TAAATGTATAGGAAGATCGTGATTGGCCATCAGACCATTACTCCCCCTCTCTTCCTGACTATGGTGCATTGTGTTTTAGGCGCTGGATTCAGTATTTGCTATCCCGAATGTTTCTTCCCTGTTAGAGGGAGATACTTCGGCATTATATGAGAGAAAGTTATCAGTCTCAGATGAATAATATCTTTATTTAATCCTGAGGTTGTTTTTTCTTCCATTTCCTTAGCTTTAACACCTTCATTTGGTACTTTAGCAGGTTTTAGCTACCCTGCACTACTCAGACTATATAGGTGTAATCTATCCTAGTGCGTCCAGTAAGTTATAAGGAATGGAAAAGACCGCATTCCCTATGCTTAAAGAGATGTTTCCCATAACTGACTCAGCTAAGGAGGCTGGGCAAACATTCCCTAGGGTGAAAGGAGTAGTTTCCAGCTTAGCTAAGAGAACTACTATATACTTAGACAGGGCATATGAATAGACCGGTCCGGTCGCCAATGGCGAGTAAAAATTCTTGCGGGCAAGTAAAATGTTTAAGTTATCAGCCCGAACGGCGACCTGACATTTTAAGTGGGATATAAGAAGCAATAAATGCTTTTAAAGACCTCCCCTTATATCCATGGCTCTTGGTCTCTTCCATGTCAGTTGCTACTTCTCACCCCTAAGGTTGTATACGCGGGAAGACATCCTGCTAGAGCAGTGAGTATTTCTTCTCTGTGTGTATGAGCGAAGTATGGGTTAAAGTGACAATATAGTTATGGTAGGCAGCTTGCTAATTTACATTATGCTGAAGTACTTCAGGGTCCTCTGCAGTACTTCAGCACAATGTACACGAGCAAGCTGCGTACCATAACAATATAGAGCAGTGCACTATTTTCCTGGACGCTATTGATGCTCCAAAAACTGACTTTACTAATTTGTAGAGAACATACAATCTCCATGCACCCAGTCAAATCTGCTAGTGCGGCACTGACAGTCGCGCTAGTAGTTGAAAGGCAGCCGGGCAGAAAGGGGGAAAAACACAACCCTACGGAAGAAACGGCTAACAGGTTCAACCAGTTGTAAGCAACAAGCCCCCTGAATACAGAAGTGTGGGAGATTGGTCTGTGGCGTACTGACGTCAGCGTGTATGTGACACGCCTCCCGACCTGGTTTGGGAGCAGACCGAGGACGATATCGTCACACAGCCTGGTTCTGTGGATCTCTACACGGCAGAGGAGTGGAGCACTCAGGAGTTGCCGTAAGTTTATGTGGACTCTTGTTCAGGTGGTGAGACACCTCTCCCTGTTGCGAAGGGAATTATTATTGACTATTTCTCCAACATAGGTGTGTCCGGTCCACGGCGTCATCCTTACTTGTGGGATATTCTCTTCCCCAACAGGAAATGGCAAAGAGCCCAGCAAAGCTGGTCACATGATCCCTCCTTGGCTCCGCCTACCCCAGTCATTCTCTTTGCCGTTGTACAGGCAACATCTCCACGGAGATGGCTTAGAGTTTTTTAGTGTTTAACTGTAGTTTTTATTATTCAATCAAGAGTTTGTTATTTTGAAATAGTGCTGGTATGTACTATTTACTCAGAAACAGAAAAGAGATGAAGATTTCTGTTTGTATGAGGAAAATGATTTTAGCAACCGTCACTAAAATCCATGGCTGTTCCACACAGGACTGTTGAGAGCAATTAACTTCAGTTGGGGGAACAGTGAGCAGTCTCTTGCTGCTTGAGGTATGACACATTCTAACAAGACGATGTAATGCTGGAAGCTGTCATTTTCCCTCTGGGATCCGGTAAGCCATGTTTATTACGATTGTAAATAAGGGCTTCAAAAAGGGCTTATTAAGACTGTAGACTTTTTTTGGGCTAAATCGATTGATTATTAACACATATTTAGCCTTGAGGAATCATTTTATCTGGGTATTTAAAGGATGCGTATCTACATATTCCTATCCACAAGGAACATCATCGGTTCCTGAGGTTCGCATTCCTGGACAAACATTACCAGTTCGTGGGCGCTTCCTTTCGGATTAGCCACTGCTCCAAGGATTTTCACAAAGGTACTAGGGTCCCTTCTAGCTGTGCTAAGACCAAGGGGCATTGCTGTAGTACCTTACTTGGACGACATTCTGATTCAAGCGTCGTCCCTTCCTCAAGCAAAGGCTCACACGGACATTGTCCTGGCCTTTCTCAGATCTCACGGATGGAAAGTGAACGTGGAAAAGAGTTCTCTATCTCCGTCAACAAGGGTTCCCTTCTTGGGAACAATAATAGACTCCTTAGAAATGAGGATTTTTCTGACAGAGGCCAGAAAAACAAAACTTCTAGACTCTTGTCGGATACTCCATTCCGTTCCTCTTCCTTCCATAGCTCAGTGCATGGAAGTGATCGGGTTGATGGTAGCGGCAATGGACATAGTTCCTTTTGCACGCATTCATCTAAGACCATTACAACTGTGCATGCTCAGTCAGTGGAATGGGGACTATACAGACTTGTCTCCGAAGATACAAGTAAATCAGAGGACCAGAGACTCACTCCGTTGGTGGCTGTCCCTGGACAACCTGTCACGAGGGATGACATTCCGCAGACCAGAGTGGGTCATTGTCACGACCGACGCCAGTCTGATGGGCTGGGCGCGCGGTCTGGGGATCCCTGAAAGCTCAGGGTCTTTGGTCTCGGGAAGAATCTCTTCTAACCGATAAATATTCTGGAACTGAGAGCGATATTCAATGCTCTCAAGCTTGGCCTCAGCTAGCGAGGGCCAAGTTCATACGGTTTCAATCAGACAACATGACAACTGTTGCGTACATCAACCAACAGGGGGGAACAAGGAGTTCCCTGGCGATGGAAGAAGTGACCAAAATCATTCTATGGGCGGAGTCTCACTCCTGCCACCTGTCTGCTATCCACATCCCAGGAGTGGAAAATTGGGAAGCGGATTTTCTGAGTCGTCAGACATTGCATCCGGGGGGTGGGAACTCCATCCGGAAATCTTTGCCCAAGTCACTCAGCTGTGGGGCATTCCAGACATGGATCTGATGGCCTCTCGTCAGAACTTCAAAGTTCCTTGCTACGGGTCCAGATCCAGGGATCCCAAGGCGGCTCTAGTGGATGCACTAGTAGCACCTTGGACCTTCAAACTAGCTTATGTGTTCCCGCCGTTTCCTCTCATCCCCAGGCTGGTAGCCAGGATCAATCAGGAGAGGGTGTCGGTGATCTTGATAGCTCCTGCGTGGCCACGCAGGACTTGGTACGCAGATCTGGTGAATATGTCATCGGCTCCTCCTTGGAAGCTACCTTTGAGACGAGACCTTCTTGTTCAGGGTCCGTTCGAACATCCGAATCTGGTTTCACTCCACTGACTGCTTGGAGATTGAACGCTTGATCTTATCGAAGCGAGGATTCTCAGATTCTGTTATCGATACTCTTGTTCAGGCCAGAAAGCCTGTAACTAGAAAGATTTACCACAAAATTTGGAAAAAATATATCTGTTGGTGTGAATCTAAAGGATTCCCTTGGGACAAGGTTAAGATTCCTAGGATTCTATCCTTCCTTCAAGAAGGATTGGAAAAAGGATTATCTGCAAGTTCCCTGAAGGGACAGATTTCTGCCTTGTCTGTGTTACTTCACAAAAAGCTGGCCGCTGTGCCAGATGTTCAAGCCTTTGTTCAGGCTCTGGTTAGAATTAAGCCTGTTTACAAACCTTTGACTCCTCCTTGGAGTCTCAATTTAGTTCTTTCAGTTCTTCAGGGGGTTCCGTTTGAACCCTTGCATTCCGTTGATATTAAGTTATTATCTTGGAAAGTTTTGTTTTTAGTTGCAATTTCTTCTGCTAGAAGAGTTTCAGAATTATCTGCTCTGCAGTGTTCTCCTCCTTATCTGGTGTTCCATGCAGATAAGGTGGTTTTACGTACTAAACCTGGTTTTCTTCCAAAAGTTGTTTCTAACAAAAACATTAACCAGGAGATTATCGTACCTTCTCTGTGTCCGAAACCAGTTTCAAAGAAGGAACGTTTGTTGCACAATTTGGCTACAAAGGATTTTAGACAAACATCTTCCTTGTTTGTTGTTTATTCTGGTAAAAGGAGAGGTCAAAAAGCAACTTCTACCTCTCTCTCTTTTTGGATTAAAAGCATCATCAGATTGGCTTACGAGACTGCCGGACGGCAGCCTCCCGAAAGAATCACAGCTCATTCCACTAGGGCTGTGGCTTCCACATGGGCCTTCAAGAACGAGGCTTCTGTTGATCAGATATGTAGGGCAGCGACTTGGTCTTCACTGCACACTTTTACCAAATTTTACAAGTTTGATACTTTTGCTTCTTCTGAGGCTATTTTTGGGAGAAAGGTTTTGCAAGCCGTGGTGCCTTCCATTTAGGTGACCTGATTTGCTCCCTCCCTTCATCCGTGTCCTAAAGCTTTGGTATTGGTTCCCACAAGTAAGGATGACGCCGTGGACCGGACACACCTATGTTGGAGAAAACAGAATTTATGTTTACCTGATAAATTACTTTCTCCAACGGTGTGTCCGGTCCACGGCCCGCCCTGGTTTTTTTAATCAGGTCTGATAATTTATTTTCTTTAACTACAGTCACCACGGTACCATATGGTTTCTCCTATGCAAATATTCCTCCTTAACGTCGGTCGAATGACTGGGGTAGGCGGAGCCTAGGAGGGATCATGTGACCAGCTTTGCTGGGCTCTTTGCCATTTCCTGTTGGGGAAGAGAATATCCCACAAGTAAGGATGACGCCGTGGACCGGACACACCGTTGGAGAAAGTAATTTATCAGGTAAACATAAATTCTGTTTTTGCTTGTGTGTGTAAGGCATAATACTCTTGGGAACCGCATTTATATGACCAGCTTTATTATTATTATCACGATTACGATTATTATCATCTGCTTCAAGGAGGATTACCCCTCTCTCCGGTGTTTACTATTGGGTATTATTATACTCGTAGTTCTAGAGCCAGGACTTTACTAAACACGTGTGGAAATCTACCCACTTTTGCTTTTTTGGTTGAAAAAGTATTTTTAACATGCTCGTTATGTCACTGTCCAGCTACATGCAGTACCACTCAAAGCGCTATAGGTTGAAGGGGGGCAGAATTAAATATACCTAGTCAATCGTAACCCCACATATGATGAAGTAAAAAAAAAAAAGAAGCTCAGTTATATATATATTTTTTTTCCCTTAGGGGAAAATAAGTCAAGACTCTACATACAGTTTTTCAAAGATAATATTCCTGTTTTTTTTCTACCTGGTGATAGAAAAATATTTTCTAAAGTTAAAGCCTTTTTATTAATGTTCAAGTCCCAAATAGTAAGCAGCTTGCAAAGCATTCAAATTGGGACCTCTGTCTGCAATGCATGTGAGATTACAATAACACTATTTATATTGCCTTTTTACATAAGATATATACACACTACATGCAGATATGCACGGGCGACTAAAGTTTCTTGCGGGCTGGTAAGTTTTGTGATTTACTCGCCCGATGGGCGAGGGGAGTTTTTTGGTATTCATAGGCCCTGCTTAGAGGATAGTTGGATTTTTCTAAGGTCCTATAGACGAAAATTAGAAAAGGGATGTACACCAGGGCTTACAATGGCATCCAGCTGTGTACTTTACTACCGTCACTATTATTGGTTTGATGTGTTGTCTGATGCTATTAAGTCAGAAAATCCCCCGGATAAAATACAGGATAGGATAAAGGCTTTTCAAATTGGCTAATTCTTTTATTTCAATTTCTTCCCTACAAGTTATCACACTGGGAGCATAGGTTTCAGTTTTCTCTGTTCCAGCTCACAGAGCCTTTTGGTTAGAGCCTTCTTCTATGGATGTATGCTCTAAGTCTAAACTTTTAACGATTCATTACAAGGGGAAGACCTTGTTTGAACCTGGCTTGATGGAAATAATCTCCTTTGAAATTTTTAAAGAATTTTAAAAAATAAAATAAAAAATAAGGATCCAAATAGTCTGCTTTTGAATCAAAGACGGCATGAAAGACATGCCCCCGATCCGGGATTGGATCATGCAGGGGGCAGACTTTCAGTCTTCGTTCGGGCTTGGGATTGAGATGTTCAGAATTCCTGGACAATAGAAAATAGTGTTCCAGGGATTCAAATTGGACAGTTTTCTGCTTTCAAGATTATCTGCAGATCACAAAAGGTAAAGCGTTCTTACACTACGTAAGACATCTCAGACCTGGGAATGATTGGTCCAGTTCCAATACAGGTACTGGGTCTGTTTTTTGTTATACCAATCGGTTTGTGGTTCCCAAAAAAGAGGGAACCTTCAGACCACTTTTCTTTTACAAAGATATGACGTGTCCACGGATTTCATCCTTACTTGTGGGATATTAACCTCCTGCTAACAGGAAGTGGCAAAGAGCACCACAGCAGATCTGTATATATAGCCCCTCCCTTCCCCTTCACCCTCAGTCATTCTCTTTGCCTGTGTTATACTAGGAAGAGGTAAAGTGAGGTGCTAGTTTTATTTTCTTCAATCAAGAAGTTTTTTATTTTAAATGGTACCGGTGTGTACTATTTTCCTCAGGGGGATATGGAAGAAGATTTCTGCCCTGAGGTTGATGATCTTAGCAGCTGTAACTAAGATCCACTCTGGTTCCCACAAGACTTCTGAAGGTAACACATGAGACATCTTCAGTGTGGAGACCGGTTTCATGCTACAAGCAGCATTAAGGTATGTGCAGCCTTTTATTTCTGAAGAGACTTGATATATCAGAACTGGCTGTCATTTATTTCCCTATATGGGAATGGGGTAAGCAGTAAACCTGTTTCACAGAAGGGTAACTAGAGTCCCCTGTTATTATTTTATTATATTTCTGACATAAGGGCATGATATGACACTCTGGGAGAGGCATAAGAACTTTTAATCGATAAGCTGTTAATACGTTTAAGTTATTTTTTATTATATATCCAGCATGACTTGCTGGGATGTGTTTGGTGTATGTTGTGTTCCACTTAGTTGTATGTTAAACCGCTTCCCATGCGGTTGTGTTTGGGCTTACTCCAACTTCGGCCATAAGGGGCGGGGCTTGTTTTTGCACGCTCAGATGCGCACTTCCTTCTGACAGAGGAGCAGCAAGCAGTAACTCCGGTTGCTCCTGGACAGTAGTCTCTGGCTTGGAGTGTTGGGTATTGATTCCGAAGTACCCTGGGGGCAGGTAGGCGCCACAGCAGTGCTGTGGCGAGGTGCAGAGGGTGCTTTTGTGTAAACTGTTATATTTTTCACGTTAGCGCCTTATTTTTTCACCTTTCTCATAGGGTGCAATAATTTTTGGATATACTAATTAGTTTTAGTAAATTTTGGTAGCAAATTAACGTTATTTAAGCAGTTTTGGAAAAATTGTTTACTTTTTCTTTCTTAAAGGCGCAGTACACGTTTTTCAAAGTTTTTAAACGACTTTTGTGGCTATTATGTCTGACATTGAGTATTCTCATTGTTCTATGTGTTTAGAAGCTATTGTGGAACCCCCTCTTGCATTGTGTACCTCTTGTACTGAAAGGGCCTTACATTGTAAAGACCATATTTTAGGTCAAGATAGTGTGCCTAAGGATGATTCTCAATCTGAAGAGAATCAGGTTATGCCATCCAATTCTCCCCAAGTGTCACAACCTTTAACGCCCGCACAAGCGACGCCCAGTACCTCTAGTGCATCTAATTCCTTTACTTTGCAGGAGGTGGCTGCAGTTATGTCAACTACCCTTACAGAGGTATTATCTAAATTACCCGTGTTGCAGGGTAAACGCAGTAGGTCAGGTATTAATGTAAATACTGAATCCTCTGATGCTTTATTGGCTATTTCCGATGTACCCTCACAGTGTTCTGAGTTGGGGGTCAGGGAATTGCTGTCTGAGGGAGAAATTTCAGAATGTGTCACCTTAGACAGATTCAGACGTTATGTCCTCCGTCTGTTACTTCGGGAGGTCTTAGCGACTCTGGATGATTGTGATCCTATTATGATACCACCAGAGAAATTGTGTAAAATGGACAAATATCTAGAAGTGCCTACTTACACTGATGTTTTTCCGGTTCCTAAAAGAATTTCGGAAATTATTAAGAAGGAATAGGATAGACCAGGTATACCATTTTCTCCCCTTCCTACTTTTAAGAAAATGTTTCCCATATCGGACACCATTCGGGACTTGTGGCAAACGGTCCCTAAGGTAGAGGGAGCTATATCTACCTTGGCTAAGCGTACAACTATACCCATTGAGGACAGTTGTGCTTTCAAAGACCCTATGGATAAAAAATTAGAGGGTCTCCTAAAGAAATTGTTTATTAATCAGGGTTTTCTTTTACAACCTACTGCTTGCATTGTTCCAGTAACTAATACAGTAGCCTTTTGGTTTGAGGCTCTGGAAGAGTCCCTGAAGGTTGAGACTCCGTTAGATGACATTTTGGATAGAATTAAGGCTCTCAAGTTAGCTAATTCTTTTATTACTGATGCCGCTTTTCAAATTGCTAAATTAGCGGCGAAAAATGCAGGATTCGCTATTTTAGCGCGTAAAGCGTTGTGGCTCAAATCTTGGTCTCCTGATGTGTCATCAAAACATAAGCTTTTAGCTATTCCCTTTAAAGGTAAGACCCTTTTCGTGCCAGAATTGAAGGAAATCATTTCTGACATTACAGGAGGTAAAGGCCATACCCTACCTCAGGATAAGTCTGTTAAGATGAGGGGTAAACAGAATAATTTTCGTTCCTTTTGGAATTTTAAGGGAGGACCTTCTACTTCCTCTTCCTCCACAAAGCATGAAGGGAATTTTACCCAATCTAAGTCAGTCTGGAGACCCAACCAAAATTGGAATAAAGGTAAACAATCTAAGAAGCCCGCTGCTGCTACTAAGACAGCATGAAGGGGTGGCCCCCGATCCGGGACTGGATCTAGTAGGGGGCAGACTTTCTTTCTTTGCCCAGGCTTGGGTAAGAGATATTCAGGAAATAGTGACCCATGGTTATCAGTTGGATTTCAAGGATTTTCTCCCAAGAGGAAGGTTTCATCTTTCAAGATTATCTGCAGACCAGATAAAAAGAGAGGCGTTCTTACGCTGTGTAAAAGACCTTGTTAACCTGGGAGTAATTTGTCCAGTTCCAAAAATCAGAACAAGGACAGGGGTTTTACTCAAATCTTTTTGTGGTTCCCAAAAAAGAGGGAACTTTCAGACCCATCTTAGACCTCAAGTGTCTAAACACATTTCTAAGAGTTCCATCATTCAAGATAGAGACTATACGAACAATCTTACCAATGATCCAGGAGGGTCAATATATGACTACCGTGCACTTGAAGGATGCTTACCTTCATATTCCTATCCACAAGGATCATCATCAGTTTCTAAGGTTTGCCTTCCTGGACAAACATTATCAGTTTGTGGCTCTTCCCTTCGGGTTGGCCACAGCACCCAGAATCTTCACAAAGGTTCTAGGGTCTCTTTTGGCGGTTCTCAGACCGCGAGGCATAGCAGTGGCGCCTTATCCGGACGATATTCTAATTCAGGTGTCAACATATCAACTGGCAAAATCTCACACAGACATAGTGTTGTTTTTCCTGAGAACTCACGGTTGGAAGGTGAACATAGAGAAGAGTTCACTTGTTCCACAGACAAGGGTTCCTTTCTTGAGAACTCTGATAGACTCGGTAGCCATGAAAATATTTCTGACACAGGTCAGAAAATCAAAGATTCTAAATACTTGCCAAGCACTTCAGTCCATTCCTAAGTGTATGGAGGTAATTGGATTAATGGTAGCGGCAATGGACATCATTCAGTTTGCTCGCTTTCATCTCAGACCACTGCAACTGTGCATGCTCGGACAGTGGAATGGGGTTATGCGGATTTATCTCCTCAGATAAATCTGGATCAGGAGACCAAAAACTCTATTCTTTGGTGCATGACGCCGGATCATCTGTCCCAGGGGACTTGTTTCCGCAGACCTTCGTGGGTGATAGTGACAACGGATGCCAGCCTTCTGGGCTGGGGTGCAGTCTGGAATTCCCTGAAGGCTCAGGGTGTTTGGACTCAGGTGGAGTCTCTACTTCCAATCAATATTCTGGAACTGAGAGCAATATTCAATGCGCTTCAGGGGTGGCCTCAGTTGGCTTTGGCCAAATTTATCCGATTCCAGTCGGACAACATCACGACTGTGGCATATATCAATCATCAGGGGGGAACAAGGAGTTCCTTAGCGTTGATAGAAGTCCAAGATAATCGGTTGGGCAGAGGCCCACTCTTGTCATCTGTCAGCGATCTACATCTCAGGAGTAGAGAACTGGGAAGTCGACAGACTTTTCATCCGGGGGAGTGGGAACTTCACCCGGTGGTATTTGCCTCATTGATTCTCAGATGGGGCAGGCCGGAATTGGATCTGATGGCATCTTGACAGAATGCCAAGCTTCCAAGATACGGATCCCGGTCAAGGGATCCTCAGGCCGAACTGATAGATGCCTTGGCAGTGACTTGGTTGTTCAGCCTAGCCTATGTGTTTCCACCGTTTCCTCTCCTCCCACGCGTGATTGCTCAAATCAAACAGGAGAGAGCTTCAGTGATCTTGATAGCGCCTGCGTAGCCACGCAGGACTTGGTATGCAGATCTAGTGGACATGTCCTCTCTGCCACCGTGGAAACTTCCATTGACACAGGACCTTCTCATTCAAGGTCCTTTCCAACATCCAAATCTAATTTCTCTGCAGCTGACTGCGTGGAGATTGAACGCTTGATTTTATCGAAGCGAGGATTCTCTGATTCGGTCATCAATACTTTGATACAGACTCGTAAGCCTGTCACTAGAAAAATCTATCGTAAGATATGGTGTAAATATCTTTATTGGTGTGAATCCAAGGGCTACTCATGGAGTAAAGTTAGGATTCCTAGGATTCTGTCTTTTCTCCAAGAAGGATTGGAGAAAGGGTTATCAGCAAGTTCCTTAAAGGGACAAATTTCTGCTTTGTCAATTCTGTTTCACAAACGTTTTGCAGATGTGCCAGATGTTCAGTCTTTTTGTCAGGTTCTATCTAGAATTAAGCCTGTATTTAGATCCATTACTCCTCCTTGGAGTTTGAATTTAGTTCTTTGAGTTCTTCAAGGGGTTCTGTTTGAACCCATGCATTCCATGGATATCAAATTGTTATCTTGGAAAGTTCTGTTTTTGTTTGCTATTTCTTCAGCTTGAAGAGTTTCTGAGCTTTCAGCGCTACAGTGTGCTTCTCCTTATCTAATTTTTCATTCTGATAGGGTGGTTTTACGTACCAAACCTGGATTCCTTCCTAAGGTTGTTTCAAATAAGAATATTAATCAGGAAATTATTGTTCCTTCCTTGTGTCCTAATCCTCCTTCTAAGAAGGAGCGTATGTTGCATAATTTGGATGTGGTCCTTGCCTTAAAGGGACAGTAAACCTCAAAAATAATGTTATATAATTCTGCACATAGTGCAGAATTATATAACATTATATTAGCCTTATCTGTATAAAACGTAATATTCCCTTTTAATTTTAAAAACCCCGGCTGTTTTACAGACCTGCTCTCTGCTGAGCTGGTCTGTTTTATTCACACAGCGCATCGGGCCAGCTGTATAGTCACAGCCCGGCCTGACCAGGCCAGAACACAAAGTGCAGCTCGCTCCTGCTCTGTATGACAGCAGGAGCGAGCTGCACTGTGTATAATGGCGCGGTCGGGCTGGGCTGTGACTATACAGCTGGCCCGATGCGCTGTGTGAATTAAACAGACCCGCTCAACAGAGAGCAGAGAGCGGGTCTGTAAAACAGCTGGTTTTTTTTTAAAATTAAAAGGGAATATTACGTTTTATACAGATAAGGCTATGCACTATGTGCAGAATTATATAACATTATTTTTAAGGTTTACTGACACTTTAAAGTTTTACTTACAGGCAACTAAGGATTTCTGTCAATCATGTTCATTAGTCATTATTTATTCTGGAAAGCATAGGGGTCAGAAAGCTACGGCTACCTCTTTCTTTTTGGCTGAGAAGTATCATCCGCCTGGCATATGAGACTGCTGGACAGCAGCCTCCTGAAAGAATTACGGCTCATTCTACTAGGGCTGTGGCTTCCATAGATAGGGTGTGGTCATCATGCATGCTCAGTGTGGCCCCTTGTGCTGCCTGCTTGTGTCCCCCCTCCTCCTTTTGTGGGTGAGTGTGTATTTTATGGAAAAATGCTTAACTCCACCCCAACTGATAAGTTTAGGTTCACATAAATGATTGGCTAACACTAATTACAGATTAATTAACATTTTTGTTAATAAGCTAAGATTTAGCAGTTAGAATATTTTTCCCTCGGAAGATGGCACTCGTCACTAAGCTATAATAGACAAATATGTATTTTGTAAATATATTCTGAAAAACAAGTCAGTATCTCTATTTGGCCATTAACCAAGGTTGAACCCCACTAATGTTTATAGAAAAAGAGACTTACTGGAACCATGTATGACAAACATGGGGATATTTGTGGATATTTATACCAATAATATAATTATAGGAATCATGCAGCTATGTCAGGGACCTTGAATATCATAGTAACTAAACATGAATTATTTTGATAAAGTACAAAAACTTCACAGTAAGCAATTATATACTGACCAGCATCACTAGCTAATAGCTACATATTAATACTGAAAAATAATATATATGTGTACCTGAATATATAAGTAAATACACATGATCAATTGTACCCCTATATTATATAGCACAGACATATGTGATTAATATGCAATATCAAAATAGTGAATTATGCTGGACAATTGTCCTGACAACCTGTTATTAGTCAAATGTATTATACGATATGGCGTAAATATCTCTCTTGGTGTGAATCCATGGACTACTCGGGGAGTAGATGGGATTCCTAGAATTTTGTTTTTCTCCAAGAGGTTTGGAGGAAGAGTTATTGTCAAGTTCCCTAAAAGGTAAAAACCCTGTTTTTCTCTCTTTTGTTACACAAATGTCTGGTAAATGTCCCGGATGTACAATCATTTTGTCAGGCCTTGGTCAGGATCAGGCCTGTGTTCATTCAGTTACTCCTACATGGAGTCTGATTTTAGTTTTCAGAGTTCTTCAAAGGGCTCCGTTTGAGCCTATTCTTTCCTTTAGATATTGAGTTGTTATCTTGGAAAGTTTTTTTCTTTTCTTGTTGCTATTTCTTCTGCTCGGAGAGTGTCAGTGCTCTCGGCGTTTCAGTATGAGTCTCCTTATTCTACTTACATTCAGATAAGGTAGTTTTACGTTCTAGCTTAGGATTTTTTCCTAAGGTTGTTTCTGATCGGAACATTAATCAGGAGATTGTTGTTCCTTTCTTGTGTCTTAATCCTTTTTCTCAGAAGGAAAGACTTCTGTTCAATTTGGTCGTGGTCTGTGCTTTAAGGTTTTTCTTGTAGGCGACTAAGGACTGTCGTCAGTCTTCTTGTTTGTGGTTTTCTCAGGAAAACACAAGGGACAAAAGCTATGGCTACTTCTTTTTCTTGTTATGCTTACCTGATAAATTTATTTCTTTTTTGACACGAGTCCACGGCCCGCCCTGTTCTTTTAGACAGGTTGTGGGTTATTGTAAACTTCAGACACCTCTGCACCTTGGCTTTTCCTTTCTCTTCCCAACGTCGGTCGACGCTATTTAACAGCTCTGCTGTGGTGCTCTTTGCCTCCTCCTGCTGACCAGGAGGTGAATATCCCATTAGTATTTAAGATGATCCGTGGACTCATCGTGTAAAAAAAGAAATACATTTATCAGGTAAGCATAAATTTTCTTTTTTATTAGATAGATGAAATGAACAAATTTGTATATTGAAGTGTATAATCAATGTGCAACTGGATAGTGGATTATGAGATATGTAATGTGATGTCTATAAAGATCCAATTGTCACATCAAATGACAGTGTCAAAAAATTCTATTTAATTGTGCGTTTCTTATTTGTGGGTAGTGTGGAAAAGAAGAAAAGGGGGGGGCAATCAGAAGGGGGAAGAAGGGGGGGTGAAAGAACATATGTGGATAAAGAGTTCTCAGCTTGAAAATCCAAAAGGTTTCTCGTTGTCGTAATCTTGTTAATCTATTATAATCAGATGATTTGGGAATATAATCAATTGGTAAAAATGTGTATATAAGTGTATTACTGTTATGGTTTGTTAGACAGTGGATGGGTATACTATGTTTAATTTTGGCCTTTTTACAGCTTTTACAATTTCGATAGTGTTCACCCCATCTCGTTCTGATCTTTCTGGAGGTGCGGCCTACATATTGCAGACCGCATATACATTCTATTAAATAAATTACGAAGTTGGATTCACAATTTTTTAATCCAGAAATGGGGAAACTTTCACCCGTAACGTTAGATGTGAAGGTTTTTTGTCCCAAATTAATGAATTTGCAAGAGTTACACCCATTTTTTCCACATTTATATGTACCTTTAAGGCCAAAAATGCCATTTCTGGTAAGTTTGTGATTCTGTGTTCCATGACTAACATGTTTGACTCTTTTGCAAGGGGCCAATTTATTTCTCAAAGTGGGCACTCTTCTTTATACCATTCTTGGTTTCTCGCTAACAATGTTTCTAAGGACGGGGTCTCTTTGGATAATGTGCCAATGTTTGTTTAATGTATTTTGTGGTAGTCATTACTATATTGTATGATAAACATTATGTCTCCACCCTTAATGTCTGTTTTGGATTTATTCGGTTGTTTAGGATTTTCCTGAAGAATAGTTGTCCGGTCCAGATTTCTGGCTTTATTTAGCTCCTGGTCTAGTAAGTGTGTAGTATAGACTTTTTCTATGTGTCTAATTTGGTGAAATTTCTTCTGATCCTTCTGAATTGACTATAGCGTATATTTCTTATCTTTTGTGATGATTGCTCTTGAATTCCAGGAAACTGTTACTGTCAACCTTTTTAAAAAAGGTCTTGGATTCTATAGTATTTGTTTCACCTCCACTTAAAATGAGATCTAAATATTCAATCGATTGTGTTTGTATGTTAGCTGTGAAATTAATACACATGGTGTTGAAGTTTAATCGGCCATAGAAGACCAGGTTTGCCCCAAAATAACTGTGGTGAATGTACCTTTTTTTTAAAAAACAAACAAACAAAAAACCTTTACCTGTAAGTAAAATTGGTCTTGAAAAATAAAATAGTTATGTTTCAGAATATAGTTAATGCTTTCTAAAATAAACAATTTCTGGAGAGTGGGTAAATATATATCTTGTTCTAGAAAGTGGGAAATAGCTGTAATACCCAATTCGTGGGTGATGTTAGAATATAAAGAGCTGACATCACATTTTATCCATAATAATTTTTTGTTCGTTATGAGAATCTTACCAGTTAGTTGTAATAAATGTGTACTATCTCTAATGTAAGATTGTAAGGTACTAACATATTTTTGTAAAAATTGGTCGATATAATATGATAAATTGTATGTCAAATTGCCAATGACCGCAATAATTGGGTGACCCGGTGGATTGTGGATGTCCTTATGGACTTTGGGAAAATTATAGTGATGGGCTATACTGTGATTGGATATTTTAAAAAAATCCTTTTCGTTTTTATTTAGTATGCCCAAATTAAAACCATTTTCAATCAGCAGTGAATAAGTCTGAAGATAGGTGGAAGTGGGATCACTCTGTAATATAAGGTAATAACCGTTGTCACCTAAAATCCTTTCCGCTTCTCTAAAATAATCTTGTAAATCATGTATAAAGATCCCTCCTCCCTTATCTGCATCACGAATTATGATATTGGGATTATTCTGCAAATTTATTAAAGCATTGTTTTCCCTAAGATTCATAAAATATATTTATTTTTGTTTTTTGATTTTGACATCTTTTCTAAATCTTCCAATACCAAATTGTGATAAAGTTCAATGTATTGATTAGATGTGTTTTTAGGATTGAAATTGGACTTGTTCTTGACTGTTGTGTGTAAAAACTCTTCAAATAAATGTGTTGTAAGATTATCCACATTGGACACATCACAAGGGGTGTTTTTGTTTGCTGGCATGGAATCGGTAAGTATCATTTGTGAATCCATCAAATTAGTCCTATCTTCTTTGAGTTTTCTTTCATGTAATTAGCAAGAGTCCATGAGCTAGTGACTTATGGGATATACATTCCTACCAGGAGGGGCAAAGTTTCCCAAACCTCAAAATGCCTACAAATACACCCCTCACCACACCCACAAATCAGTTTTACAAACTTTGCCTCCTATGGAGGTGGTGAAGTAAGTTTGTGCTAGATTCTACGTTGATATGCGCTCCGCAGCAGGTTGGAGCCCGGTTTTCCTCTCAGCGTGCAGTGAATGTCAGAGGGATGTGAGGAGAGTATTGCCTATTTTGAATGCAGTGATCTCCTTCTACGGGGTCTATTTCATAGGTTCTCTGTTATCGGTCGTAGAGATTCATCTCTTACCTCCCTTTTCAGATCGACGATATACTCTTATATATATATATATATATATATATATATATATATATATATATATATATATATATATATATATATATATATACCATTACCTCTGCTGATTTTCGTTTCAGTACTGGTTTGGCTTTCTACAAACATGTAGATGAGTGTCCTGGGGTAAGTAAGTCTTATTTTCTGTGACACTCTAAGCTATGGTTGGGCACTTGGTTGGGCACTTTTTTAATAAAGTTCTAAATATATGTATTCAAACATTTATTTGCCTTGACTCAGGATGTTCAACATTCCTTATTTTCAGACAGTCAGTTTCATATTTGGGATAATGCACTTGAATCAATTTTTTTTCTTACCTTAAAAATTTGACTTTTTTCCCCTGTGGGCTGTTAGGCTCGCGGGGGCTGAAAATGCTTCATTTTATTGCGTCATTCTTGGCGCAAAAAATCTTTTCTGTTTCCGGCGTCATACGTGTCGCCGGAAGTTGCGTCATTTTTGACGTTCTTTTGCGCCAAAAATGTCGGCGTTCCGGACGTGGCGTCATTTTTGGCGCCAAAAGCATTTAGGCGCCAAATAATGTGGGCGTCTTATTTGGCGCTAAAAAAATACGTCGCTTTTGTCTCCACATTATTTAAGTCTCATTTTTCTTTGCTTCTGGTTGCTAGAAGCTTGTTCCTTGGCATTTTTTCCCATTCCTGAAACTGTCATTTAAGGAATTTGATCAATTTTGCTTTATATGTTGTTTTTTCTCTTACATATTGCAAGATGTCTCACGTTGCATCTGAGTCAGAAGATACTTCAGGAAAATCGCTGTCTGGTGCTGGAACTACCAAAGCTAAGTGTATCTGCTGTAAACTTTTGGTAGCTGTTCCTCCAGCTGTTGTTTGTATTAATTGTCATGACAAACTTGTTAATGCAGATAATATTTCCTTTAGTAATGTACCATTACCTGTTGCAGTTCCATCAACATCTAATGTTCAGAATGTTCCTGATAACATAATAGATTTTGTTTCTGAATCCATCAAAAAGGCTATGTCTGTTATTCCTCCTTCTAGTAAACATAAAAAATCTTTTAAAACTTCTCTTTATACAGATGAATTTTTAAATGAACATCATCATTCTGATTCTAATGACTCTTCTGGTTCAGAGGATTCTGTCTCAGAGGTTGATGCTGATAAATCTTCATATTTATTTCAAATGGAATTTATTCGTTCTTTACTTAAAGAAGTACTAATTGCTTTAGAAATAGAGGATTCTGGTCCTCTTGATACTAAATCTAAACGTTTAGATAAGGTCTTTAAATCTCCTGTGATTATTCCAGAAGTTTTTCCTGTTCCTGGTGCTATTTCTGAAGTAATTTCCAGAGAATGGAATAATTTGGGTAATTCATTTACTCCTTCTAAACGTTTTAAGCAATTATATCCTGTGCCGTCTGACAGATTAGAATTTTGGGACAAAATCCCTAAAGTTGATGGGGCTATTTCTACCCTTGCTAAACGTACTACTATTCCTACGTCAGATGGTACTTCGTTTAAGGATCCTTTAGTTAGGAAAATTGAATCCTTTCTAAGAAAAGCTTATCTGTGTTCAGGTAATCTTCTTAGACCTGCTATATCATTGGCTGATGTTGCTGCAGCTTCAACTTTTTGGTTGGAAACTTTAGCGCAACAAGTAACAGATCATGATTCTCATAATATTATTATTCTTCTTCAACATGCTAATAATTTTATCTGTGATGCCATTTTTGATATTATCAGAGTTGATGTCAGGTTTATGTCTCTAGCTATTTTAGCTAGAAGAGCTTTATGGCTTAAAACTTGGAATGCTGATATGTCTTCTAAATCGACTCTACTTTCCATTTCTTTCCAGGGTAACAAATTATTTGGTTCTCAGTTGGATTCTATTATCTCAACTGTTACTGGTGGGAAAGGAACTTTTTTACCACAGGATAAAAAATCTAAGGGTAAAAACAGGGCTAATAATAGTTTTCGTTCCTTTCGTTTCAACAAAGAACAAAAGCCTGATCATTCATCCTCAGGAGCAGTTTCAGTTTGGAAACCATCTCCAATCTGGAATAAATCCAAGCCTTCTAGAAAAGCAAAGCCAGCTTCTAAGTCCACATGAAGGTGCGGCCCTCATTCCAGCTCAGCTGGTAGGGGGCAGGTTTCGTTTTTTAAAGAAATTTGGATCAATTCTGTTCACATCTTTGGATTCAGAACATTGTTTCAGAAGGGTACAGAATTGGTTTCAAGATAAGACCTCCTGCAAAGAGATTTTTTCTTTCCCGTGTCCCAGTAAATCCAGTGAAAGCTCAAGCATTTCTGAAATGTGTTTCAGATCTAGAGTTGGCTGGAGTAATTATGCCAGTTCCAGTTCTGGAACAGGGGATGGGGTTTTATTCGAATCTCTTCATTGTACCAAAGAAGGAGAATTCCTTCAGACCAGTTCTGGATCTAAAAATATTGAATCGTTATGTAAGGATACCAACGTTCAAAATGGTAACTGTAAGGACTATCTTGCCTTTTGTTCAACAAGGGCATTATATGTCCACAATAGATTTACAGGATGCATATCTGCATATTCCGATTCATCCAGATCATTATCAGTTCCTGAGATTCTCTTTTCTGGACAAGCATTACCAGTTTGTGGCTCTGCCGTTTGGCCTAGCTACAGCTCCAAGAATTTTTACAAAGGTTCTCGGTGCCCTTCTGTCTGTAATCAGAGAACAGGGTATTGTGGTATTTCCTTATTTGGACGATATCTTGGTACTTGCTCAGTCTTTACATTTAGCAGAATCTCATACGAATCGACTTGTGTTGTTTCTTCAAGATCATGGTTGGAGGATCAATTCACTAAAAAGTTCATTGATTCCTCAGACAAGGGTAACCTTTCTGGGTTTCCAGATAGATTCAGTATCCATGACTCTGTCTTTGACAGACAAGAGACGTCTAAATTGATTTCAGCTTGTCGAAACCTTCAGTCACAATCATTCCCTTCGGTAGCCTTATGCATGGAAATTCTAGGTCTTATGACTGCTGCATCGGACGCGATCCCCTTTGCTCGTTTTCACATGCGACCTCTTCAGCTCTGTATGCTGAGTCAATGGTGCAGGGATTACACAAAGATATCTCAATTAATATCTTTAAAACCGATTGTACGACACTCTCTAACGTGGTGGACAGATCACCATCGTTTAATTCAGGGGGCTTCTTTTGTTCTTTCGACCTGGACTGTAATTTCAACAGATGCAAGTCTTACAGGTTGGGGAGCTGTGTGGGGATCTCTGAAGGCACAAGGAGTTTGGGAATCTCAGGAGGTGAGATAACCGATCAATATTTTGGAACTCCGTGCAATTTTCAGAGCTCTTCAGTCTTGGCCTCTTCTGAAGAGAGAATCGTTCATTTGTTTTCAGACAGACAATTTCACAATTGTGGCATATATCAATCATCAAGGAGGGACTCACAGTCCTCTGGCTATGAAAGAAGTATCTCGAATTCTGGTTTGGGCGGAATCCAGCTCCTGTCTAATCTCTGCGGTTCATATCCCAGGTATAGACAATTGGGAAGCGGATTATCTCAGTCGCCAAACGTTGCATCCGGGCGAATGGTCTCTTCACCCAGAGGTATTTCTTCAGATTGTTCAAATGTGGGAGCTTCCAGAAATAGATCTGATGGCGTCTCATCTAAACAAGAAACTTCCCAGGTATCTGTCCAGATCCCGGGATCCTCAGGCGGAAGCAGTGGATGCATTATCACTTCCTTGGAAGTATCATCCTGCCTATATCTTTCCGCCTCTAGTTCTTCTTCCAAGAGTAATCTCCAAGATTCTGAAGGAATGCTCGTTTGTTCTGCTGGTAGCTCCGGCATGGCCTCACAGGTTTTGGTATGCGGATCTTGTCCGGATGGCCTCTTGCCATCCGTGGACTCTTCCGCTAAGACCAGACCTTCTGTCGCAAGGTCCTTTTTTCCATCAGGATCTCAAATCCTTAAATTTAAAGGTATGGAGATTGAACGCTTGATTCTTGGTCAAAGAGGTTTCTCTGACTCTGTGATTAATACTATGTTACAGGCTCGTAAATCTGTATCTAGAGAGATATATTATAGAGTCTGGAAGACTTATTTTTCTTGGTGTCTTTCTCATCATTTTTCTTGGCATTCTTTTAGAATTCCGAGAATTTTACAGTTTCTTCAGGATGGTTTAGATAAAGGTTTATCCGCAAGTTCTTTGAAAGGACAAATCTCTGCTCTTTCTGTTCTTTTTCACAGAAAGATTGCTAATCTTCCTGATATTCATTGTTTTGTACAAGCTTTGGTTCGTATAAAACCTGTCATTAAGTCAATTTCTCCTCCTTGGAGTTTGAATTTGGTTCTGGGGGCTCTTCAAGCTCCTCCTTTTGAACCCATGCATTCATTGGACATTAAATTACTTTCTTGGAAAGTTTTGTTCCTTTTTGGCGATCTCTTCTGCTAGAAGAGTCTCTGAATTATCTGCTCTTTCTTGTGAGTCCCCTTTTCTGATTTTTCATCAGGATAAGGCGGTGTTGCGAACTTCTTTTGAATTTTTACCTAAGGTTGTGAATTCCAACAACATTAGTAGAGAAATTGTGGTTCCCTCATTATGTCCTAATCCTAAGAATTCTAAGGAGAAATCGTTGCATTCTTTGGATGTTGTTAGAGCTTTGAAATATTATGTTGAAGCTACTAAGTCTTTCCGAAAGACTTCTAGTCTATTTGTTATCTTTTCCGGTTCTAGAAAAGGCCAGAAAGCTTCTGCCATTTCTTTGGCATCTTGGTTGAAATCTTTAATTCATCATGCCTATGTCGAGTCGGGTAAAACTCCGCCTCAAAGGATTACAGCTCATTCTACTAGGTCAGTTTCTACTTCCTGGGCGTTTAGGAATGAAGCTTCGGTTGATCAGATTTGCAAAGCAGCAACTTGGTCCTCTTTGCATACTTTTACTAAATTTTACCATTTTGATGTATTTTCTTCTTCTGAAGCAGTTTTTGGTAGAAAAGTACTTCAGGCAGCGGTTTCAGTTTGAATCTTCTGTTTATGTTTTTCATTAAACTTTATTTTGGGTGTGGATTATTTTCAGCAGGAATTGGCTGTCTTTATTTTACCCCTCCCTCTCTAGTGACTCTTGCGTGGAAAGATCCACATCTTGGGTAGTCATTATCCCATACGTCACTAGCTCATGGACTCTTGCTAATTACATGAAAGAAAACATAATTTATGTAAGAACTTACCTGATAAATTCATTTCTTTCATATTAGCAAGAGTCCATGAGGCCCGCCCTTTTTTGTGGTGGTTATGATTTTTTTGTATAAAGCACAATTATTCCAATTCCTTATTTTATATGCTTTCGCACTTTTTTCTTATCACCCCACTTCTTGGCTATTCGTTAAACTGATTTGTGGGTGTGGTAAGGGGTGTATTTGTAGGCATTTTGAGGTTTGGGAAACTTTGCCCCTCCTGGTAGGAATGTATATCCCATACGTCACTAGCTCATGGACTCTTGCTAATATGAAAGAAATGAATTTATCAGGTAAGTTCTTACATAAATTATGTTTTTGTTTGCAAAGTATTTCTGATGGGTTAGTTTGCAAGTTAAATTGTTTAAATCCACAAAGATATAAAAAAATTTTGTGGGAATTAGGCGGGCAGTAAGACAGACCCCATTTGAGGATTCTTTTTTCCTCAATTGAAAGAGAATATGACGAAAGATTTAAAAATCCTTTGATCTAATCTGAATAATTCCGCTTTCTTGGCGGTAAGGGATCAGCCTCTTGAGCCTAGTTTTCTGAATAGTGGGGTCTTTTTCCTAATCTCATGGTGGGCCCTTCTATTCTCAGACTTGGACCCGCCCCTAAAAAGGAGAATCTGTGGTGTGTAATCTATCCTGATCTGTTTCCTGATCCTTTGAGCCTGATGCAAGAGAACTGAATCTATTGTAGTGGATATGGTGTTCATAATCCTTTATTTGAGTGGGGTGTATGTTCATTGGTGGGGTATGAATGAGAATGATTGTAAGTGTGTTAACGGGAGTTGTGTTGGTTATAGTTCAACCTGGAGTGTGGAATTTGCAGACTGTTCTCAAATGGTTTAGGTCTAATGTTAGTGTGAGTCTTCCATATGTTTATATATATATATAGATATAGATCTAGATATAGATCTAGATATAGATATAGATATATATATATATATATATATATATATATATATATAGATATATATATATATATATATATATATATATATATAATATATATATATAATCTATACAGGGAGTGCAGAATTATTAGGCAAATGAGTATTTTGACCACATCATCCTCTTTATGCATGTTGTCTTACTCCAAGCTGTATAGGCTCGAAAGCCTACTACCAATTAAGCATATTAGGTGATGTGCATCTCTGTAATGATAAGGGGTGTGGTCTAATGACATCAACACCCTATATCAGGTGTGCATAATTATTAGGCAACTTCCTTTCCTTTGGCAAAATGGGTCAAAAGAAGGACTTGACAGGCTCAGAAAAGTAAAAAATAGTGAGATATCTTGCAGAGGGATGCAGCACTCTTAAAATTGCAAAGCTTCTGAAGCGTGATCATCGAACAATCAAGCGTTTCATTCAAAATATTCAACAGGGTCGCAAGAAGCGTGTGGAAAAACCAAGGCGCAAAATAACTGCCCATGAACTGAGAAAAGTCAAGCGTGCAGCTGCCAAGATGCCACTTGCCACCAGTTTTGCCATATTTCAGAGCTGCAACATCACTGGAGTGCCCAAAAGCACAATCTGTGCATTACTCAGAGACATGGCCAAGGTAAGAAAGGCTGAAAGACGACCACCACTGAACAAGACACACAAGCTGAAACGTCAAGACTGGGCCAAGAAATATCTCAAGACTGATTTTTCTAAGATTTTATGGACTGATGAAATGAGAGTGAGTCTTGATGGGCCAGATGGATGGGCCCGTGGCTGGATTGGTAAAGGGCAGAGAGCTCCAGTCCGACTCAGACGCCAGCAAGGTGGAGGTGGAGTACTGGTTTGGGCTGGTATCATCAAAGATGAGCTTGTGGGGCCTTTTCGGGTTGAGGATGGAGTCAAGCTCAACTCCCAGTCCTACTGCCAGTTTCTGGAAGACACCTTCTTCAAGCGGTGGTACAGGAAGAAGTCTGCATCCTTCAAGAAAAACATGATTTTCATGCAGGACAATGCTCCATCACACGCGTCCAAGTACTCCACAGCGTGGCTGGCAAGAAAGGGTATAAAAGAAGAAAATCTAATGACATGGCCTCTTTGTTCACCTGATCTGAACCCCATTGAGAACCTGTGGTCCATCATCAAATGTGAGATTTACAAGGAGGGAAAACAGTACACCTCTCTGAACAGTGTCTGGGAGGCTGTGGTTGCTGCTGCACAGAATGTTGATCGTGAACAGATCAAAACACTGACAGAATCCATGGATGGCAGGCTTTTGAGTGTCCTTGCAAAGAAAGGTGGCTATATTGGACACTGATTTGTTTTTGTTTTGTTTTTGAATGTCAGAAATGTATATTTGTGAATGTTGAGATGTTATATTGGTTTCACTGGTAAAAATAAATAATTGAAATGGGTATATATTTGTTTTTTGTTAAGTTGCCTAATAATTATGCACAGTAATAGTCACCTGCACACACAGATATCCCCCTAAAATAGCTATAAATAAAAAGAAACTAAAAACTACTTCCAAAACTATTCAGCTTTGATATTAATGAGTTTTTTGGGTTCATTGAGAACATGGTTGTTGTTCAATAATAAAATTAATACTCAAAAATACAACTTGCCTAATAATTCTGCACTCCCTGTATATATATCTATATATCTATATATATATATATCTATATATCATTGGAATTATGGTTGTATTGTTGGTGACTACTATGTTTTTGTGTTTGAAATGTTTGATAAGAGGTAGGTTTGTGTGGGTATGGTTGATGTGTTGTCTGTTTGCGTGAATAGTAGTTTCTGGCGTTATCATAATTTTGATATCTATTTCTCTTGTTAAGTGTAGTCAGTCTACGGGTCATCCATTACTTATGGGATTATATCTCTCCCCAACAGGAAGTTGCAAGAGGATCACCCAAGCAGAGCTGCTATATAGCTCCTCCCCTCACATGTCATATCCAGTCATTCTCTTGCAAGTCTCAACAAAGGAGGTTGTGAGAGGAGACAGGAGTTTTTTTACTTAATTCTTCAATCAAAAGTTTATTTTAAAATGGCACCGGAGTGTGCTGTTTTTTCTCTCAGGCAGTATTTAGAAGAAGAAGATCTGCCTGCGTTTTCTATGATCTTAGCAGACGTAACTAAGATCCACTGGCTGTTCTCGCGCATTCTGAGGAGGGGTAACTTCAGAAAGGGGAATAGCATGCATGGTCCTCCGCAAATGAGGTATGTGCAGTATAATATTTTCTAGGAATGGAATTGACTAAGAAAACACTGCCGTTACCCATATGATGTAAGTACAGCCTTTAATGCAGTAGTAGCGACTGGTATCAGGCTGTTAAATGTATGCACAGTTGAGTTATTTTCTAGGGACTAGAATTTGACTGAGAAAATACTGTTAATACTGAAATAAATGTATAAGCCTTAACTGCAGTAGAAGCGACTGGTAGCAGGCTTAGTGATAACTTTACATAACGCTGGAAAAGTTGTTTTTAAAACGTTTACTGGCATGTTATTCGTTTTGTGAGGTACTTTGGTGATAAATCTTTTTGGGCATGATTTTTTTCCACATGGCTAACGTTTATTTCTGCATGGAAACCGTTGTAACAGGTCTCCCACTGTTGTAATATGAGTGGGAGGGGCCTTTTTTAGCGCCTTGTTGCGCAGATAAAATTCTAGCACAGTCTTCCTGCCTTTTCCTCCTTGATCCAGGACGTCTACAGAGAGCTCAGGGGTCTTCAAAATTCAATTTTGAGGGAGGTAATCAGTCACAGCAGACCTGTGACAGTGTGTTTGATTGTGAGAAAAACGTTAAATCTAAAATTGATTATCCGGTTGTGGGTATTGAGGGGTTAATCATCCGTTTGCTAGTGGGTGCAATCCTCTGCTAAATTCATACATTTATTGTTAAAATTGTTGGCTATAACTGAAATAGTTCATTGTTATTTCCACTGTGACAGTTTTTTTTTTGTGTTTTTAAAAGCGCAGCTGCGTTTTTTCATATTGCTTGTAAATTCACTGACAGTTTTTTTCCAAGCTTGCTAGCCTTCATTGCTAGTCTGTTAAACATGTCTGATACAGATGAATCTACTTGTTCATTATGTTTAAAAGCCAATGTGGAGCCCAATAGAAATTTGTGTACCAATTGTATTGATGTTACTTTAAATAAAAGTCAGTCTTTACCGGTAAAGAAATTATCACCAGACATCGAGGGGGAAGTTATGCCGTCTAACTCTCCTCACGTGTCAGTACCTTCGCCTCCCGCTCAGGAGGTGCGTGAGATTGTGGCGCCAAGTACATCAAGGCCCTTACAAATCACTTTGCATGATATGGCTAATGTTATGAAAGAAGTATTATCTAATTTGCCTGAGTTAAGAGGCAAGCGCGATAGCTCTGGGTTTAGGACAGAGCGCGCCGATGACACGAGAGCCATGTCCGATACTGCGTCACAATTTGCAGAACATGAGGACGGAGAGCTTCATTCTGTGGGTGACGGATCTGATCCGGGGAGACCGGATTCAGAAATGTCAAATTTTAAATTTAAGCTTGAGAACCTCCGTGTATTGCTAGGGGAGGTGTTAGCGGCTCTGAATGATTGCGACACGGTGGCAATCCCAGAGAAATGTATGTAGGCTGGATAAATACTATGCGGTACCGGTGTGTACTGACGTTTTTCCTATACCTAAAAGGCTTACAGAGATTATTAGCAAGGAGTGGGATAGACCCGGTGTGCCTTTTTCCCCTCCTCCGATATTTAGAAAAATGTTCCCAATAGACGCCACCACACGAGACTTATGGCAGACGGTCCCTAAGGTGGAGGGAGCAGTTTCTACTTTAGCCAAGCGTACCACTATCCCGGTGGAGGATAGTTGTGCTTTCTCAGATCCAATGGATAAAAAAATTAGAAGGTTACCTTAAGAAAATGTTTGTTCAACAAGGTTTTATATTACAGCCCCTTGCATGCATTGCGCCCGTCACTGCTGCGGCGGCATTCTGGTTCGAGTCTCTGGAAGAGGCTATTCGCACAGCTCCATTGGATGAGATTATGAACAAGCTTAAAGCCCTTAAGCTAGCTAATGCATTTGTTTCGGATGCCGTGGTGCATTTAACCAAACTAACGGCTAA
Source organism: Bombina bombina (assembly GCF_027579735.1). Taxonomy (NCBI): domain Eukaryota; kingdom Metazoa; phylum Chordata; class Amphibia; order Anura; family Bombinatoridae; genus Bombina; species Bombina bombina. The sequence goes on from NC_069502.1 coordinate 1,229,510,149, forward strand.
GAACTCCGGATTCGCCATCCAGGCGCGCAGAGCGCTATGGCTTAAATCCTGGTCAGCAGATGTAACTTCTAAATCTAAATTGCTTAATATTCCTTTCAAAGGGCAAACCTTATTCGGGCCCGGCTTGAAAGAAATTATTGCTGACATTACTGGAGGTAAGGGTCACTCCCTTCCTCAGGACAGGGCCAAATCAAAGGCCAAACAGTCTAATTTTCGTGCCTTTCGTAATTTCAAGGCAGGAGCAGCATCAACTTCCTCCGCCCCAAAACAGGAAGGGACTGCTACTCGTTACAGACAGGGTTGGAAAGGCAACCAGTCTTGGAACAAGGGCAAGCAGGCCAGAAAACCTGCTGCTGCCCCTAAGACAGCATGAAGTAAGGGCCCCCTGTCCGGAAGCGGATCTAGTGGGGGGCAGACTTTCTCTCTTTGCCCAAGCTTGGGCAAGAGATGTCCAGGATCCCTGGGCGTTGGAGATCATATCTCAGGGATATCTTCTGGACTTCAAAGCTTCTCCTCCACAAGGGAGATTTCATCTTTCAAGGTTATCAGCAAACCAAATAAAGAAAGAGGCGTTTCTACGCTGTGTACAAGACCTCTTATTAATGGGGGTGATCCACCCAGTTCCGCGGTCGGAACAAGGGCAAGGATTTTTTTCAAATCTGTTTGTGGTTCCCAAGAAAGAGGGAACCTTCAGACCAATCTTGGATTTAAAGATCCTAAACAAGTTCCTAAGAGTTCCATCATTCTAAATGGAAACTATTCGAACCATCCTACCCATGATCCAAGAGGGTCAGTACATGACCACAGTGGACTTAAAGGATGCCTACCTTCACATACCGATTCACAAGGATCATTATCGGTATCTAAGATTTGCCTTCCTAGACAGGCATTACCAGTTTGTAGCTCTTCCCTTCGGGTTAGCTACGGCCCCAAGAATCTTTACAAAGGTTCTGGGCTCACTTCTGGCGGTACTAAGACCGCGAGGCATAGCGGTGGCTCCATACCTAGACGACATTCTGATACAAGCATCAAGTTTTCAAACTGCCAAGTCTCATACAGAGATAGTTCTGGCATTTCTGAGGTCGCATGGGTGGAAGGTGAACGTGGAAAAGAGTTCTCTATTACCACTCACAAGGGTTCCCTTCTTAGGGACTCTTATAGATTCTGTAGAGATGAAAATTTACCTGACGGAGGCCAGGTTATCAAAACTTCTAAATGCTTGCCGTGCCCTTCATTCCATTCCAAACCCGTCAGTAGCCCGGTGCATGGAAGTAATCGGCTTAATGGTAGCAGCAATGGACATAGTACCATTGCGCGCCTGCATCTCAGACCGCTGCAATTATGCATGCTCAGTCAGTGGAATGCGGATTACTCAGATTTGTCCCCTCTAATAAATCTGGATCAAGAGACCAGGGATTCTCTTCTCTGGTGGCTTTCTCGACTCCATCTGTCCAAAGGGATGACCTTTCGCAGGCCAGATTGGACGATTGTAACAACAGATGCCAGCCTTCTAGGTTGGGGCGCAGTCTGGAACTCCCTGAAGGCTCAGGGATCGTGGACTCAGGAGGAGAAACTCCTCCCAATAAATATTCTGGAATTAAGAGCGATATTCAATGCTCTTCTAGCTTGGCCTCAGTTGGCAACACTGAGGTTCATCAGATTTCAGTCGGACAATATCACGACTGTGGCTTACATCAACCATCAAGGGGGAACCAGGAGTTCCCTAGCGATGTTGTAAGTATCAAAGATAATTCGCTGGGCAGAGTCCAACTCTTGCCACCTGTCGGCGATCTATATCCCAGGCGTGGAGAACTGGGAGGCGGACTTCCTAAGTCGTCAGACTTTTCATCCGGGGGAGTGGGAATTTCATCCGGAGGTCTTTGCTCAACTAATTCATCGTTGGGGCAAACCGGAACTGGATCTCATGGCTTCTCGACAGAATGCCAAACTTCCTTGCTACGGATCCAGGTCCAGGGACTCGGGAGCAGCGCTGATAGATGCTCTAGCAGCCCCTTGGGGTTTCAACATGGCTTATGTGTTTCCACCATTTCCGCTGCTTCCTCGGCTGATTGCCAAGATCAAACAGGAGAGAGCATCGGTGATTCTGATAGCACCTGCGTGGCCACGCAGGACCTGGTATGCAGATCTAGTGGGCATGTCGTCCTGTCCACCATGGTCTCTACCTCTGAGACAGGACCTTCTAATTCAGGGTCCTTTCAACCATCCAGATCTAATTTCTCTGAGGCTGACTGCATGGAGATTGAACGCTTGATTCTATCAAAGCGTGGCTTCTCTGAGTCAGTTTTTGATACCTTAATACAGGCTCGGAAACCTGTTACCAGAAAAATTTACCATAAAATATGGCGTAAATACTTATATTGGTGTGAATCCAAGAGTTACTCATGGAGTAAAGTTAGGATTCCTAGGATTTTGTCCTTTCTACAAGAGGGTTTAGAAAAGGGTTTATCTGCTAGTTCATTAAAGGGACAGATTTCTGCTCTGTCTATTCTGTTACACAAACGTCTGGCAGATGTTCCAGACGTTCAGGCTTTTTGTCAGGCTTTGGCTAGGATTAAGCCTGTGTTTAAGATTGTTGCTCCGCCGTGGAGCTTAAACTTAGTTCTTAAAGTTCTTCAAGGTGTTCCGTTTGAACCCCTCCATTCCATTGATATTAAGCTGTTATCTTGGAAAGTTCTGTTTTTGATGGCTATTTCCTCGGCTCGAAGAGTCTCTGAGTTATCTGCCCTACACTGTGATTCTCCTTATCTGATTTTCCATTCAGACAAGGTAGTTCTGTGTACTAAACCTGGGTTTTTACCTAAGGTGGTTTCTAACAGGAATATCAATCAAGAGATTGTTGTTCCATCATTATGTCCTAACCCTTCTTCAAAGAAGGAACGACTTTTGCATAATCTGGACGTAGTCCGTGCCCTGAAGTTCTATTTACAGGCAACTAAAGATTTTCGTCAAACTTCTTCCCTGTTTGTCGTTTACTCGGGACAGAGGAGAGGTCAAAAGGCTTCGGCTACCTCTCTCTCCTTTTGGCTTCATAGCATAATACGTTTAGCCTATGAGACTGCTGGACAGCAGCCTCCTGAAAGAATTACAGCTCATTCCACTAGAGCTGTGGCTTCCACCTGGGCCTTTAAAAATGAGGCCTCTGTTGAACAGATTTGCAAGGCTGCAACTTGGTCTTCACTTCACACTTTTTCAAAATTTTACAAATTTGACACTTTTGCTTCTTCGGAGGCTATTTTTGGGAGAAAGGTGCTTCAGGCAGTGGTTCCTTCCGTTTAAAGTTCCTGCCTTGTCCCTCCCATCATCCGTGTACTTTAGCTTTGGTATTGGTATCCCATAAGTAATGGATGACCCGTGGACTGACTACACTTAACAAGAGAAAACATAATTTATGCTTACCTGATAAATTTATTTCTCTTGTAGTGTAGTCAGTCCACGGCCCGCCCTGTCTTTTAAGGCAGACCTAAATTTTAATTAAACTCCAGTCACCACTGCACCCTATGGTTTCTCCTTTCTCGTCTTATTTCGGTCGAATGACTGGATATGACATGTGAGGGGAGGAGCTATATAGCAGCTCTGCTTGGGTGATCCTCTTGCAACTTCCTGTTGGGGAGAGATATAATCCCATAAGTAATGGATGACCCGTGGACTGACTACACTACAAGAGAAATAAATTTATCAGGTAAGCATAAATTATGTTTTTGCCAATTTGTTTTGTGATTTGTAGTATGCGAGATCTTTTTAATGGCCAATTATATGAGGGATTCTCTTCATGAGAGGGAATTCTGTTCGCATAATGGCTTGTGGTATTGGAATTTTTAGGGTCTCTTAACCTTTTGCCTCTGTTATATTGAACTGTTTTCCATCCATTCTGTGGTTCTTGACCATTGTGTGTGTCCCTGTGTGTGCGGGTTGTGTTATCCTTACGGTTGAAATTATAAACACAATCCTTAGTATAATCCACATGGTCTCTCTGTAATTTTTTTATTTCTTTCATGTAATTGGCAAGTGTCCATGAGCTAGTGACGTATGGGATATACAATCCTACTAGGAGGGGCAAAGTTTCCCAAACCTCAAAATGCCTTTAAATACACCCCTCACCACACCCATAATTCAGTTTTACAAACCTTGCCTCCCTATGGAGGTGGTGAAGTAAGCTTGTGCTTGATTTTCTTCTCTGATATGCGCTTCTCAGCATTTTGAAGCCCGATTCCTCTCAGAGTACAGTGTTTGTCAGAGGGATGTGAAGGGAGTATCACCTATTGATTCTATTGTTTTCCTCATGGGAAATCTTTTCATAGGTTCTCTATCGGTTGTAGAGATTCATCTCCTACCTCCCTTTTCAGATCGACAATATACTCTCATATTCCATTACCTCTACTGATACTTTTTCAGTACTGGTTTGGCTATCTGCTATATGTGGATGGGTGTCTTTCGGTAAGTATGTTTTCATTGCTTAAGATACTCTCGGCTATGGTTTGGCACTTTATGTATTAATATAAAGTTTTAAATATATGTATTGTACTTATATTTGCCATGAGTCAGGTTTATGTACATTTCCGTTTGCAGACTATCAGTTTCAAAATTAGGAAACATATTTAGGAAGTTATTTTTTTTCTTACCTGGGGTATAGTCTTTTCTTGAATTTTACTGCTTTTCATTAAATTTTGCGGGCAAAATTAGGCTGGCGAGGTCACAAAATGCTGATATTTATTGCGCCACTTCCTATACTCCTCTTGCCTTTTTTATGCTCAGAGGGCTATGCTGTTTGCATTTTTTTCTTATTCCTGAAACTGCCATATAAAGGAAATTGATCATTTTGCTTTATATGTTTGTTTTTTTCCCTTACATTTGCAAGATGTCTCAATCTGATTCTGTCTCAGAAACAACTGTTGGAACCCTGCTGCCTGATAACAGTTCTACCAAAGCTAAGTGTATCTGTTTTAAGTTAGCGGAAATTATATCTCCAGCTGTAGTATGTAACAGTTGTCATGATAAGATTTTACATGTAGAGAATGTATCCATCAGTACTAGTACAATGCCTGTTGTTCCTTCAACAACTAATGTACATGATATCCCTGTGAATATAAAATATTTTATTGCTGATGCGATTCAGAAGGCTTTGTCTGCTATTCCGCCTTCTAATAAACGTAAAAGGTCTTTTAAAACTTCTCATAAAGTTAATGAAATTTCAAATGCCCGACAACATACTGAAATATCCTACTCTGATGAGGATCTATCTAATTCAGAAGATCCTACAGCAGATATTGACACTGACAAATCTACTTATCTCTTTAAGATGAAGTATATACATTCTTTAAGAGGTGTTGATTACTTTTGATATTGAGGAATCTAGTCCGCTTGATATTAAAACTAGTAAACATTTAAATTCTGTTTATAAACCTCCTGTGGTTACTCCAGAGGTTTCTTTTACAAGATATGACGAGTCCACGGATTTCATCCTTACTTATGGGATATCGCCTCCTGGTCAGCAGGAGGAGGCAAAGAGCACCACAGCAGAGCTGTATATATATATATAGCTCCTCCCTTCCCTCCCACCCCAGTCATTCTCTTTGCCTGTGTTAGTGTAGGAAGAGGTAAAGTGAGGTGTTAGTTTAGATTCTTCAATCAAGAGTTTATTGTTTTTAAATGGTGCCAGTGAGTACTATTTTTCTCAGGGTAGAGCACCAGGTGTTTCAACGATGGGAACTGAGGAGATTCTACATTCTCACTTCACTCCCCATGCTGGTGCTGCCCTACTGATGGTCTTATCAAATATTACATAAGGCCCTATTTGTCCCCACAGAACTTCAGGAGGTGATGACAAGGGACCTCTTCTTCGTGTGGGACAGGTTTATGATGTGATCAGCACTGCGGTATGTACAGTCTTATTATTCTGGGGAGACAGAGTAGCTCAGAACAGACTGAATGTTAATTGCTGCAACACAAAAGTGGTTATCAACTTGCAAGAAGTCTTATTTGCCTAGCTGTTTCCCCTTTTATACTATCTATGTGTATAGCAGTGGGTGGTGTGCATATATGACCCGATTCCATTATGGTCAGAAACGGTGACATTTTATCTGCGGGCTGACGCCGGGGACTGTTTGGGAGTTCTTACTCCGTTGGTTATATTTGTTGTGGCTAAAGTTTTTTGAGGGGACACATTGGTTTATTTTGCAAGTCGGGTCTACCCGACATTGATATTTCCCATGCGGTTGTTTTTCCTTCTCTGGAGTTTCCTATACCGCCCATGAAGGGCGGGACTTACGTTTGCGCGCTTAGCCGCACACTTGCTATTCCGGCTTCCGACAGTCACGGAGGGGTTTTTCGAAGCTCCTGTGTTTCCTATGTCCGCTTGGTTTCAGTTGATCAAAGATCGCAAGCGGACTTAGGCAGCAGTTCACAGAGGGACATTTTTTCGTTGGTTGTGAGGTAGGCGCCACAGCGGAGCTTGGTGCAGGGGTTATTTTCAGTCATAAAATAAAAAGGGCTATTGTAACCGAACGATTGAGAATAGGTTCTGTTATAACAACTTCCTATTTCTGATTGTTGCACGTTTGCAGTAAAATTTGTATTGGTTTAAATTTTAAAGGCACAGCACATATTTTATTTCATTTTTTTTATCTATAACACGACCAATATTGCACTTTGTTTTTCTTTTTATCATGGCTGACCTACTGGAACATACTTATTCTATGTGCTTAGCTGCCAATGTGGAACCCCCTCTTACATTTTGTCCCTCATGTACTAAGAGGGCTTTACAGTTTAAAGATCAGATTTTCTTTAAAAGGACAGTTCACCCAAAAAATTTCTCCCCTTTAAATTATTCCCAATGATCCTTTTAACCTGCTCGAGTGTATTAAATTGGTTACAAGTAGCTCCTTTACTCCTATTTCAGCATTTGAAATAGCTGATTTAGCCTGTGGTATCGCCACCTACACTGAACAAATTAATACTGGAGTATAGGCTATTGAATAGCCTAAGTATACACAGCCAGCAGAAGAGATTACACTCTTAGTGGGATACAGGATAGTTAAGCAATAAAATAATTTTCCATTGATCTCTCTATGTATTGAGCTTTGGTGTTCCAGCCAAATAAAAGATAAGGAAGCAAGTGTGTTTACACAAACTTAGAACATAATGAGATGTGATATCACCTTTAAGTTCAACCCATTGTAATAGGCTGTGGTTTCAAAGTACAAAATCAGCTACTTCATATACACAAATAAGCATGAAAATGGAATTTTTCAAATATTTTATACTCTGCAGTTGGTATAACAAGTCATTTAAAATACATTAATGGAAAAACAATTTTACAGTGTACTGTCCCTTTAAGGCTAGCATATCTAAGGATGCTTCTCAGCTTGATGAGACTCAGGGTATGCCGCAACTTTCTCCCCAAGTGTCACAGCCTTTAACACCCGCTCAGGTGCCATCAACTGCGTCCACCTCATTTACTCTACAGGATATGGCGGCAGTTATGTCATCCACTCTTACAGACGTTTTGTCTAAGTTGCCAGTGTTGCAAGGCAAACGTAGTAGAAGAGAGGACCAGGTGGTCCAGACGACTTCTGACTCTTTGATGGCGATCTCCGAAGTACACTCCCAGGGCTCTGAAGTGGGAGGTAGGGATACTCTGTCTGAAGGGGAATTGTTTGATTCAGGAAGTACATTGCCCCAGACAGATTCGGACGTAATGTCCTTCAGATTTAGGCTTGAACACCTCCGTCTGTTGTTGTGGGAGGTTTTGCTGACTCTGGATGACTGTGACTCTATTGTGGTACCTCCAGAGAAATTGTGTAAGATGGACAAATATTTAGAGGTCCCTGCTTATTCTGATGTTTTTCCGGTTCCTAATAGAATTTCGGAGATTATTACACGGAAAGGGAAAGACCGGGTATTCCGTTTTCACCTTCCCCTTCTTTTAAGAAAATGTACCCTATAGCTGACACCGTTCGGGATTCTTGGCAAACGGTCCCTAAGGTGGAGGGATCTGTATCTACCTGGCTAAGCGTACAACTATCCCTATTGAGGACAGTTGTGCTTTCAAAGACCCTATGGACAAAAAGTTGGAGGGTCTTCTAAAAAAGCTATTTATTCACCAAGGTTTTCTATTACAACCAACGGCCTGCATTGTACCAGTCACAACTGCAGCTGCCTTTTGGTTTGATGCCTTAGAAAAGTCCCTTAAGACTGAGAGGAAATAATGGATAGAATAAAGGCCCTTAAGCTGGCAAATTCTTTTGTTACGGATGCCGCTTTCCAGATCGCCAAATTGATGGCTAAGAATGCAGGATTTGACATTTTAGCGCGCTGAGCCTTATGGTTAAAATCTTGGTCTGCGGATGTGTCCTCGAATTTCAAGCTTTTGGCTATTCCTTTCAAGGATAAGACCCTATTCGGGCCTGACTTTAAAGAGATCATTTCTGACATTATGGGGGGTAAGGTTCATCTCCTACCTCAGGATAAAACATCTAAGCAGAGGGGCAGACAGAGTAATTTTCGTTCCTTTCGAAATTTCAAGGGAGTCCCCTCTTCCGTTAAACAGGAAGGGAATTTTGCACAAGCCAAGTCCGTCTGGAGACCCAACCAGGCTTGGAACAAGGGCAAACAACCCAAGAAGCCTGCTGCTGCTCCGAAGATGGCATAAAGGGGCGGCCCCCTATCCGGGACCGGATCTAGTAGGGGGCAGACTTTCTCTCTTTGTCTAGGCTTGGATAAGAGACATTCAGGATCCCTGGTCACTGGAAATCGTGTCTCAAGGGTATTAGCTAGAGTTCAAAAATTCCTTCCCAAGGGGAAGGTTCCTTCTTTCACGGTGGTCTGTAGACCAGACAAAAAGAGAGGCTTTCTTACGTTGTGTAAAAGACCTCTCCACTATGGGAGTAATTTGTCCCGTTCCAAAACAGGAACAGGGGCAGGGGTTTTACTCAGATCTTTTTGTGGTTCCCAAAAAAGAGGGAACATTCCGACCTATTTTAGATCTCAAGAGTCTAAACAAGTTTCTCAAAGTTCCATCCTTCAAGATGGAGACTATTCGGACAATTCTTCCATTGATCCAGGAGGGTCAATATATGACTACCGTGGACTTAAAGGATGCATATCTTCATATCCCTATCCACAAGGATCATCACCAGTTCCTAAGGTTTGCCTTCCGGGACAAACATTTTCAGTTTGTGGCTCTACCCTTCGGGCTGGCCACGGCACCCAGGATCTTCACGAAGGTTCTAGGGTCTCTGTTGGCGGTTCTCAGACTGCGGGGCATTGCAGTGGCGCCTTATCTGGACGATATTCTGACCCAGGCGTCATCTTATCAACTGACAAAGTCTCATACCGACATGGTTCTGTCCTTTCTAAGGACTCACGGGTGGAAGGTGAATCTAGAAAAGAGTTCACTAATTCCACAGACAAGGGTTCCTTTCCTGGGAACTCTAATAGATTCTATATCCATGAAAATCTTCTTGACGGAAGTCAGAAAGTTAAAGATTCTGAATACTTGCCGAGCCCTTCAGTCCAATCCTCGGCCATCAGTGGCTCAGTGCATGGAGGTAATTGGATTGATGGTGGCGGCAATGGACATCATTTCTTTTGCTCGTTTTCATCTCAGACCTCTACAACTGAGCATTCTCAGACAGTGGAATGGAGATTATGCAAATTTATCTCCTCAGATAGATCTGGATCAAGAGACTCTCTCTTCTTTGGTGGTTGTTGCAGGATCATCTGTCCCAAGGGACGTGCTTCTGCAGACCCTCATGGGTGATTGTGACAACAGATGCCAGTCTACTAGGATGGGGTGCAGTCTGGAATTCCCTTAAGGCCCAGGGTGTATGGACTCGGTCAGAGTCTCTACTTCCAATCAATATTCTGGATTCTTCAATGCGCTTCAGTCTTGGCCTCATTTGGCTTCGGCTAAATTCATCCGGTTTCAGTCAGACAACATCACGACTGTGGCTTACATCAATTATTAGGGAGGAACAAGGAGTTCCTTAGCGATGACAGAAGTATCCAAGATAATTTGGTGGGCGGAGGCTCACTCTTGTTCCCTGTCGGCAATCTACATCCCAAGAGTGGACAACTGGAAGCAGATTTTTTGAGCAGACAGACGTTTCATCCGGGGGAATGGGAACTCCATCCAGAGGTCTTTGCCACCCTGATTCTCAGGTGGTGCAGACCGGAATTGGATCTGATGGCATCTCGTCAGAATGCCAAGCTTCCAAGATATGGATCCAGGTCCAGGGATACTCAGGCCGAACTAATAGATGCCTTGGCAGTGCCTTGGTCGTTCAACCTAGCTTATGTGTTTCCACCGTTTGCTCTCCTTCCCCGGATGATTGTACGGATCAAACAGGAGAGGGCTTTGGTAATTCTGATCGCTCCTGCATGGCCTCGCAGGACTTGGTATGCCAATCTGGTGGACATGTCCTCTCTGCCACTGTGGAAGCTTCCATTGAGGCAGGACCTTCTCATTCAGGGACCCTTCCATCATCCGAATCTAATTTCTCTGCAGCTGACTGCTTGGAGATTGAACGCTTGATTTTATCTAAGCGAGGGTTCTCTGAATTGGTCATTGATACCTTGATTCAGGCACGCAAGCCTGTTACTAGAAAAATGTACCATAAGATATGGCGTAAATATCTTTATTGGTGCGAATCAAAGGGATACTCGTGGAGTAGGGTTAGGATTCCCAGGATTTTATCTTTAATCCAAGAAGGTTTGGAGAAAGGGTTGTCAGCAATTTTCTTAATGGGACAGATTTCTGCTTTGTCTATTTTGCTACACAAGCTTCTGGCACATGTTCCAGATGTTCAATCCTTTTGTCAGGCCCTGACTAGAATCCGGCCTGTGTTTAGACCAATTGCTCCTCCTTGGAGTTTGAATTTAGTTCTTAATGTTCTTCAAGGGGTTCCGTTTGAACCTATGCATTCCATAGATAATAAGTTATTATCTTGGAAAGTTTTATTTTTAGTTGCTATTTCTTCTGCTCGCAGAGTTTCTGAGCTTTCGGCATTACAATGTGATTCTCCTTATCTTATTTTCCATTCTGATAAAGTGGTGTTACGTACCAAACCTGGTTTTCTTCCTAAGCTTGTTTCTAACAATATTAATCAGGAAATTGTTGTTCCTTCCTTGTGTCCTAATCCTTCTTCTAAGAAGGAGCGTCTGTTACATAATTTGGACGTTGTCCGTGCCTTGAAGTTCTACTTACAGGCGACCAAGTATTTTCGTCAAACATCTTCGTTGTTTGTTGCTTTTGCTGGGAAGCGTAGGGGTCAGAAAGCTACGGCTATCTCTCTCTCATTTTGGCTGAAGAGTATTATCTGTGTTGCATTTGAGACTGCTGGCCAGCAGCCTCCAGAACGAATTACGGCCCATTCTACTAGGGCTGTGGCTTCCTCATGGGCATTTACAAATGATGCTTCTGTTGAACAGATTTGCAAGGCTGCAACTTGGTTGTTTCTTCACACTTTTTCCAAATTTTCCAAATTTGATACTTTTGCCTTGTCCGAGGCTGTTTTTGGGAGAAAGGTTCTTCAAGCAGTGGTGCCTTCCGTTTAGGTTCCTGTCTTGTCCCTCTCTTTCATCCGTGTCCTATTGCTTTAGTATTGTATCCCATAAGTAAGGATGATATCCGTGGACTCGTCATATCTTGTAAAAGAAAAGGAAATTTATGCTTGCCTGATAAATTTATTTATTTTACGATATGACGAGTCCACGGCCCACCCTGTCATTTTCTGAGACAGGTCTTTAAACTTCAGTCACCTCTGCACCTTGGCTTTTCCTTTCTCTTCCTAACTTTGGTCGAATGACTGGAGTGGGAGGGAAGGGAGGAGCTATATATACAGCTCTGCTGTGGTGCTCTTTGCCTCCTCCTGCTGACCAGGAGGCGATATCCCATAAGTAAGGAGGAAATCCGTGGACTCGTCATATCGTAAAAGAAATAAATTTATCAGGTAAGCATAAATTTCCTTTTTTTCCAGTTCATGATGCTATTTCTGATATGATTTCAAGGAATGGGATAGGCCTGGTACTTTTTATTCCTTCTATGTTTAAAAAGTTGTATCCTTTGCCATCAGCTAGATTGGAGTTTTGGGAAAAAAATCCCCAAAGTTGATGGGGCTATTTCTACTCTTTCTAAACATACTACTATTCCTACGGAAGATAGTATGGGAGATAGTACTTCTTTTAAGGATCATTTAGATAGGAAACTTGAATTTTATCTAAGCTTATTTATTTTCTGGCTATATTCTTAGGCCTGCTTTATCTGTGGGTGATGTTGCAGCTGCATCAACTTTTTGGTTGGAAAGCTTAGCGCAACAGGAAACAAATTCTGATTTGTCTAGCATTGTTCGCTTGCTTTAACATGCTAATCATTTTATCTGATGCTATTTTTTATATAATCAAAATTGATGTTAAATCTATGTCTTTAGCTATTTTAGCCAGAAGAGCTTTGTGGCTCAAATATTGGAATGCTGACATGGTATCTAAGTCTAGATTACTATCTCATTCTTTCCAAGGTAACAATTTATTTGGTTTTCAGTTGGATTCAATTATTTCAACTGTCTCTGGGAGGAAGGGAGTTTTTTTGCCTCTGGATAAAAGATCTAAGGGTAAATCTAAAGCTTCTAATCGTTTTTGTTCTTTACGACAGAATAATTAACAGAAAGCCAATCCTTCCCCTAAAGAATCTGGTTCCAATTGGAAACCTTCAAGTTGGACTAAATCCAAGCCTTTTAAGAAACCAAAGCAAGCTCCCAAGTCTGCATGAAGGTGCGGCCCTCATTCCAGTTCAGCTGGTGCGGGGCAGATTAAACTTTTTCTAAAACATTTGGGCACATTCTCTCCAAAATCAGTGGATTCAGAGTATTGTCTCTCAAGGGTATCGAATAGGATTCAGAGTAAGACCTCACACGTTCCAACAAATCCAGTAAAGGCTCAGGCTTTTCTGAAGTATGTTTTAGATCTAGAGCTTTCAGGGGTAATCATAACAGTTTCTATTCAGGAACAGGGTCTGGGGTTTTATTCAGATCTATTCATTGTCCCAAAGAAAGAAAATTTTGAATCGTTTTGTAAGAGTGCCAACTTTCAAAATGGTGACTATAAGGGCTATTCTGCCTTTTGTTCAGCAAGGTCATTATATGTCCAACATAGACTTACAGGATGCATATCTTCATATTCCGATTAATCCAGACCACTATCGATTTCTGAGATTCTCTTTTCTAGACGAGCATTACCAATTTGTCACTCTTCCATTTGGCCTAGTGACGACTCCAATAATTTTTTCGAAGGTTCTCAGTGCCCTGCCCTCTGTAATCAGAGAACAGGGTATTGCAGTGTTTCCTTATTTGGACGATATCTTGGTACTAGCTCAGTCTTTACATTCTGCCGAATCTCACACAAATCAACTAGTGTTGTTTGTTCAAAGACATGGTTGGAGGATCAATTTACCGAAAAGTTCCTTGATTCCTCAGACAAGGGTAACCTTTTTAGGTTTCCAGATAGATTCAGTGTCCGTGACTCTGTCTCTAACAGACAAGAGACAAATGAAATTGGTTTCAGCTTGTCGAAACCTTCAGTCTCAATCATTCCCTTTGGTGGCTATGTGCATGGAAGTTTTAGGTCTTATGACTGCAGCATCGGACGCGATCCCCTTTGCTCGTTTTCATATGAGGCCTCTTCAGCATTGTATGCTGAATCAGTGGTGCAGTGATTATACAAGGATATCACAATTAATATCCTTAAATCCCAATGTTCGACTCTCTCTGACTTGGTGGTTAGATCACCATCATATAGTTCAAGGGGCTTCTTTTGTTCGTCCAACCTGGATTGTAATCACAACAGATGAAAGTCTTTCAGGTTGGGGAGCTGTCTGGGGATCTTTGACAGCAAAAGGGGTTTGGAAAGCTCAAGAGACGAGGTTGCCAATCAATATTTTAGAACTCTGTTCTATTTTCAGGGCTCTTCAGGTTTGGCCTCTGTTGAAGAGAGAACCATTCATTTGTTTTCAGACAGACAATATCACAACTGTGGCATATGTCAATCATCAGGGGGGGACTCACAGTCCCCTAGCTATGAAAGAAGTATCTCGTATACTTTCTTGGGCGGAATCCAGCTCTTGTCTAATTTCTGTGGTACATATTCCAGGTGTAGACAATTGGGAAGCGGATTATCTCAGCCGTCAGACTTTACATCCGGGGGAGTGGTCTCTCCATCCAGATGTGTTTTTTCAGATTGTAAAGAAGTGGGGTCTTCCAGAAATAGATCTGATGGCTTCCCATCTAAACAAGAAACTTCCCAGGTACTCGTCCAGGTCCAGGGATCCTCAGGCTGAGTCGGATGCGTTAGCTGTTCCTTGGTTTTACCAACCTGCTTATATCTTTCCGCCTCTAGTTCTTCTTCCAAGAGCGATCTCCAAGATCATCATGGAACAATCGTTTGTTTCTGGTAGCACCAGCATGTCCTCACAGGTTCTGGTATGCAGATCTTGTCCGGATGTCCAGTTGCCAACCTTGGCCACTTCCTTTAAGACCAGACCTTCTGTCTCAAGGACCGTTTTTCCATCAGGATCTCATATCGTTAAATTTGAAGGTATGAAAATTGAACGCTTAGTGCTTAATCATAGAGGTTTCACTGACTCAGTGATTGATACTATGTTACAGGCTCGTAAATCTGTTTCTAGGAAGATTTATCGAGTTTTGAAGTCTTATATTTCATGGTGTTCTTCTCATAAATGCTCTTGACATTCTTTTAGAATTCCTAGAATTTTACAGTTTCTACAGGATGGTTTTGATAAAGGTTTATCTGTAAGTTCCTTGAAGGGACAAATCTCTGCTCTTTCTGTTTTATTTCACAGAAAGATTTCTAAGCTTCCTGATATTCACTGTTTTGTACAGGCTTTGGTCCGTATCAAGCCTGTCATTAAATCAATCTCTCCTCCTTGGAGTCTTAATTTGGTTTGAAGGCTTTACAGGCTCCTTCTTTTTAGCCTATGCATTCTTTGGATATTAAACTACTTTCTTGGAAAGTGCTGTTCCTTTTGGCTATCTCTTCTGCTAGAAGAGTTTCCGAATTATCTGCTCTTTCTTGCGAGTCTCCTTTTCTGATTTTCCATCAGGATAAAGCAGTTTTGTGGACTTAATTTAAATTTTTACCTAAAGTTGGGAATTCTAACAACATTAATAGGGAAAGTGTTGTTCCCTCTTTGTGTCCTAATCCTAAGAATTCTTTGGAGAGATCCTTACATTCTCTGGATGTTGTAAGAGCTTTGAAATATTATGTTGAAGCTACTAAAGATTTCGGGAAGACTTCTAGTCTATTTGTTGTCTTTTCTGGTTCTAGGAAAGGTCAGAAATCTTCTGCCATTTCCTTAGCATCTAGGTTAAAGTTTTTGATTCATCAGGCTTATTTGGAGTCGGGTCAGGCTCGCCTCAGAGAATAACAGCTCATTCTACTAGTCGTGGGGTTTTAAGAATGAAGCTTCAGTTGATCAGATTTGCACAGCAGCATCTTGGTCTTCTTTGCATAATAATTCTTTTCAAATATGAGAAAAACTTATTTTTTTGAATGTGGATTTAATTTTTTCAGCTAAAAATGGCTGTTTTTATTTTTATCCTTCTCTCTCTAGTGACTCTTCTGTGGAGTACAACATCTTGGTTATTACTATCCCATATGTCACTAGCTCATGGACTCTTGCCAATTACTTGAAAGAAAACATAATTTATGTAAGAACTTACCTGATAAATTAATTTATTTCATATTGGCAAGAGTCCATGAGACCCACCCTTTTTATGGTAGTTATGTTTTTTTGTATAAAGCACAATTATATTTCCAGTTCCTTTTTTGATGCTTTTTACTCCTTTTTCTATCACCCCTCTACTTGGCTATCCGTTAAACTGAATTGTGGGTGTGGTGAGGGGTGTATTTATAGGCATTTTGAGGTTTGGGAAACTTTGGCCCTCCTGGTAGGATTGTATATTCCATACGTCACTAGCTCATGGACTCTTGCCAATATGAAAGAAATTAATTTATCAGGTAAGTTCTTACATAAATTATGTTTTTTAATGCTTACAATATTTTCTTGATATCTGTTGCTACGTTCGTTAATATCTTTAGCTATGTTTGCTTAATTTGAATTTTGTTGATAGCTAATAAGATCTTTCTGAATCTTTTCAACCTTGCATCTATGTTCAATTAAGATATTAATTAAATTAAATAAATTCACTGTGACAGACCCTGCGGTCAGAACTAAAAGAATTGACCTTGTGCAGCTTTGAGAAGCTGTTTTCTAAAAGACAGGTTTGCTGGCCTCGGCTATTGTGTGCTATACTTACGTTTAAGTGATAAACATTCTATTGTTTAATCACCTCCAGAGAGCAGACGCCTAGGTGATAAGAAAAGCCAAATGTATTGTGTTTAAATTGTTATCTGCTTAAATAATGTAATCCTATTGTGGCCTGTCAAAGGGCGTTGTCTCTCTAACTAATGTACAACATTCTTTCAACCCCCCATCTGGGGTTAGACCTGCATATATACTGGGCATATGGCCCTTAATAAAGTACACTCTGTTTTTTACACTCAATGTGGAGCTGGTCTCATGTTTGAGGGGGGAACTGATTGGGGTTGTGAATTGCTGATTCCCTATTCAGGACATTGTTCATCTGGTATTAACCCTTGGTACCCTGTTGGTACCGTAACAATTGGTGGCAAGCGACGGAATTAACCTTATCGCCCAGAAGAGCAACTACACAAGCCAGTAACCTCAGGAAGAGGGGGATTATTACAATACTGACTAAGATGAAAGGAGTACCAGGGACCGAAGGAACCAATGGGCCCAGCATATCAGACAGAACCCCCGAAGAAGCAAGCTTTGATCGGGCGGTTAAAATAAGACTGGCACATTATGGCCCCAACCCATCTGCGGAAATTATCGACCGGGTCATAGCCGCTGTGGAGGCCAACCTACTTCGCCAAAGCAGCGCTGCAGCAGTCCAAGTCACAGCAACCCCAGTGGAAAAGAGAAAAGTAAATTTTGCAGCTTTTAAAAACTTCCTGGAAACAGAAGGAGAGATTGATGGGTACCTTGCGGATTTTGAGAGGCAATGTGCACTACACAAGGTACCCGCAGAGGACTGGGTCACGATATTATCCGGAAAATTATCCGGCCGGGCCAGTGAGGCTTTTCGGGCCATTCCAGATGAGGAAGTCGCGAATTATAATACTGTAAAAGAGGCTCTGCTCTCCAGGTATGCGGTTACCCCGGAGGCGGTTCAGAGACACTGTTAAATTAGCTGGAGATTCCTACCTTGAGTGGGCATGTAAGGTGCACCGCACAGCAGCTCACTTGATAGCGGGGTGCCAAGCCGTATCTGGGGAAGAGGTGCTGCAGCTATTCCTGTTGGAACATTGCTTCGACAAGTTACCCGCAGGAGTTCGAGAGTGGGTTCGGGACCGTAAACCCTCCACCCTGAATGAAGCGGCTCGCTTGGCAGATGAGTATACGGATGCCCGCAAACTGGACACTGCTACCACTAAGCCCCCTGCTAGAGTGGAGTACAGACCCCCAGTCACCCCAGCAGCTGCCAGTTACCAAACCCCGGTGCACCGCTATACCACACGGCCTCCGGCCACGAACTACCCTCAGAGAGCCCGGTTCAATTCGCGGGGCTACTCACAACCTATTCGGTGCTTTGGATGTAAGCAACTAGGGCACAAAAGACCAGTGTGTCCCCTAAACGCAGCGAACCAAGCACAGTCCTGGAGAAGACCCGCCGGCGGAATCCCACGTAATCCTCAGCCTGCGGCCCGCTACGTAGAGGCGCAAGAATGCTGGGGCAGCCTACATGAAGCAGACCCCGTGCAAGCTGCCCACCGGAATAACCAGCAACTGGTTAAAGTGAATGGGAAGGAGGTCAGTGGTCTACCGGATACTGGTGCTACCATGACCTTGCTTCGAAAGAACTTAGTGTCTGAGAAACAGCACACTGGAGACACTGTGGCTGTGAGGGTAGCAGGGGGCACTGTGTTCCGCCTACCTGTTGCAAGGGTACATTTGGATTGGGGAGTGGGCGCTAGACCTGTGAATGTGGGGGTCAAGAAGGACTTACCTGCTGATGTTCTCCTTGGAAATAACTTGGCCCCCCTTGTTTCTGCCTATGCTCCCATGGGTCCCGCTGATGTTAACCCTGTGACTACCCGTGCCCAGATCCGTGCAGCAGAGACTGACCCACCTGCTGCTAAGCCCCAGGACGCTGAGCTCAGTAAATCTCTATCCGCTATTGATACGTGGAAGTCCCGTTACAATGCGCTGATGAAGGAGAAAGAAAGAGTCACGTAGAGGATAAAATGGTCACGTTAAAAAATCACGTAACAGTGCTAGCGGGAGAGAAGAGGAGTGCAGAGGAAAAAGCACGTTTAGAACAGGAATCTCTGCTAGACAGGCTGCACCGACAGACTGCAGAAAACACCAGCTTGAGAGTGGAACATGAAACATTAAAGACAAACTTAGTGACACTGGAGGAAAAGCTGATGCTGGCTCATAGTGAGGTGCAGCAACTCAAGGGCACCCTATGTCAGTATGAAGGGATTGTGGATACCTATAAAGAGCAGGTACAAAAAACTCGTAAGGAAGCTGATGAGATTTTGAAGGACTATTTAGCCCTGGTCTGTGCACTGAAGAAGTTGAACCCTTATTTATACGGGCAGGAATTCTCTCTCATAACGGGAATACAGATGGATTGTCCTGGCAAACTGACATGCCTACCACCTCCTAGTCCGGTCATCCCCAGGTTGACCCGCCAAAGGGTCAAGCCGGGTCTGCCGGAGTGTTCCACAAGGGGGGAGCTATGTGACAGACCCTGCGGTCAGAACTAAAAGAATTGACCTTGTGCAGCTTTGAGAAGCTGTTTTCTAAAAGACAGGTTTGCTGGCCTCAGCTATTGTGTGCTATAATTACGTTTAAGTGATAAACATTCCATTGTTTAATCACCTCCAGAGAGCAGACGCCTAGGTGATAAGAAAAGCCAAATGTCTTGTGTTTAAATTGTTATCTGCTTAAATAATGTAATCCTATTGTGGCCTGTCAAAGGGCGTTGTCTCTCTAACTAATGTACAACATTCTTTCAACCCCCCATCTGGGGTTAGACCTGCATATATACTGGGCATATGGCCCTTAATAAAGTACACTCTGTTTTTTACACTCAATGTGGAGCTGGTCTTATGTTTGAGGGGGGAACTGATTGGGGTTGTGAATTGCTGATTCCCTATTCAGGACATTGTTCATCTGGTATTAACCCTTGGTACCCTGTTGGTACCGTAACATTCACTAAGAGCATCATATCACTTTTTCAAGAGATCAGGGTCATCTTTAAATGAACATCTTTAAAGAGATCAGGGTCATCTTTAAATGAACAGTGTTTGAGGATACTATCGAAATTGTAAAAAGGCCAAAATTAAACATAGTATCCCCAACCACTGTCTAACAAACCAGAACAGTAATACACTTATATACAAATTTTTACCCATTGATTATATTCCCAAATCATCCGATTATAGTAGATTAACGAGATTATGACAACGAGAAACCTTTTGGATTTTCAAGCAGAGAACTCTTTATCCCACAGGTCTCAATTCTAACCTTGATCTAGCAGCATTCAACACACCGTTACATAGAATTTTTTGACATTGTCATTTGATGTGACAATTGGATCTTTATAGACATCACATTTCATATCTCATAATCCATATCAGTATATCAAGTTGCACATTGATTATACACTTCAATTTACAAATTTGCTCATTTCATCGATCTAATAAAAAATCTTTGAGGTAAATAAGAAGACTAATGGAGATTAAGTGGATAACCCACTGATCAAGATCACAAAGACATCTGTTGTGAAATATCTATTGCTCTTACTCCATTTCATAACACACAAAGAAAAGAACGTAGACAGATAAAGAGAACCACTAGAGAAATGACACACATCAGTAATTTTTCCATTTCACATTTTGTATGAAAACATGTGATCCATAAACACATTCTCATATCAATTGCTTCTGCAGACCGATTTGAGACTATTATATTTTTTAGAGTATTTTTTATACACTTCTGTGAATATATTTATCCAAAGGAACAAATCTATTTATTGCATCTTATTCTAAACACGGATAAACATGCTTTTTGGACTTTTCACATATCTCTGCGGATATGTTCATCCATATTAACAAATGCACTCATTGTATTACATTTTACATATACACATACATCCACAAACTGGGTGATATTGTTTTCTAAATGAATTAATGAAAGACATTAAGGTCAGTACAACTGATCATCAATTTTTCACATATATTATATTGGACTTTTGCCTCTACTTCATTTTTCCTCCAGCACAGCTAGCGAAACAAACTAATAATTTATATAAGGAAATTAGACCACTAAGCACACATTTGAAACTGTATCCTAACTTTGAAAACATAATGCAGATTATGCATTAACAATACATTTTTCATTAAGACTACTAGGAGGAAGCAAATGCTAGCATTTGTGAATTAATCGGTAACCTTTTCAAATTAAAGCTGACACAAAGTAAACAAATCACATGTGATTAACATCTGTTGTTCCCATTGTTTTTTTTTTTTTTTTAAATTACAACTTCCTGTTTTTAATTGAATCGTGTATATAATGTTACCCATGAAGCTATTTTGTATCCGTCTTTTATGCCTGATGAAACGACCGTTCTACTGGTCGAGAAACGCGTTGCAAAGAAAATAAAGCATTGTTTTTATTATACCTTTTGGAAGTTGTTTTATACGCTGACCTGGCTCAGCATTGGTTCTCACAAATCCATGTTGATGAACTGTTTTGCCTGCTGAAAAATCAATTGGAGACTTATGGATTTTCCCCTAGATCACTGCCTGGGACCGTTGATCAGTGTACTAGCCGCTGAAAGTGCTAGCCTGCTCTTTAGCACCGGTCACAGTACGGTGCAACGATATCTGATGAGCCTTACATCTGCACGTTTACATATTTACCTGTATGATATACACTATGAGGTGCCCTGTTTTTTTTTTTTTTTTTTGTCTGTTTCACAGATTGTTTCACACACTGGGTTCTAAAACGGAGCAGCCTCTTTATTCCACTTTGAGAAGAGCACAAACCTCCATGTCATCCGCTGGCGATTACAAATTCTAACAGATACCGCCACTGGCACAAAGGTTTTTTTCTGACTGTAATTTGAGCACTTTATTGACTTTATCTATTTTATTTTTTCACACATTTTAGCATCCGCACAACATATTAACAATTTTTTGTGCACACATGTTGTTTTAATTTGGATTGGTGCGCCCCCTTAGGATACCCATTCAGGTTTCTGTTTGTTTCATGTTCTCTTATTAGGAGTATTGGTAGGTGTTAGCTGCTGGATATCGCTGGGAACTTCTCTGTCCTCCTTCCAGCAAACTGTTTTAACACCCCCACCTGGCAACCAGTGTTAGCTTACACTGCTTTGCTTTATACCTCAGGTCCCTGTCAGAAGTCGGGTGAAACTGTCAGACCTGGAAGGCTGTGCCTGCTTTACAGCATAGATCATGAAGGGTAAGTCCTTGTCTATTGCTTTTATTCCGTCCCTATACGGGGACATACAGGGACGGAATATAAGTAGGTGACCTACTGGCACATTTTTCTCCTTTTAGAAAGTGATCGCAGTCTGTTGTATGTCCTCCTTAGGATATTTGGTACAATGAACAGCTCAAATTATTTAGTTAATTCCAGGCCGAGAAGGGTCTCCCCTGCCTAGCGTGAGGGGCGAGGCTAGAAGCTAGAATTACCTCTCAGATGGGAGGTTTAGTCACTGCCTTTTAAACCAGAAATGTTATCCACTCTCTGGGTTTTCCCCCCCATGTTATAGTGACCTCAGATAAGAACATTACTTAAACGGATATCTGAGGGACTGCGGTGCGACTGGGCTGTGGTCCCAGCTTGGCACCATTGCTATGTTAGGGACTTGATGGGTAAGGCGGCACAGTTTTGTCTTGCAAGAAGCTGTCTGCCGTGTGGGTGTGAAGGTTTTGAGTGTTTTTTAATGGCACTCTTATGACCCCTCTCATTATAAAGCTCCCATCAGCGGTTGGGTTAAACAACTTTTTTCCCGCCGCGTGCCAATCGCTTTTGGGCACACTTTAGAAGGACACAAATTGGTACCTAACGAATTCGAAAGACTGATTAGTTTTCAGCAGCTCTTTCGATCTCACCATCTCACATTATTAAAGGGACAGTCTAGTCAAAATTAAACTTTCAGATAGGGAATGCAATTTTAAACAATTTTCCAATTCATTTTTATCATTAGTTTTGTACTCTTGGTATTCTTTGTTGAAAGCTAAACTTAGGTAGGCTCATGCTAATTTCTAAAATCTTGAAGGCCGCCCCATACAAATAATATTGTGACCACGCCCGTGGATTTACAAGTGAGAGGGCACTGATTGGCTAAAATGCATGTCTGTCAAAAGCACTGAAATAAGGAGGCAGTCTGCAGAGCCTTAGATACAGGGTAATTACAGAAGTAAAAAGTATATTAATATAACTGAGATAAGGAGCAGCCTGAAGAGGGTTAGATACAAGGTAATCACAGAGGTAAAAAGTATATTAAAGGGACATGAAACCCAAATTTTTTCTTTCATGATTTAGAAAGAGAATGCATTTTTAAACATCTTTCTAATTTACTTCTATTATCTAATTTGTTTTATTCTCTTGATATTCTTTGCTGAAAAGCATATCTAGATATGCTCAATAGCTGCTGATTGGTTTCTGCACATAGAAGCCTAGTGTGATTGGCTCACCCATGTGCATTGCTTTTCCTTCAACTAAGGATATCTAAAAAATTAAGCAAAATAAATAGAAGTAAATTGTAATGTTGTTTTAATTTGTATTCTCTATCTGAATCATGAAAGAAAGATTTTGGGTTTAGTGGCCCTTTAATATAACCACATTGGTTATATAAAACTGGGGAATGGGTAATAAAGGGATCATCTATTTATTTTTATTTATTTTTTTAAAGTTTTTCTTTATTGACTTTTGGTATACAATTCAATATATAAGCAGAAATGCAGATGGTACACAAATTACAAAGTATAGAGGTAGATACAACTGAGATCACATCATCCTTAAGAATACGATAACATCTGTTACATCACAGGCAAAATTAAAAAGAGCAGGGTTGCTTAATTGTCAAACATAAATGTGTCAGATCTCGTGCAATTTAGATGTCGTTGTAAAACAAATTTACTGATTTGTATCTATTGACCTACATATGTGTACCAAACTTTTGTTATAAAGTTGATTGTGTAACTCCTATATATACCAAGCTTTTATTATATGTTATATTTTATTATTATAAACATCCAACATAATGCTCACATCCTAACGTGCATCAAACTATTGACACACGGCAGGCGGTTATAACTAAGGTGAGAAGAAAGGGAGAAGAGAAGAAGTAAGGGGGGTAGGATAGGATTGACCAGAGTTGGTGGGGTCGGGGGGGGGGGGGTACAGCATCTGGGTTGGGCTTCACGTCGGCCTTTAGGAATGACTGTGTTTGGGCTTCTATGTATCTGTGGGGTTCCAGAGCTCTAACATGTATTCATGGAGTTTAATTTTTTTTTTTTTTGAATTGGCTTTATTGAGAAAGTAATATAGGTAAAGTTACAGGTTATGGAGACGCAGCTCCATGTTAATACATATAAAGCAACGCACAACATGTTAGATATAAAGCTAATTTAGTTTTAACTAACTTAACATTGGACTGGACTGGGACAACCATCACTTAACCATATAATTTGACTCTCGAAAAAGAACCTATAAAGGAAGCTACTGTAAGTGCCCATCCTCTCCGTATATTTATACTCCTGTTTGACTGAAGGGAAATTCCAACCCACAGGTAAGCCTGGTTCTCCGTAGGGCTAATGTTAAGTACCGGACCCATCTAGCTATCTTTAAGGTATGCTTCCCATGACGATAGGATTTCCGAGTACACCTCCATTCTATCAGTTTTTAAGTAATACAGTTCCTCAAGGTGGATTAGTTCAGATACCCTTTGTACCCACATTTCTATAGTAGGAGGGTCTTTTGACCTCCAGTTTTTGGCTATCAAAAATTTTATGCTGTTTGACATTATGAAAAATAGTTTGAGGGAGGGTTTGTTTTATTTTTGGTGGTTTGTTTAACAACCAGAGTAAGGGATCTAGCGGAAATTGTGTTTCAAGTATGTCCTCTATCTCAGATATAACTGATCTCCATAAGTTTTGGATGGCAGTGCACCACCACCACATGTGGGCCATACCACTGTTAACATGGCCACAGCGCCAGCATTTGTTTTGGGATTTATGAAATAGTCTGTGTAGTTCTTGAGGCGTGTAGTACTACCTATGGAGTAGTTTTAAGTTAGTTTCTGTGGTAGCTGTAGAGATGGAGTTCTTAAGTGTTGTGCAGATTATCTTTGACCTTGTGTGTTGTGGAATTATTATTCCCAGGTCCTTCTCCCAACTCTCCAGGTATGGGACAAGATACCCTGGGAAAGGTGTAATCAATATCTTATATATCAGTGATAAGGTGTGGCGGATTGGGGGAGTTCTTATACATAGTTGTTCGAATGTAGTCAGAGGTCTAGTCATATTTGAAGATTGCATATAAATTGTGAGGAAGCTGTGTATTCGTCTGTATGTAAACCAGTTAGCTAAACAGGAGAAGCCTTGTATTAATTCCGTCTGTGATTTGATCTGTTCATTTTGAACGACCCAACAGGCTGGGAAGTCATGGAGGTGGGAAGGATATGAATGTTTATTTATGCTAGACCCCAAGTTCTCCTTTCTTTGAGAGATGTTAATGGAGAGGGTCTGGAGGAGAGATTCGGAAACAGGGTTAATATTCTATTGCATAATTTATAAGTTTCTGCAATGATAACACCCGACCGAGAGGCTATATCCTGGGGGCGTTTAAAGGTCCAGCATGGTCTGCTAAGGTTCTGAGATCGAGCTATTCCATGTTCCATATCCACCAACCTTTTGTATTTTTTATGAATATTCCAATCCACAATTCTTTGTAAAAATATTGCATACCTATAGTAAGTTAAGTTGGGCAAACCTAGTCCGCCTTTTAACTTGGGCAGAGACATAATGGTTTTATTAATTCTAGGATGTTTTTATGCTATGTGAAGTCACTAAGCGCTCGTTGCAAGGAAGTTAAGTATTTTTCTGGTAAAGGAATTGGTAGGGTCTGTAGGATATATAATATTCTGGGGAAGATGTTCATCTTTATTAGGTTAATGCGACCCAACCAAGACAATTTTTTGGATCTCCAAGTTGATAGATCTCTGATCACTTCGAATTTGATCTTTTCGTAATTACGTTGGAATATCGCTTCTATGGATGTGGCTAGATATATACCTAAGTATTTAAGATGGTGCTTATTCCATTTAAATGGGGTTAATTTTTCTAGTAGCTCTTTTTTGTGAGGATCAAATGTAATATTTAGTATTTCTGATTTGTCAATATTAACCAGGAAGTTTGATAAGACATGGAAATCATGGAACTCCCTAATCAGCAGAGGAAGCGATAATTCAGGGCTAGTCAGTGTGAATAAAAGGTCATCGGCGAATAAGGATATGGTCTATTGCTGGTTATCTATTGTGACTCCTTTGATATTTGGATGGGACCTGATCCTAACTGCTAACGTTTCAATTACACAAGCAAATAACAAGGGGGAAAGCGGGCACCCCTGTCGTGTCCCGTTAGATATTTTAAATGATTCTGACAGGGTTCCATTTATTAGTACTTTGGCGCTAGGGTTAATATATAGAGAAAGTATTCTTTGTATCACCCCCTCCCCAAATCCCATGGCCAGGAGTGTAGATTGCAGATAGTCCCATGCAACACGGTCGAACGCCTTGTCTGCTTCGATAGAGAGCGCTATTAGTGGTACTTTATGATCTTGGGCGTAAAAAATTGTGTTTAGGGCTCCGACCGTGTTGTCTTTGGCTTCCCTTCCCATAACAAAACCAACTTGGTCAGGGTGTATAAGATCAGGTAATAGGGCATTAATTCTATTAGCTAACAATTTTTTTATATCGGTGTTCAGCAAAGAAATAGGGCGATAGCTAGTGGTTTCTTCTGGGGGTTTTTTTGGGTTTCAGTAGTATGGTTATGTGTGCTTCAAGGGCCGATTCCGGGAAAGGATGACTGGAATCTATAGAATTAAAGTACTGCAATAGATGTATGGATAGCTGTTCTGCAAATGTTGAAAAATATTTGTACGTATAGCCATCAGGGCCCGGGGCTTTACTAGTGGGGAGATTCTTAATCACTATTTATTTTTCTTCTAATGAGAAAGGTTCGTCTAGCGCTTCCCTTTGCAACTGGGTTATTTTAGGTAGGTTTAGTTTAGAAAGATACTCTGTGATGAATTGCTGACGTGTTGAAGTGTTTGATTCCTCTCTCTGGGGAGGATTTGGTAAATTGTATAAATTTTGGTAGTACTTCCTAAATGTCTCTGCAATTGCCTGGGTGGACCTGTGTGATCTGCCCTTACTGTCCTTTATGTGAAGAATATAGTTGGATTTTGTTTTTTTCTTTATGTATCTGGCTAGTGTGCGACCTGGTTTATTTAAGTCGATATATGAGTGTTGTTTGAAAAGAAAGGCTCTTCTACTCTGCTCCTTACCAATAATAGAAGCTAGGTTAAAACGTTTAGTTTGAAGGGTTTGTAGAATGGACGTGTCTTCAGGATTTGTTTTGTGGATCCCCTCTAGATGGGATATTTCCTTGATAAGGTTCATGGAGTTCAATTTTATCGTCTCTCAGGTGCCTATTTATCTGATTTTTCCAATCGAGTGCGGGTACCTTAATGGATTTCCAATTTTTGGGAATTAGAGTTTGGGTGCTATTGAGCATAATATACAGAAGATGTTTTTGGGGTTTATCAGTTATTTAGGGAGGCCATGGAAGAGTAGAAGGCCAAGCCCTCTATTTACCGTAATTTGTTATTTAGTGTCTATCACGTCAAAAATTCCCTGCCAGAATGGTTGTATTAACCCACAATGCCACCAAATGTGAGAAACTGTTTTCTGTTCCCCGCAGCCTCTCCAGCATTTCCCATCTGTCTGCTTAAAAATCTTTTTTATTCTGCTGGGAGTGAGGTACCACCGGGAGAGAAATTTGTAGTTAGACTCAAGGAGTCTTGCTGAAACAGAAGCTTTTATGTGGTTTAGAAATATTTGCTGTCATTCCTTATCTGTAGGGTGAGGGACTGGCTCTTTACTCCACTGCCTGATGTAAGACGGAAGGGGTATCTCTTTGCGCGATGTTAACAAGCGGTACATAATAGATATAAGGTGACCTGGTGCTTTAGGTAACAGGTAACGTGTTTCGAGTAGAGTTAGTAGTCTAGTCAGGTCCTCCTGTCTTTTGTGTGTAGACAAAAAGTGTTGTAGTTGTAAATGGAAATACCTGGAGGCCTGAGCACTCCAGGTGTTCCCTTTTTTTGAGTCCCCTGTCCGATAGCAGTCTATAAAAAGTTGTTTGGTCCAATTGTGCTTTATTTAGGGTCAAGTTGTGTGTGTTTGTAAATGTTATGTCCGGGTTTTGAACAAAGGGAGCCAACGGGGAAGGATTTGAGGAGATGTGGGGTAATTCTATCAAAGTTTTATCCCATTGTGAGATGAACTCCCTAAGAAATAAATAGGAACTGGCAATTCTGGGTTTCGCTTTGGGAGAGATCCACCCCAAGGATCCCACATTATGAGTTCTGAGTATCACCCTCCCCACCTGAACCCATATCTTATCTGTTCGGTTGTTGCTCCATTCTATTTGGTGTTGAAGGTTTATCGCTCTCTTATATGTCTGTAGAGTGGGGACCCCTAATCCGCCCCTCTCCTTCGTTTGATAGAGTGTGCTCCTTGCAACACGTGGTCTAGCACCCCCCAAATATATTCCTCCATTATGCTCTGTAGTTTCTGCAAGTAATGTGTGGGGAATGAGATTGGAAGGGTCTGCAGGTAGTATAAAACACGAGGAAGAATATTCATTTTAATTATTCCAATTCTTCCTAGCCAGGAAACTTTTTTTTATTTTTCCACAAGGAAAGATCACACGTGACCGATTTAAGTAGATGTGTGAAGTTGGCTTCAAAAAGAGAATCATGTGTCTGTGTTATATTGACCCCGAGGTATTTGAGTGTGCGGGTTTGAATGCGTCATGTGCAAATGCTCGAGAGTTGACATAGCTCAGTTTGAGGGAGGTTTATGTTTAGAATTTCTGACTTGGTTTGGTTCAGGTGGAAATTTGACACTCTACCATATTTCTCAAACTCTCTCAGAAATTCTGGGAGCGAAATCAATGGATCTGTTAAAGAGAGCAGGACATCATCTGCATATAAGCATAACTTGTGTTTTTGATGTCCTAATATGATTCCTGAAATTTTCATACTAGCTCTAATTTTCTGTGCCAGCACCTCTATTGTCAGTGCGGAAAGTAGTGGTGATAGCGGGCACCCCTCTCGGTTGCCATTGCGGATTTGGAAGGGATCAGATAAAATGTTGTTTATTTTAATTTGCGCAGAGGGTACCGAGTAAAGAGAGAAATCCTGGCTTATGAATTGACGTCCAAAATTCATCCTCGATAGGGTAGCCCCAAGAAAGGACCAACTAACCTTGTCGAAGGCCTTCTCGGCATCTGTAGAAACAAGTATGGAAGGGATGTTATTACATTGTGCATAATTCACAAGGAGGGCGGTTTTTATAGTGTTATCCCTGGCCTCTCGGCCTGGGACAAACCCTACCTGATCAGGGGATATTAATTTTGGCATTTTTCTTTTTTTTTGGAATTTATTTAATCTGGACAAGAGTATTTTAGCAAAAATTTTAGATCCAAATTGAGGAGCGAGATTGCTCTGAAGTTTTCTGGGCGGTTTGTTGGTTTACCAGGTTTTGGAATAGTGGTGATGTTTGTCAGCAGCATCGATGGGGGGAGTTCTTGTTTATCTCCTATTGTGTTAAATAGTGCTACTAAGTGTGGAGTTAGAATATGCTTGAACAGTTTATAATATTTAACGCTAAACCCATCTTGGCCTGGACTTTTGCCTATCGGTAAATCATCAATAGTATGAGCTACTTCATCTGCTGATATAGGGGATTCTAGTTCCTCCTCCTGTGATAGCGAAGGTAGTGTGAGTGAGTCTAGGTATGAATCAATTGCATGCATGGGAGGGTTTTTATCTCGTTCTTGTTGGCCATCATTGGTGCTCTGTATATTATACAAATGATGGTAATAACTCCTCAACACCTCTGCAATAGCTGGGCTATCAGAACATGTGTGGTTATGTTGATTAAAGATAGAGTGGATGTGTGATTTTAGTTGTTTTCTCTTTAAAGCCCTTGCCCACAGTTTACCTGGTTT
Source organism: Bombina bombina (assembly GCF_027579735.1). Taxonomy (NCBI): domain Eukaryota; kingdom Metazoa; phylum Chordata; class Amphibia; order Anura; family Bombinatoridae; genus Bombina; species Bombina bombina. Next base: position 1,229,539,603 of record NC_069502.1, read on the forward strand.
GTCCCCAAATTCAAAATATTTCTGTTGGAGTTTTAAAGCCATTTTTTGGTGGTCTATGGAATGTAGATTTTGTATGTCTTCCCTTGCTTGTTGGAGTTCTAATTTAATTGATGTATCAGCGGGCATTTTTTATGTTGTGCCTCCAGTTCGAGTATTCTGGATAGGAGTGAAGCATATTTGATTCTTGTTTGTTTAGAAAGGAGGGCTTTTTGTTTAATAAGCTCGCCTCTGAGTACGCATTTATGCGCTTCCCAGATTATGTGTCTAGGTGACTCATCAAGGTTATTGTGTTGAAAGTATTCCCTGAGCGTGTTCTCTACTTGGGTTTTGACTACCTGGTTATTTAGCATGAATTCATCGAACTTCCAAATAAAGGGGTGGTCAGGGATAGTGGGCCATTTTAGCTTGCAAAGCACAGGGGCGTGATCAGACCACGTCATGGGGAGTATCTGTGTGTTTGTGACCAGTGCCAGGGGAGATTGGTCTGTGAATATGTAGTCAATTCTAGTATAAAGGTTGTGGGGGTGTGAAAAGGTGTAGTCTCGTCTTGTTGGGTATAAGGTTTGCCATGTATCATGAACTGCTAGCTCCTCGAGTCTGGCATTACATTGTTTGATTACTTTCTTTGGTCTGGATGCCATGGCCCTGGATGTGCAGTTGGGGGTCTAAGGGAAGATTAAAGTCACCACTGAGTATCAGTGCACCTTTTCGCAATTCAAGAATTTTATTAGTGAGAGTGTTCATAAACTTATTCTGGGATAAATTTGGGAAATAGGCATTAACCAACGTTACCATTCTGTTGTGTAGGGTGCCAACAACTATTGGGAACCTTCCCCCGGGTCTCGTTCTATATGTGTCATAAAAAAAGAGGAAGAATGTTTGATCAATATTCCCACCCCATTTTTTTTCGGGTTTCCCAAGGCAAAGTAGGAAGTGGGGAACTTAGAGTTGGGCCACCTCGGTTCTCTGCCCTTCTTGAAGTGGGTTTCTCGAATAAATAATATGTCGCAGTGTAGCCTATTAGCATCTCTCATCAAGTGAGATCTCTTCTCTGGAATATTAAGACCTTTTGTGTTCAGAGTCAACACTGTCAGGTTGTGTATACTGTGTAGAGGCATTATGTTGTGGGGGGGTGGGAAGGGGAAGGGAAGAAAGAGTTTGGGAAAAGGGAAAGGAAACAGAAAGGGGGGACTTAAGATAGGGGTTTAGGGGAAGTAAAGAGAGGGAAACGTCACGTCAAGCCCTGATGTTAGGTAGTGCTGGTGTCTCAGAGTTATTCCTTTGGTAGTCAGGCAGGACGTAACAACAAGGTTAGGATGGGAATTAGTAGTGTCCAGTAATGGACAGCCTATCCTAGTGAAATAGGAAAGGTAATTAAGGGTATGAAGTGATAAAAGTGTGGGATCGGTATCCCCACACCCAAACTATATTTTATGAAACAGTGGGAAGTGGTAGGGTCGACTATGCCCAAGCTAGTCTAGTGCTAGAGAAAGGAGTTGGGCATATCTTTTCTGGTAGATGCATGTTAAATCAGTCAGGAAGTTCATCAGAAAGATATCATCAAACCTTTCCATCATATATTCAGTGCAAATTTACATCAACAATAACATAAACATTAGGCAAGCAGCCTTGACACAATGTATTAAACAACAACATTTGGGCTCCAGCATAATAGAACTCTCCTCTCCCCCGGAGCTCAACCTCTCCGACATGTATATGCTAAGCTCATCAGGGTTATCAACCTTGTCTTTAGTGGGTGTTGATCATCTTATAAGTAATCGACATGCATGTGTGCACAATAAGCATATACAACAGTGTAATATGAAACGTAAAAGAACAGAAAAATTATACCCGAAGGGTTGCCCATATAAAAATAAAGGTGTTAAGGTTCTATCCAGCAAAAACAGTTACTTAATGGAGCTGTCCTCCTGTATGTCTGGGTCTTGTTGAGGTGTCTTCTCCTTTTCAGGTAATGGAGTTTCAATCTCTAGTGTTTTGCAAAATTCAGGAAGATCAGCCGGTGTTCTGAGGATGGCCTGCTTTCCGTTCCGGGCTGCAATGATGCATACTGGAAAACCCCATTTCTTTACAAGATATGACGAGTCCACGGATTTCATCCTTACTTATGGGATTACGCCTCTTGTTTAGCAGGAAGTGGCAAAGAGCACCACAGCAGAGCTGTATATATAGCTCATCCCTTCCCTCCCACTCCAGTCATTCTCTTTGCCTGTGTTAGTAATAGGAAGAGGTAAAGTGAGGTGTTAGTTTAGATTCTTCAATCAAGAGGTTTTTTTTATTTTAAAATGGTGCCAGTGAGTACTATTTTTCTCAGGGAGAAATTGTCAGTCTATAACTTCCCAAGAGGAGTGGAGACATCTTATTTTTTGCCCTGATGTTGATGATTTTAGCAAACGTTATCTAAGATCCTACTGGTTCCCACAGAGCAGTTGAAGGTAGTGTAAAGAAACATCTTCAGTGTGGAGAACTGTGTCATGCGACAAGCAGCATTGAGGTATGTTCAGTCATTTGTTTCTGGGGAGATTTGATACATCAGAACAGGCTGACATTATCCCCTAACTGGGGAGGGGTAATCAGTATGCACTATAGGAAAAATGGTGTACCTGGAATTCCCTTTTATTTTGCTTATTTTGCTTATTTAAGAGTGTACTTGGTGTTTTCACTTTAAATATACTGTGTGGGTTGACGCTGGGAGATGCGGTTTGCAGGGCTGACGTTATTATCTCTGTCAGGCTCATAACTGGCCTGACGGAGATCGATAGCTGTTGCACTTGTATTAGGTAAAGTGCGTGTACAAGAGGGGCACATGGCGTTTTTTTGTTTAAAATTAGAAGACCGACATGCTGTTTTATCGTCCCATGTGGGTCTCAGCTCAGCAGTGCAGTGTTCTTCCGGGTCGGTAGCAGGATCCTGAGGCTCCGGTGGGGCCTAAGTCAGTTTTGCACTTGTTAGGTACAGAGAGACTTGGGTGAGCTTCTTCTGGTGGATCAGTGCAATCCGGGGGCAGGTAGGTTGCCGCAGCAGAGCTGTGGCGAGGTGCAGGGGCCTGAAGTGTGTTAAAAATTGAATAAAGTTGATAAAAACTGATATATAACTTTTCCAAGAACAGAGCAATATTGTTAAGTTAATTTGGGCACATAAGGGCACTTTTTATTGTTGCGAAAGTTGTTTTGACTGCAGAAAAATTGTTGCGCTTTTATTATTTAAAGGCGCAGTACATTTTTTTTAGTTAAAAAATTTTGGCTATGTAATTTGACTTCAGAGCTCAATATATCAAGTAAAGAACGACTATTATTGCTAGTCTGTTTAACATGTCTGAATTTAAGGAAACTACTTTGTTCTATGTGTTTGGATGCCATTGTGGAACCCCTTCTTACTTTTTGTCCCTCATGTACTGAAAGGGCCTTACAATGTAAAGAGCAGATTTTCTTTAAGGAAAGTGTGCCTAAGGATGATTCTCAGTCTGATGAGAATCAGGGTATGCCGCTACTTTCTCCCCAAGCATCACAACCTTTAACACCGGGTTCTTCAACCGCGTCTACCCTTACAGAGGTAAGTTGCCAGTGTTACAGGGCAAACGCAGCAGGACAGAAGTCAATGTGAACACTGCGACCTCTGATGCTTTGTTGGCTATTTATGATGTACCCTCACAGGGATCTGAATTGGGGGTCAGGGAACTTCTGTCTGAGGGCGAACTTTCTGATTTGGGTAGTGTGTTACATCAGACGGATTCGGACGTCATGCCCTTCAGATTTAAGCTTGAACACCTCCGCCTGTTACTTCGGGAGGTTTTAGCGACTCTGGATGACTGTGAATCTATTGTGGTACCACCAGAGAAATTGTGTAAGATGGACAAATACTTAGAGGTGCCTGATTACTCTGATGTATTTCCGGTTCCTAAGAGAATCTCAGAAATTTTTACGCAGGAATGTGAAAGACCGGGTATCCCGTTCTCACCTTTTCCTAATTTTAAGAAAATGTATCCCATATCTGACACTGTTCGGGACTCTTGGCAAACAATCCCTAAGGTGGAGGGAGCTATATCTACCCTGGCTAAGCGTACAACTATTCCTATTGAGGACAGTTGTGCTTTCAAAGACCCAATGGATAAGAAATTGGAGGGTCTTCTATAGAAGTCGTTAATTCATCAGGGTTTCCTTTTACAACCAACGGCCTGCATTGTACCAGTTACCACTGCGGCGGCCTTCTGGTTTGATGCCTTAGAAGAGTCTCTTAAGACTGAGACTCGTTTAGAGGACATTTTAGATATAATTAAGGCTCTTAAGCTGGCTAATTCCTTTATTATGGATGGCGCCTTTCAGATTGCCAAATTGGCGGCTAAGAATGCCTGATTTGCCATTTTAGCGCATAGAGCGTTATGGTTAAAATCTTGGTCTGCTGATGTGTCATCTAAGTCAAAGCTTTTGGCTATTCCTTTCAAAGGAAAAACCCTATTCGGGCCTGACTTGAAAGAAATCATTTCTGACATTACGGGAGGTAAGGGTCATCTCCTACTTCAGGATAGAACAGCTAAACTAAGGGGTAAACAAAATCATTTTCGTTCCTTTTGGAACTTCAAAGTAGTCCCCTCTTCTTCCGCTAAACAGGAAGGGAATTTTGCTCAGGTCAAGTCCGTCTGGAGACACAACCAGGCTTGGAACAAGGGTAAACAACCCAAGAAGCCCGCTGCTGCTACCAAGACAGCATGAAGGGGTGGCCCCCGTTCCGGGACCGGATCTAGTAGGGGGCAGATTTTCTCTCTTTGCCCAGGCTTGGGTAAGAGATGTTCGTGTCCCAAGGGTATCACCTTGAATTAAAAAATTCTCTCCCAAGAGGGAGGTTTCTTCTTTCACGATTGTCTGTAGATCAGATAAAGAGAGGCGTTCTTACGTTGTGTAAAAGACCTCTCTACTATGGGAGTAATTCGTCCCGTTCCAATACTGGAACAGGGGCAGGGGTTTTACTCAAATCTTTTCGTGGTCCCCAAAAAAGAGGAGACGTTTTAACCCATTTTAGATCTAAAAAGTCGAAACAAGTTTCTCAGAGTCCCATCCTTCAAGATGGAGACTATTCGAACAATTCTGCCGTTGATCCAGGAGGGTCAATATATGACTACCATGGACTCTAAGGATGCATATCTTCATATTCCTATCCACAAGGATCATCACCAGTTCCTAAGGTTTGCCTTCCTGGACAAACATTTTCAGTTTGTGGCTCTTCCCTTCGGGTTGGCCACAGCACCCAGGATCTTCACAAAGGTTGTAGGGTCACTTCTGGCGGTTCTCAGGCCACGGGGCATTGCAGTGGCGCCTTATCTGGACGATATTCTGATCCAGGCGTCGTCTTACCATCTGACAAAATCTCATACAGACATGGTTCTGTCCTTTCTGAGGACTCACGGGTGGAAGGTCCAGACAAGGGGTCCCTTCTTGGGAACTATAATAGATTCCGTATCCATGAAAATTTTCTTGACGGAGGTCAGAAAGTTAAAGATTCTGAATACGTCAAACCCTTCAGTCCAATCCTCGGCCATCAGTGGCTCAGTGCATGGAGGGTAATTGGCTTGATGGTGGCGGCAATGGACATCATTCCGTTTTCTCGTTTTCATCTCCGACCGCTACAACTGAGCATGCTCAGGCAGTGGAATGGCGATTATGCAAATTTGTCTCCTCAGATAGATCTGGATCAGGAGACAAGAGACTCTCTTCTTTGGTGGTTGTCGCCGGATCATCTGTCTCAAGGGACTTGCTTCCGCAGACCCTCATGGGTGATAGTGACAACGGACGCCAGTCTACTAGGTTGGGGTGCAGTCTGGAATTCCTTAAAGGCTCAGGGTGTGTGGACTCAGTCGGCGTCTCTACTCCCAATCAATATTCTGCAATTGAGAGCAATGTTCAATGCGCTTCAGGCTTGGCCTCAGTTGGCTTCGGCCAAATTCATCCGTTTTCAGTCGGACAACATCACGACTGTGGCTTACATTAATCATCAGGCAGGAACAAGGAGTCCCTTAGCGATGACAGAAGTATCCAAGATTATTTGATGGGCGGAGGCTCACTCTTGTTATCTGTCAGCAATCTACATCCCAGGAGTGGACAACTGGGAAGCTGACTTTTTAAGCAGACAGACGTTTCATCTGGGGGAGTGGGAACTCCATCCGGAGGTGTTTGTCACTCTGATTCTCAGATGGGGCAGTCCAGAATTGGATCTGATGGCATCTTGTCAGAATGCCAAGCTCCCAAGATACGGATCCAGGTCAAGGGATCCTCAGGCCGAACTGATAGATGCATTGGCAGTGCCTTGGTCGTTCAACCTAGCTTATGTGTTTCCCCCGTTTGCTCTCCTTCCCTGCGTGATTGCACGGATCAAACAGGAGAGGGCTTCAGTAATTCTAATCACGCCTGCGTTGCCTCGCAGGACTTGGTATGCCGATCTAGTGGACATGTCCTCTCTGCCGCCGTGGAAGCTTCTATTGAGGCAGGACCTTCTCATTCAGGGATCCTTCCAACATCCGAATCTAGTTTCTCTACAGCTGACTGCTTGGAGATTGAACTCTTGATTTTATCTAAGCAGGGGTTCTCTGATTCGGTCATTGATGCTTTGATTCAGGCACGTAAGCCTGTCACTAGAAAGATTTACCATAAGATATGGCGTAAATATCTTTATTGGTGCAAATCCAAGGGCTACTCATGGAGTAGAGTTAGGATTCCCAGGATTTTATCTTTTCTCCAAGAAGGATTGGAGAAGATGTTATCAGCAAGTTCCTTAAAGGGACAAATTTCTGCTTTGTCGATTTTACCACAAAAGCGTTTGGCTGATGTTCCAGATGTTTAGTCTTTTTGTCAGGCTCTGACCAGAATCAAGCCTGTGTTTAGGCCAATTGCTCCACCCTGGAGTTTGAATTTAGTTCTTAAGGTTCTTCAAGGGGTTCCGTTCGAACCCATGCATTCCATAGATATTAAGTTGTTATCTTGGAAGGTTTAATTTTTGGTTGCTATTTCTTCTGCTCGTAGAGTTTCCGAGCTTTCAGCGTTACAATGTGACTCTCCTTATCTTATTTTTCATTTTCATTCTGATAAGGTGGTTTTACGTACCAAACCTGGTTTTCTTCCTAAGGTTGTTTCTAATAAGAATATTAATCAGGAAATTGTTGTTCCTTCATTGTGTCCTAATCCTTCTTCTAAGAAGTAGCGTTTGTTGCATAACTTGGACGTAGTCCGTGCCCTGAAGTTTTACTTGCAGACGACTACAGATTTTCGTCAATCATCTTCTTTATTTATTGTTTTTTTCTGGAAAGCGTAGGGGTCAGAAAGCTACGGCTACCTCTTTCTTTTTGGCTGAAGAGTATCATCCGTCTGGCATATGAGACTGCTGGACAGCAGCCTCCTGAAAGAATTACGGCTCATTCCACTAGGGCTGTGGCTTCCTCATGGGCATTTAAAAACGATGCTTCTGTTGAACAGATTTGCAAGGCTGCAACTTGGTCGTCTCTTCACACTTTTTCAAAATTTTACAAATTTGACACTTTTGCTTCATCTGAGGATGGTTTTGGGAGAAAAGTTCTTCAAGCAGTGGTGCCTTCCGTTTAGGTTCCTGCCTTGTCCCTCCCTTTCATCCGTGTTCTATAACTTTGGCATTGTATCCCATAAGTAAGGATAAAATTTGTGGACTCGTCATATCTTTTATGTTTACCTGATAAATTTATTTCTTTTACGATATGACGAGTCCACGGCCCACCCTGTTATTTCTAAGACAGGTAATTATTTTTGTTAAACTTCAGTCACCTCTGTACCTTTGGCTTTTCCTTTTTCTTCCTAACTTCGGTCGAATGACTGGAGTGGGAGGGAAGGGAGGAGCTATATATACAGCTTTGTTGTGGTGCTCTTTGCCACTTCCTGCTAAACAGGAGGCGTAATCCCATACGTAAGGATGAAATCCGCGGACTCGTCATATCGTAAAAGAAATACATTTATCAGGTAAGCATAAATTTCCTTTTTCATCTAGCAAGATCTCATACCGAGATGTTGTCTATTCTATGTTCCCGCGGGTGGAAAGTGAATCTGGGAAAGAGTTCCCTTGTTCCAGATACAAGGGTTTGTTTTATTCCCTGTCCATGAAGATCTTTCTGACGGACGTCAGAAAATACAAGCTTTATGTTTATTGCATGTCTCTCCAGTCTGCTTTTTGTCCATCTGTGGCTTAATGCATGGAGGTAATTAGACTGATGGTTGCCTCCATGGACATCATTCCTTTTGCTCGGTTCCATCTGAGACCTCTGCATCTGTGCATGCTCAATCAATGGAATGGGGACCACTCAGATCTCTCGCAGAAGATCAATTTGGATTCCCCAACAAGAGTCTCACTCTCTCATGGTGGGTTTCACAGGACCATCTGTCTCAGGGCACATGCTTCCTGAGGCCTTCCTGGGTGATTGTGACCATGGACGCCAGCTTGTTAGGCTGGGAAACCTTTTTTTTTTTTTTTTTTTTTAAAAAGACACAGGGTCTGTGGACTCTTCCAATAAACATCTTGAAGTTGAGAGTAATTTTCTATGCTTTAATAGCTTGGCCGCAACTAGCTTTGGTCCGATTTATCAGATTTCAGTTGGCAAACATCACCTCAGTGGCCTACATCAATCACCAGGGAGTAACTCGGAGTTCCTAGGCAATGAAGGAGGTGTCTCGCATTCTCCAGTGGGTTGAGTCTCACGATTGTCATCTCTCTGCCATCCACATACCAGGGGTGGACAACTGGGAGGCGGATTTTCTAAGCAGGCAGACTTTTCATCCCGGAGGTTTTCACAATGACAACTCTCAGGTGGGGGGTTCCGGAGTTGGATCTGATGGCGTCTCTTCAAAACGCCAAGCTTCCAAAGTACGGTTCAAGGTCAAGAGATCCTCAAGTCTTTCTGGTAGATTCTCTAGCGGTTCCTTGGAGCTTTAATCTAGCATACCTGTTTCCTATGTTGCTTTGTTTCCACAAGTAATTGTTCGCATTAAACAGGAGAGACCTTCTATGATTCTAATAGGTTCACAGATCTGGTGACAATCTCATCTCTTCCGCCATGGAGGTTACCTTTCAGGAAGGACCTTTTACTTCAGGGTCCATTTCTTCATCCATATCTGGTTTCTCTGTAGCCGACTGCCTGGAGATTGAATGTCTAAGTTTGGCTAGACGTGGCTTCTCTGAGAGAGTCATAGATACTATGCTTTATGCTCATAAACGGGTTACTTGCAGAATTTACCATAGGGTATGGTGTAAATACCTTCATTTCTTGTGATTCAAAAGGTTTTTCTTGGAACAAAGTAAGGGTTTCTCAAATTTTGGCTTTTCTTCACGAGGGACTGGAGATGGGTTTGTCAGTCTACCACTCTTTCTCTCTGGTTGAGAAGTGTTCTCCGTTTAGCTTATGAGACAGCAGCCTCCTGAGAGAATGAGAGACTCATTCTAATAGAGCTGTTTCATCTTCATGGGCTTTCAAAAATTAAGCTTCTTTGGAGCAAATCTGTAAGCAGCCACATGGTCCTCTATTCATACTTTTTCCAAATTCTACAAATTTTATACTTTTGCCTCACCTGAGGCTTCTTTTGGGAGAAAGGTTCATCAAGCGGTGGCGCCTTCAGTTTAGGTTCGTTGTCTTGTCGCTCCCGTATCATCTGTGTCCTCTAGCTTGGGTATTGGTTCCCACTAGTAATTAGAATGTTTTATGGACTCTCCATGCCATAGGAAAGAAAACAAAATTTATGCTTATTTGATAAATGTATTTCTTTCCGGGCATGGAGAGTCCACGACCCACCCTTATTCAAATTAAGATGGCAGTTTTTGTGTGCTCTTCTATACCTTTTGTGTTATCTTCCTTTTCCGTTTCCCTTCGACCGAATGACTGGGGGTTATGGGTAAGGGAACTGATACTTAACAGCTTTGCTGGGGTGCTCTTTGACTCCTACTGCTGGCCAGGAGTGAATATCCCACTTTTAATTAGAATGTTTTGTGGACTCTCCATGCCAGAAATAAATAAATTTATCAGGTAAGCATACATTTTGTTTTTTAAACCATAACAATTCTTTAGTAGACTGTCCCTTTAATTTGGGAGGAGTAAAAAAGGCCATGCTATATCTAATCAAAGTATCTAATTTTTTTTCTTTTAGGGAGAAGATTGTAAAGATGCTTGTGGAACTCCTGACTAATCAAATGAAGGAGAAGATGCTGGTTGCCACATGTCTGCAGCTCACCTATATGGTGCTGGCAAAGTATGAGTGGAGGGTCCTGTTCGCTACAGAAGGAGGAGTGCGCTCTGTGCTAGCATGCATGCAGGAGCATAATTCATCAGCTGCCGTTCAGCACGCTGGCCTATCGGTGAGTGAAGGAACAAGTAACCAGGTTTATATGGGAGCAGAAATTTCCAGTGCGCAAGAACTGGAAAGACTCATGCAGAGGGGAAAGTCTGGTAGTGCCAAGGTATATGTGCAACATGGGGAACAGGCAGTGCCAGGGTATATGTGCAACATGGGGAACAGGCAGTGCCAGGGTATATGTGCAACAGGGGGAGCAGGCAGTGCCAGGGTATAGGTGCAACAGGGGGAGCAGGCAGTGCCAGGGTATAGGTGCAACAGGGGGAGCAGGCAGTGCCAGGGTATAGGTGCAACAGGGGGAGCAGGCAGTGCCAGGGTATAGGTGCAACAGGGGGAGCAGGCAGTGCCAGGGTATAGGTGCAACAGGGGGAGCAGGCAATGCCAGGGTATAGGTGCAACAGGTGGAGCAGGCAGTGCCAGGGTATAGGTCCAACAGGGGGAGCAGGCAGTGCCAGTGTATATGTGCAACAGGGGGAGCAGGTAGTGCCTTGGGATACAAGCAGTAGAGGGATCAGGCAGTACCTCAGGATACAAGCAGCAGGGGGAGCACTGTGCTTCTTTTATGTTAATTGCTGCTTATTTGTTTTATATAGGTTATAAGAGTCCATATTCCATTACTCCTGAGAATTACCTTCCCTGCCACTAGGAGGAGGATTCCCAAACCTCAGAGCTCTATATAAACTTGCTGCGCTCTATATAACGTGGGCGTATATGCACGTGCACAAGAACATTTGGCGCCTTTTTTGTTTATATAGGTATCCCGGCCACTACGGTTGCCGCTTTTAGTAATGGTTGGGCTGCTGGGTGGCTGGTGTCTGTTCCCCTCTCCTCTTAGCTGAGCCTAATCCAGATTTGGAAGTTATTTCAGATACGCATTTTCTTCATAAATGGATAGAGTCCACAGCTGCATTCATTACTTTTGGGATTTCAGAACCTGGACACCAGGAGGAGGCAGACACCCCAGCCAAAGGCTTAAATACTCCTCCCACTCCCCTCATCCCCCAGTCATTCTTTACCTTTCGTCCCAGGAGTTTGGCAGAGAAGTGTCAGAAGTCTTCGATAGTCTCTTATGGAGGGTAGTACTCTTCGGCATGGGACTGGAGTTTTAAGTAGTCCTGTCAGCCTCTCAGTGAGAGCATGGGTGAAAGAGTCTGGAGATGCAGGCAGAGTCTTTCTGCGATACCATCCCGACTCATATTAAAAGTTTCATAAGCAATCAGCGTTGACGAGTTTCGCTGCCTGCTTTTTTCTCTCAAGTCCATGGCAGAAGCGACGCTACTATCTGTCACACTTGAAGGGCCTATCCTTACAAGGGGAATACCTTGTTGGAACCTGGCTTGACGGAAATAATTTCGGACGTGCCCCCGATCCGGGATCGGATCTTGTAGGAGGCAGACTTTCAGTCTTCGCTCAGGCTTGGGTTCGAGATGTTCAGAATCCCTGGGCAATAGAAAAGAGTGTCCCAGGGATTCAAATTAGAGTTCAAGAGTCTTCCTCCCAGAGGCAGGTTTCTGCTTTCAAGATTATCTGCAGATCAGACAAAAGGAGAGGCGTTGTTACACTGCGTAAGAGACACCTCATACCTGGGAATGATTGTTCTAGTTCCAATACAGGTACTGGGTCTGGTTTTTTTTATACCAATCGGTTTGTGGTTCCCAAAAAAGAGGGAACCTTCAGACCACTTTTTAGATCTCAAGAGTCTAAACAGATTTTCTTAGTGTACTGTCCTTCAAGATGGCAACTATTCGTTCCATTCTTCCCTTGATCCAAGAGGGTCAATTTATGACAACAGTGGATTTAAAGGACGTGTACCTTCATGTGCCATTCATAAGTTAAACAAACGCTTCCAGTTCGTGGCTCTTCTTTTCCGTCTTGCCACAGCTCTGAGTTTTCACAAAGGCTCTGGGAGCGCTGTTGGCGGTGCTTTGGTTACGGGGCATTGCAGTGGCGTCCTATCTGGATGACATTCTAGTCCAGGTGCCATCCTTACAGCTAACAAGATTTCACACATACTTGGTGTTATCCTTCCCGTGATCTTACGGGTGGAAGGCAAATTTGGAAAAAGAGTTCCTTAGTCCCAAGCACAAGGGTAATTTTCTTGGGAACCATAATAGATTCCATATCAATGAAGATTTTTCTGATGGAATGTCAGGAAATCAGGGATTATCAATACTTGTTTAGTCATTCAGTCCACTCCTCGGCCTTCAGTGGCTCAGTGCAGTGGCTGATGGTGACGGCAATTGACATCATCCCGTTTTCTCGGTTCCATCTCAGACCTCTGCAGTTAAGCACGCTCAGGCAATGGATCGAAGATTATACAGATTTGTCTCCTTGAATACTACTGGAGCAGGAGACAAGGGATTCTCTTCATTGGTTGTTGTCTCTCCCAGGGAACCTGCTTTCGCAGACCATTTTGGTTGTTTGTGACAACAGACGCCAGCCTTCTGGTTGTGGTGTGATGTTTCCTTCGGGAACTTTCTTCTCTGGAATTAATACTGGCGATATTGTGGTTGCACTCTTTACAAAACTCTGTGTGACAGTTCTTTATCCCTCCATCTCGGGTGAGACTCTATGTGGCTTAGTTCAGAAATGTGGCGCCTTTTTATGTCTGGTTGGTCCGGTGAGGGCACCTAGTGATCACAATATGATTTGTGTTGTTTTCTTGTTTTAATTTACAAGCTTCAACTAGCATCCTGAGAGGACTTGAGGGTCCGTGGTTGCTTAGGGGCATGGGGGATTGGTTCAGTCCTCATTCGCCTTTCAATCTAGTGGGCCGGGACTCCGTTGAGATCCGTGGCGACATGCTCAGTCGTTTCTGATTTTCCCGGAACTAGAGTGTTCCTTCCTGTTGTGGGTTGGAGGCTTGGAGGATTTAGGTCCTTCATACCGCCGTTCTTATGGTTTTGCCTTTTATGGTCTCTTTGGAAGTGTCCTTTTAGGACTTGTTCCTTTTAGAGGTTCTCTTCCTCCGTCTAGGGTGATCTCTTCCCTTTGGGCTGGGAATTACGAGTGAGTCCTCTACCCGTTCTCCGGGTTTCCCGGTTCTCATCCCCTGTGAGGTCTGATTGCTTCAGACAGGGTATCTTGTGTTCCCTGGGGGTGTTGTTTGTTCTAGGATGATCCTAGGTCCCGGGTTTTTGTCTTGGATCTTTGGATGTCTGGAGACTTATGATCCTGTGGACTGGTTCGGGACGACCCATTTTTTTCAGGGAACCTATGTTGCGACATAGGGACTAGCTGATTGGGTTTGCAAGTAGGAAGGCCAGAGTTCACATCTACCTTCGGGTACTGGTTATCAACTTCGGACGGAGTGTGCTCCTCTTCTTGGGGAGTTTTTTCTCTGTTGGGTCAACAGTGGTGTCTGGATGATTTTTCATTCAGTCCGTGTTTTGATCATACTATGGCTTCATGTCTTGTGGACATGTACACTGTTCTTATCTGTGCCCTTCCCTTTTTTTTGTAATAAATTTGTTACAACTTTATTATATAGAAGGTAACTTAAATTGATTTACTATTAAAAATTATAAATCTGTTTGCTGCAGCAAAACTTCAGAAAAAGGGTAAACTTTTTCCTAAACCTCATTTGTTGTGGCTGAATAAACAAGCAAACTTTTTACAGAATCTAGATACATATTGCAACCCTAACAGCACTGATACCATCTGAAAAGTGTTATATAAATACAGCCAATGGAAAGGGCAAATGATGCTCTTAGAAGGGAATCATAATGCACTGGAGATAGCCAAATCCATCTTAGCAATTTGCTTCCAGTTTTGCAAAGTCTAAAGCATATTATTGCTTGAACATATAAGAGAAATAAAATCTCTTAATTGGGTAGACTTTTTACAAAGAGATAAGATATGAGACCACAAATGGAATAGAAAACACTATACCATTCAGCCTTAGCACACTATACCATTCAGCCTTAGCACACTATACCATTCAGCCTTAGCACACTATACCATTCAGCCTTAGCGCACTATACCATTCAGCCTTAGCACACTATACCATTCAGCCTTAGCACACTTAACCATTCAATCTTAGCATTAAAAGCTTATGCTTTTCAGTACAGAATTTAATGCAACATGTATGTGAAAAATGTATCACATTTTGAAATGATGGTTCCAATAGGTTAATTCTTAAAGACCTTTGACTTCCTCCACTCTTTAGACAGACTTGGCTTTTCTTGTCTCTTCGGTAGCTGCCAGATAGGCAGAGTGTGGCTTTAAGAATCACATGCTGGGTGGCTTCATATGCCCTGTCTGCGGTGTGGTTGTAACGGAGCCGTCCTCATGCAGGTATAGCAACAGGCCTTGTTGGGAATCGAGGCTCCGAGTTTCTGCTTGCATCTGCGTCAGCCCCGAGGGCCCCTCCAGCTGTTGGGCTCTATTGAGATGACGGATACCGTGAAAATGGTCAGACACCTTAATTGCCGGTGCAGCCGGTCGACGCTCAACTTCAATGTCTGGCTTCTCAGAGGAGACAGGTTGGGGCCGGAGCACTAGATCAGAGGCCCTCTGGTCCCGGCCCAAGACAGGGCACATTTCAGTATCCGTCATTCGACTCTCTCTTCATCTCCATAGTCGGAGGTGAGCTGGGGTTGAAATGCCTCATTTAGTATAGCGCAGATCTTTTGCTCAAAGTCCAGTAGGATCCGCTGAAATGCGCACTGGAACTCTTCCATTGTCCCACTAGGTAGAAGTAGGGCCAGCGTTAAATATCTGGCTTAGTAACCCAGAATCAGGAACTCCGGGGGGGTTAATAATGCGGGCAGCCCCAACAGCACAAAGAATCAGACATTCGGTATAGGCCTCGTGGCTGCCTCTGTGCAGTTAAGCTGAAGAACATAGGTAGGCCCAGTTTTATGTTATGAACCCTCAGACTTCTCTAGAGTTTCTCTAGTCTAGACACCTTGGAACAGTAGAGAATACTGTGTTAAATTTAGTAAAGAACCCTTTTGTAATCTAATATAATCCAAGAGCTCTCCACAAACACGTCATTCTGCAACAGCTACAGGCTCCGCCCCCCGTGCCCTTCCCTTTTGAGGGGATAGTTTGTCTTCCTTATGAACTGAGTTTCCTCGCTCTGGAGGGTCTTTGTCCTGCCCTGTGTGAAGGAGGTTGGATCAGGTGGCTTATCTCTGTAAGGGGTAGCATCTGCTGCTCTGTGGGCTCTGTTCCACCTGTTGGAATTTGATCTCTCTACGTAGAGACTCTCTAAGAGAGCTATGACAGGTCTTCCTACGGATCTATTGCACTTTTCTCTATTCCAGGTCCCAGGGAGTTCTCCTTGGGAGTGCCTTATTTTGGAGGAGCAGTTGTTGGCACCCGAGCTCTGTTGGAGTGGGTGAGTTTCCCCTTTTTTGATTTCCATTCCCTGGGGACTTGTGGTTGGGGTCTTTCTGTCCCCCTGTCTATTAGACATGTCTGTCGCTTGGGCTGGTCTGGTGTTGGCGCAGGATCTGAGATCTGTTGCTCTGCTAAATTCGTCCTCGTAGCATCAAGGTACGGTAAACCTCTTGAGGTTTCTCCTTTCTCCATGTACAGGATTTTTTGAGGAGGACTGGTGGCTCTTAGATAGCCTGCGACATTATCCGCTGGTTAGTGGATACTTAACAATCTAAAGGATCCTATCTTCAGCTGCTTTCTGCTTGCCCTGCAAGTATTTAAGTTTGAGTCTTCGGTTGCTTTTTAGAGTGCAGTTGCACTGTGTTCTGGGGAGATCCTCTCTGTTTCAGACTCCCGGCCTTATCCCATGGTTTCTGGGGTCTGGGCGTTGCCTCCCCTTGTTTCTATGAGACTGGTTGGTCTCTGTTGATCTGGAGTTCCTTATGCTAGCTGGACTGTGGCCACTCTGCACTGTAGCAAACCGAGGGTTGCAAGTTTATCCCCGGCGAGGTCTACTCAGCCTTTCTCCTTTTGAGGTTGATATCACCTTGAGTCCATTAAGGGGTATTAGCCACGCTAATCTTTTGCGACTTGGGGACCTTCGTCATCGGTTGCTTTTTAGTGTGCAGTTGCACTGTGTTCTGGGGAGATCCTCTCTGTTTCAGACTCCCGGCCTTATCCCATGGTTTCTGGTTTTCTGGGGTCTGGGCGTTGCCTCCCCTTGTTTCTATGAGACTGGTTGGTCTGGAGTTCCTTATGCTAGCTGGACTGTGGCCACTCTGCACTGTAGCAAACCGAGGGTTGCAAGTCGATCCCCGGCGAGGTCTACTCAGCCTTCCTCATTTCGAGGTTGATAGCACCTTGGCTCCCTTAAAGGGGATTAGCCATGCTTTACAAGTAAATTCATGTTTTCTCCTTGTCTTTCCTTTTCTGTGGAAGATTACGGTAGCTTGCTCCCTTTCTTTAGTAAGGGGCGTGTTGTTTGGAGACCAACTGCTGGGCGATGGTGTCTCCTGGAGGCTGGTGACTCGAGTCTAGTTCCTGCTGTCTCTAGCAAGGCTTGTGGACTATCTGCGGGTCAGTGTCCTTGGGTCTTTTCCTCTTTTTCAAAGTTTTTCTTGGCTTCGGCAGTATTTTGTTAGGTAGGGGTTTTCAGGACTGGTGCCCTCAGAATGGGCCGCCTCTTGTACCCTCCCGTTTTTGCATTCTGTGTCCTCCTATAGCTTGGGTATTGTTCCTCTATGTTTTTATTCAAGACTGAGTTAATCAGCTCTGCTTAAAGAAGTATTGCTTGCTTTGGAGGTTTCAGATGATACCTCTGCTTGGGAGACTTCTAAGGGTCAGCTAGATACTTATTTTAAATATCAGGATGAATGGTCGGATTTTTTTTCCTGTTCCTATGACTGTCTCTAAAATTTGGGCTAATATTGGTTTAAGCGTTTAAGTATTTTTAGTCCTTCTCCCAGATTTAAGAAGATTGATCCTTTTCAGTCTGCTAAGTATGAGCATTTTGATAATGTGCCTAATGTGGATGATGCTATTTCTGCCTTAGCTAAAAAAAATACTCTTCTTATGGAAAATAGTTTTTTTTCTAAGGAAATATTAGATGGGAAGCTTGATTCCTCTTTTAGAAAATCTTATGTCCATTCTGGTTATGTTTTTAAACCTGCTGTTGCTATTGCTGATGTATCAGCTGCTATCTCTAATTGGTTAGAGAATCTCTCTGTTCAGGTTCTGGATGAGTCTAATGGAGATATTTTCCTGGTGCATTTAGAAGTAATTAAATGTGCTAATTCTTTTGTGGGTGATGCTATTCCTACTTTGATTAGAATGGGCTTTAATAATTTATGTCTTTCAGTTGTTCAGTTGCAAGATGTGCTTTATGGCTTAAGTCTTGGTCTGCTGATCCAGCCTCTAAGAATAAATTACTTTCTATTACTTTTGAAGGTAATATAATTTTTGGGACTGAACAAGACAATATAATTTCAGCAGCTACTGGTGGCAAGAGTAAGTTTCTTCCAGAAGATAAGAAGTTTAAGGGTAAATTTAAAACTCTGTTCAATTTTGGTCTTTTTGTCAGTATAAGGTGCAAAAATCAGTTGTTTATTTTACAAATCAAAGCAGCTAAGGTAAACCCTGGATCCCTGGTGACTTTTGGCACAAGTCCAAGAAGTCAAAAAATTCCACCCCTACTTCTAAGTCGTCATGAAGGTGTGGCCCTCAGTCCAGTATCTCTGAAAGGGGGCAGGTTGATGTATTTTCAGGATGCTTGGTTTTGCTCATTTCTAGACCCTTGGGCTCTGAAAATTGTCCCTTAAGGGTTAAAGCCATCAAATCTTTAAATCAAAGCCTCCCAGAGACAGATTGTTTCTTTCAAGGGTGCCAAGGAACACGGTGAAAGCTCAGGCATTTCTTAAATGTGTTTCAGGTCTAAAATCTATAGGGGTTACAGTCCCATTTCTTCCTTTAGAACAGGGGAAGGTTTTTTTCTCAAATCTCTTCATAGTTCCCAAAAAAAGAGAGAACTTTTTGGCCTGTTCTAGATTGAAAGATTTTGAACAAATTTGTCAGGATTCCAATTTTCTAAATGGAAACCATCAGGACCATCCTTCCTTTAATTTGTCAAGGTCACTATATGTCGACCATAGACTTAAAGGATGCCTATCTGCATGTTTCTATTAATTTGGATTATCACAGGTTTCTGAGGTATGCCTTTCTGGACAAACATAATCAGTTTGCAGCTCTTCCATTTGGCCTGGCCACTGCACCAAGAATCATAGAAACATAGTAGATGAGGTTGAAAAAAGACCGAAGTCCATTGAGTTCAATCTATACAAATCTAATATACTTACAAAAAAGCTCCAGTTGAAATTAGATTAATCCCATTAAAAGGTGACCCATTTAACACAAACAATCATATCCCTGAATTCTGTTTCTAGTCAGAAATGTGTCCAAACCATTTTTAAATGTATCTAGGGTATTAGCATTCATTACCGCCTTTTGGTAATAAGTTCCACAATTTTTTTACTCTTACAGTGAAAAACTTTTCCATTGCAAGAGATTAAATCTCCTTTACTCCAGCCTTAAATTGTAACCTCTTGTCACTAACAATTTTCTTGGAATAAATAGATCTTCTACTGTCTCTGTATATGGGTCTTGAATATATTTATATAAAGTAATCATGTCACCTCTCAAGCGTCTTTGTTCTAGAGAAAACAGACCAAGTTTGGCTAACCTCTCCTCTTAACTTAAATTCTCCATTCCCCTTATTAGCTTTGTGGCCCTTCTCTGAACTTTTTCTAGGTCTGCAATGTCTTTTTTTTTTTTTTAGATCGGTCCCCAGAACTGCACTCCATACTCAAGGTGAGGTCTTACCAGGGATTTATATAGTGACAGAATTATGCTTTCCTCCCTTGCATCAATGCCTCTTTCTCTTGTAAGGTGTATCCAGTCCACGGGTTCATCCATTACTTGTGGGATATTCTCCTTCCCAACAGGAAGCTGCAAGAGGACACCCACAGCAGAGCTGTCTATATAGCTCCTCCCCTAACCCCCACCTCTAGTCATTCTCTTGCAGCTCTCGACAAGATAGGAAGTATCAAGAGATATGTGGTGACTTAGTGTAGTTTTACCTTCAATCAAAAGTTTGTTATTTTTGAACGGTACCGGCGTTGTACTGTTTTTCTCTCAGGCAGAAATTAGAAGAAGAATTCTGCCTGGAGGTTGATGATCTTAGCGGTTTGTAACTAAGGTCCATTACTGTTCTCACACATAACTGAAGAGTATGGGAAAACTTCAGTTGGGGGAACGGTCTGCAGATTACCTGCTTTGAGGTATGTTCAGTATTATTATTTCTAGAGAGAGATCAGTTCTAGAAAATGCTGACACAGCCTTGTGTAATTGAGGTAAGCCTGATGCAGTGATTTAACAGCGACTGGGATCATGCTTACAAAACAGGGTAATACTCATGTTAATACTCATATTACTTAGTGATAAAACGTTTACAGGTTTCATAGATAGAACGTTTTTTCTCTGAGGGAGATAAATCTTTATTTGGGGCCTAGTTTCCACATGGCTAGTCAGATACTCCTAGGAGTATTTACTTAATGCCTTTCTGGCATCCAGTACATGGTGGGAGGGGCCTATTTTTGCGCTCTAGATGCGCAGTTTACTTCAGACTTAGACATCCAGCTTCCCTAGAGGAGTCCTGGCATCTGAGGACCACTATAGAGGGTTTATTTCTTCCCTAAATCGTAATTAAGGGCAGATGGGAGCCTCAGCACAGCTGTGGCAAGGTGTTTAACTGTATTTAACTGTGGTTAACATTTTTTGAATCCGGTTTGGGGCCTAAAGGGTTAATCATCCATTTGCAAGTGGGTGCAATGTTGCTTTAGTCCCTTACACACACTGTAAAAATTTCAAAGACTTCACTATATTTTTACACTGTTTTGCAGTTTAAGTGCTAGTTTTTTTCTCTTAAAGGCACAGTAACGTTTTTATTTAATTGCTGTTTCACATTGATTAAAGTGTTTTCCCAGCTTGCTTGTCTCATTACTAGTCTGTCAAACATGTCTGACATAGAGGAAACTCCTTGTTCAATATGTTTGGAAGCCATTGTGGAACCCCCTCTTAGAATGTGTGCCAAATGTACTGAAATTTCTATAAACTATAAAGACCATATTATGGCGCTTAAAGATTTATCTCCACGGGTTTCTCTGACTGAAAGAAGGGAGATTATGCCATCTAGCTCTCCCCATGTGTGAGAACCTAAAACTCCCGCTCAAGTGACGCCAAGTACATCTAGCGCGTCTAATTCTTTTACCTTACAGGACATGGCGGCAGTTATGAATGCTACCCTCTCAGAGGTATTGTCCAAACTGCCAGGGTTACAAGGAAAGTGAGACAGCTCTGGGGTTAGAACATATACAGAGCTTTCTGACGCTTTAATGCCTGTGTCTGATATACCCTCACAATACTCAGAAGCCGAGGCAGGAGAGCTTCTATCTGTGGGTGACATTTCAGATTCAGGCAAGGCGTTGCTTCAGTCTGTCTCTGAAATAGTAGCCCCCGATCCGGGACCGGATCTAGTAGGGGCAGACTTTCTCTCTTCGCTCAGGCTTGGGCAAGAGACGTCCAGGATCCCTGGGCATTAGAGATTGTTTCCCAGGGATATCTTCTGGAATTCAAAGGTTTATCTCCAAAGGGGAGATTTCACCTCTCACAATTATCTGCAAACCAGATAGAGAGAGGCATTCTTACATTGCGTTAAAGACCTACTGGTTATGGGAGTGATCCACCCAGTTCCAAGGGAGGAACAGGGTTTCTATTCAAACCTGTTTATAGTTCCCAAAAAAGAGGGAACGTTCAGGCCAATCTTGGATCTCAAGATCCTAAACAAATTTCTCAGGGTTCCATCTTTCAAGATGGAGACAATCCGAACCATCCTTCCTATGATCCAGGAGGGTCAATATATGACTACCGTGGACTTAAAGGATGCTTATCTCCACATTCCGATTCACAGAGATCATCATCAGTTCCTCAGGTTTGCCTTCCTAAACAGGCATTACCAGTTTGTGGCTCTTCCCTTCGGATTAGCCACGGCGCCAAGAATCTTTACAAAGGTTCTAGGGTCTCTGCTGGTGGTTCTAAGGCCGCGGGGCATAGCGGTGGCTCCTTACCTAGACGACATCCTGATTCAGGCGTCGACCTTTCAAATCGCCAAGTCCCATACGGACATTGTTCTGGCCTTTCTGAGGTCTCATGGGTGGAAGGTGAACAGGGAAAATAGTTCACTCTCCCCTCTTACAAGAGTTTACTTCCTAGGAAAATTTTTCTGACAGTGGTCAGGATATCAAAGCTTCTAACTTCTTGCCGTGCTCTTCATTCCACTTATCGGCCGT
This sequence comes from Bombina bombina, assembly GCF_027579735.1. Classification (NCBI taxonomy): domain Eukaryota; kingdom Metazoa; phylum Chordata; class Amphibia; order Anura; family Bombinatoridae; genus Bombina; species Bombina bombina. The sequence continues at coordinate 1,229,561,255 of NC_069502.1, forward strand.
CAGTGGCTCAGTGTATGGAAATGATCGGCCTAATGGTAGCGGCAATGGACATAGTTCCGTTTGCCCGCCTACATCTCAGTCCACTGCAACTTTGCATGCTCAATCAGTGGAATGGTGACTACACAGATTTGTCTCCTCTGTTAAATCTGGATCAAGAGACCAGGGATTCTCTTCTCTGGTGGTTATCTCGGGTCCATCTGTCCAGGGGAATGAGTTTCCGCAGGCCAGAGTGGACTTTAGTGACGACAGATGCCAGCCTTCTGGGCTGGGGCGCAGTCTGGAATTCCCTGAAGGCTCAGGGTACGTGGACTCAGGAGGAAGCCCTCCTTCCGATAAACATTCTGGAACTAAGAGCGATATTAAATGCTCTTCAGGCTTGGCCTCAACTAGCTGTGGCCAGGTTCATCAGATTTCAGTCGGACAATATCACGACTGTAGCCTATATCAACAATCAGGGGGGAACAAGGAGTCCCCTGGCAATGATGGAAGTTTCAAAGATAATTCTATGGGCAGAGGTTAACTCTTGCCATCTCTCAGCTATCCATATCCCAGTAGTAGAGAACTGGGAGGCGGACTTTCTAAGTCGGCAGACTTTTCATCCGGGGGAGTGGGAGCTCCATCCGGAGGTATTTGCCCAGCCACGCAGGACTTGGTATGCAGATCTGGTGGACATGTCATCCTTTCCACCATGGACTCTGCCGCTGAGGCAGGACCTTCTACTCCAAGGTCCATTCAAACATCCAAATCTAATTTCTCTGCGTCTGACTGCTTGGAGATTGAACGCTTGATTTTATCAAAACATGGTTTCTCCGAGCCGGTCATTGATACCTTTATTCAGGATCAAAAGCCTGTCACCAGGAAAATATATCATAAAATATGGTGTAAATATCTTCATTGGTGTGAATCCAAGGGTTACTCGTGGAGTAAGGTCAGGATTCCTAGGATATTATCTTTTCTCCAAGATGGATTGGAAAAGGGATTATCGGCTAGTTCCTTAAAGGGACAGATTTCTGCTCTGGCTATTCTTTTGCTCAAGCGTCTGGCTGATGTTCAAGCGTTTTGTCAGGCTTTGGTTAGAATCAAGCCTGTGTTTAAACCTGTTGCTCCGCCATGGAGTTTAAATTTAGTTCTTAAAGTTCTTCAAGGGGTTCCGTTTGAACCTTTGCATTCCATAGATATCAAGCTTTTATCTTGGAAAGTTCTGTTCCTAGTAGCTATCTCTTCGGCTCGAAGAGTTTCAGAGTTATCTGCCTTACAGTGTGATTCCCCTTATCTGATCTTCCATGTAGATAAGGTGGTTTTGCAGACCAAACCTGTGTTTCTTCCTAAGGTGGTATCTAATAAGAATATCAATCAGGAAATTGTTGTTCCGTCACTGTGTCCTAATCCTTCTTCAAAGAAGGAACGTCTGTTATACAATCTTGACGTGGTTTGTGCTTTAAAGTTTTATTTGCAAGCTACGAAGGACTTTCGTCAAACATCTGCATTGTTTGTTGTATATTCTGGAAAGAGAAGAGGCCTAAAGGCTTCGGCAACTTCTCTTTCTTTTTGGCTGAGAAGCATAATCCGTTTAGCTTATGAGACTGCTGGCCAGCAGCCTCCTGAAAGAATTACAGCTCATTCTACTAGAGCGGTAACTTCCACATGGGCTTTTAAACATGAGGCCTCTGTTGAACAGATTTGTAAGGCGGCGACTTGGTCTTCGCTTCATACTTTTTCTAAATTCTACAAATTTGATACTTTTGCTTCCTCGGAGGCTATTTTTGGGAGAAAGGTCTTACAGGCAGTGGTGCCTTCCATTTAAGTTCCTGCCTTGTCCCTCCCTTCATCCGTGTCCTAAAGCTTTGGTATTGGTATCCCACAAGTAATGGATGAACCCGTGGACTGGATACACCTTACAAGAGAAAACAAAATTTATGCTTACCTGATAAATTTCTTTCTCTTGTGGTGTATTCAGTCCACGGCCTGCCCTGTCACTTTAAGGCAGGTGTTTTTATTTTTAAATTTACAGTCACCACTGCACCCTATAGTTTCTCCTTTTTCTTACTTGTCTTCGGTCGAATGACTGGTAGTGGCAGTTAGGGGAGCTCTGCTGTGGGTGTCCTCTTGCAGCTTCCTGTTGGGAAGGAGAATATCCCACAAGTAATGGATGAACCCATGGACTGGATACACCACAAGAGAGAAATTTATCGGGTAAGCATAAATTTTGTTTTTATTACATGCTTCTAATTTTTGCAGTTCTGGGTGCTTTGATTTCTGTAATAAGGTCTCAGGGAATTTCTGTTTCCCCTGTTTCGACGATATCTTGGTTCAAGCGCTATTTATACTTTTAGCAGAATTTCATGTCAACCAAATGTTATTTCTTCATGGTTGGAATATCAATTTGCTAATAAATTATTTGATTTCTCAGACAAAGGTGATTTTTCTGGGATTTCAAATTTATTCAGTCTCCATGAGATTGTCTCTAACATAGACAAGGATTTCAAAGTTAACATCTGTTTGTCTGAATCTTCAGGGTCAGCCTTTCCCTTCAATAGCTTCCTGCATGGAAGTAATAGGTTTGATGGTGGCAGCCTAAGATGAGGTGCCTTTTGCTCAGCTTCATATGAGGCCTTTGCATACTAAATCAGTAGAACAGGGATCACTCCCAGTTATAACAAATTATCTCTTGTAAGGTAATCTCTCTCGTGGTGGTTAGTTTCCCATCACATTTCTCAAGAAGCAAGCTTTGCTCGTCCTCTTTTGACTATAATTTCGACAGATGCAAGTCTGTTGCAGTTGGGGTGCTGTATGGGGTTTGCGTCTTTCTCAAGGAGTTTGTGCACCCTCGGATGCCAGGTTTCCCATATATATTTTTCAAGTCTAAGCAATTCACAGGATCCTTCTTTCAGTTTCAGGAATCCTTCTTTCATTTTCAGTCAGACAATGTTACAGCTGTGACTTATATCAATCATCAGGGGGGAACCAGGAGTTCCTTATCGATGAAGGTAGTTCAGAGAATTCTGGAATGGGTAGAGATCCATCATTGTCATATATTTGCGGTTCATTTTCCAGGAGTGGACGTTTGAGAAGCAATTCTTCTGGGACAATTCTTTTGGGGGGAATGGTCTCTCCATACAGATGTATTCAGTCAGATTGGAAATCGTTGGGGCCTAGAAGATATAGAGCTCATGGCTTCCAGGTTAAACAACAATCTTTCTCAGTATTTCTGCAGGTCCAGGGATCCAAGGGCTCTGGAGACAGATGCTCTGAATTTCTTTGGTTGTTTCGGCTAGCATATGTGTTTCCTCCTCTGGTTCTGTTATCCAGAGTAATAGCCAAGATCATGCAAGAGAATGCATCAGTGATTCTAATTGCTCCGAAATGACCTTGAAGAGTTGGGTTTGCAGATCTGGTTCAGATGTCCAGGTACCAGCCCTGGCCTCTTCCTTGAAGAAAAGATCTGTCTCAAAGTCCCATTTTCCATCCAAATCTGAAATCGCTAAGCTTGATGGCTTGCAGTTTGAACGGATAGTTCTTCGTTAGAGGGTTTTTTCTGAGTCTGTTGATAATACTCTTGTTCAGACTAGGAAACTGGTTACAAGAAAACTATATTATAAGGTTTGGAAAGCCTTTATTGCTTGGTGTTCTCTTCATAATTATTCTTGGTTTTCTTTTGCGATTCATAGAATTCTTGACAGTTGTTTGAAAGGTCAGATTTCTGTTCTCTGTTATTTTCCATTGCTAATCTTCCTGATGCATAGTTTGGTTCAGGCGTTATCTAGAATAAAGTCTGTAATTCCTCCTCCTTGGAATCTTAATTTGGTTATGAAAGTTTTGCAGTCTCCTTCTTTTGAACCTAAGGTGGATATTAAACTTATTTCCTGGAAAGCGTTATTTCTTTTAGCTATTTCATTTGCTAGACGAGTGTCTGAATTTTCTGCAGTTTCTTCTGATCCTCCTTATTTGATTTTTCATAAGGATAAGGCTGTTTTGAGAACTTTCTTTGATTTTCTGCCTAAAGTTTTTTCCTCTGACAATATAAGTAGGGAAATTGTGGTACCTTCCCTTTGTCCTGATCCTAATATTTCTTCTGAGAGACTTCTTCATAACTTGGATGTTATATGGGCTCCAAAATATTGTCTTGAGGTTACTAAAGATTTTAGACAAACTCCTGATTTGTTTATTAATTTTTCAGGTAAGCACAAGGGGCAGAAGGAGTCTTTCAGTTGCTCTGGCTTCTTGGATTAAGCAATTAATTCATATGGCTTATGTAGAAGCAGGTCAAACACCTCCTAAGCGTATCACAGACCATTCTACTCGCTCTGTTGCCACTTCCTGTGCAATCAAGAATGAACCCTCTGTGTAACAAATTTGCAAGGCAGCTACTTGGTCATCCTTGCATACTTTTACTAAATTCTACCATTTTTATGTTTTTTCTTCATCTGAAGTTACTTTTGCTAGGAAAGATCTTCAGGCAGTTGTTTCTATCTAGGACTCGGTTTTCTGTTTTTAAATTGCATTTATGAAATTATATAAAAATTATTCTTCTGTTTTTTTCTTTTTCTTTCTACCATTACTCGTTTATTGGTTAAGACACATTAAGACAGTGTAGAGATGGCTGACGCAAAGGGTCCGGTTTTATTTCTCTGTACTACAAGGCTTAATGCTTGAGTGTAGGTACAGGGTTTCCGGTACATGGCGTTTTTTCCCGGGGTTTGTGATATGTATTTACGCCCATGAAGGGCGGGGCTTGTTGTTGTGTGCTCAGCCACGCAGTTTCCTGTTGTTCCGGTCGCATCTCCTCCAGGCTTCTAAGATTGCGTGTTGTGATACAAGTGGTCTTAGGGAAGTCGATCCTGTCAGTTGACGAGTAGTCTCGTGGGGCAGGTAGGAGCCGCAGCAGAGCTGCGGCAGGGTGACTCTCGCTTTTTTGGCAAGAGGGAATGTTCAGAATAAAGGCACATTAAAACACTATCTAATGTGAATGTTATTATACGTGCAGGTAGAGGACTATTAATATAGATAATACTGAATTAACTCTGCACATTATTTATATAGGTCTTTTGTTAGACTTTTTCTTAAAGACACAGTAAAACAAGGCTTTGTTTCTAAACTAAGTCCTACTACTAAATTAATTTTACAGTACTTGACCAAGTTTTATTTTTGCATCTATTATCATGGATGACCTTGAACATCATACATGTCCCATGTGTTTAGATGCCATTGTGGAACCCCCGGTTACTCTTTGTGACACTTGTATTGAGAGAGCCTTACAATGCAAAGAGAAAATATTTTTTAATAAAGAATGAATGTTACCCTGGCTCTCATTGGTCTATGCCGCAACTTTCGCCCAAAGCGTTACAGCCTTTAACGCCCGCTCAAACGACGCCATGTTCCTCAACGGCATCTGCTTCTTTCACTTTGCAGGATATGGCTGCAGTTATGTCATCCACCCTCACAGAAGTTTTGTCTAAGTTGCCAGAGTTACAGGGCAAACGCAGCAGGTCAGAGACCCATGTGGTTCCTGCGACTTCTCATGCTTTGGTGGCTATCTCCGATGTACCCTCCCAGAAATCTGATTTGGGGGGGGGGTAGGGAGGCCCTCTCTGAGGGGGAACTGTCTGACTCTGGAAGTGCATTACCTCAGACAGATTCGGACGTCATGCCCTTCAGATTTAAACTGGAACACCTCCGTCTGTTGCTGCGGGAGGTTTTGATGACTCTGGATGACTGTGACTCTATAGTGGTACCTCCAGAGAAGTTGTGTATGATGGACAAATAAAATAAGAAAATAAATGTGTTCAGAGCGCCTCAAATGGGCTAGGTGTTGTACAATGTGTAGAGTGTGTATTTAGAAATATTTTAATTGTAAATCTAGTACTTTACACAAGAATAAAACATGCCACGGTGGGTACAGTGGTAATAAATGACAATAAAAACAATAAGATGTTGATCCACTCTTGTACAAATTAAATATTGAATATATCTATATAAAAACACTGAATATAAAATTTTGCAGAGGCAATAATAATAGTAGCCCCAATAAAAATATGGGAAAGTTAAAATTCCAAACAATGTTTGAAAGAAATCAATCCAATGTGTGGATTAAAAAATGCAATAAATCAAATGAATGGATTGCTGATATCGACTAGGAGGAGGATACCGTAAGAGATATTATGTACCAGTGTTGGTGGTGGTGATGTGTATAAAAAAGGGAGTGAAAAATTATCCTTAGTGATTGCAAATATAAAGAAAACAGACAGTGTCAACTTGCTTATTTAAAAGTGAAAAAAATGATTTGAAAAAATTACAAAGGAAAAAATGAAAAAATGCTGCTCAAAAAATGAAAAAAATAGGAACAAAGTCAGTGATAAAAAAAAAAGGAAAATAGAGAACAAAGTCAGTGATTGTAATCCAAGAAACAAAATCCTAAAAAATGCTAAATGTGAAGATCCAAATAAAAGTCAAAAGTTAATGTGTAGAAAAGGAAACCTTATTTTCCTAGTGGTGAGAGTCCGTCTGAGGTTCCTGATGGTGAGAATAAAGTCAAGGGTCTTTTAGGTCAAACCCAATTAATGGGCTAGTGTTCCTGTTCCTGATGGTGAGAACCTTTGGTGGTTGGGAGAAACTCCAAAAAATTATTATTATTTTTTTAAATCATAAATTAAACCTAAAAGCAAATAAAAACAACAATTGTGTAGATGGTATTAAAAACTTGTATAATATGTAAGTATATATAATTAAGAGTCTTGAGAAAGGCCTAGAGGAGGCCGAAACGCGTTGACCACAGCTGGTAAGCACTATTCTGATTTTATATAAGTTTTTATTTGCTTTTAGGTTTAATTTATGATTTAAAAAGAAAAACATTTTTTTTTTGGATTGGAGTTTCTCCCAACCACCAAAGGTTCTCACCATCAGGAACAGGAACCCTAGCCCATTAATTGGGTTTGACCTAAAAGACCGTTGACTTTATTCTCACCATCAGGAACCTCAGACGGACTCTCACCACTAGGAAAATAAGGTTTCCTTTTCTACACATTAACTTTTGACTTTTATTTGGATCTTCACATTTAGCCTTTTTTAGGATTTTGTTTCTTGGATTACAATCACTGACTTTGTTCTCTATTTTCCTTTTTTTTTTTTTTTTGGATCACTCACTTTGTTCTCTTTTTTTCAATTTTTCACATAATTTTTTTCACTTTTGAATAAGCAAGTTGACACTGTTTGTTTTCTTTATATTTGCAATCACTAAGGATACATTTTCACTCCCTTTTTTATACACATTATCACCACCAACACTGGTACACAATATTTCTTACGGTATCCTCCTAGTCGATATCGGCAATCCATTCATTTGATTTACTGCATTTTTTAATCCACACATTGGATTGATTTCTTTCAGACATTGTTTGGAATTTTAACTTTCTCATATTTTTATTGGGGCTACTATTATTATTGCCTCTGCATCATTTTATATTCAGTGTTTTTATATAGATATATTCAATATTTAATTTGTACAAGAGTGGATCCACATCTTATTGTTTTTATTGTCATTTATTACCACTGTACCTACCGTGGCATTTTTTATTCTTGTGTAAAGTACTAGATTTACAATTAAAATATTTCTAAATACACACTCTACACATTGTACAACACCTAGCCCATTTGAGGCGCTCTGAACACATTTATTTTCTTAGTACATTTTCCAAGCTAGCTAGTTGGCCTACTGTTCAGAGCAAAAGGTGCTCGTCTTTGGCGCTACACCCCATCGAAATCCATAAGATGGACAAATACTTAGAGGTGCCTTCTTACTCTGATGTTTTTCCGGTTCCTAAGAGAATTTCGGAAATTGTTACACGGGAATGGGAAAGACCGGGTATCCCGTTTCCCCTTCTCCTATGTTTAAGAAGATGTACCCCATAGCTGACACCATTCGGAACTCTTGGCAGACGATCCCTAAGGTGGAGGGGCTGTTTCTACCCTGGCTAAGCGTATGACTATCCCTATTGAGGACAGTTGTGCTTTCAAAGACCCTATGGATAAAAAGTTGGAGGGTCTTCTAAAAAAGCTATTTGTACATCAAGGGTTTCTATTACAACCAACGGCCTGCATTGTACCAGTCACAACTGCGGCTGCCTTTTGGTTTGACTCCTTAGAAGAGTCTCTTAAGACTGAGACTTCTTTAGAGGAAATAATGGATAGATTTAAGGCCCTTAAGCTGGCTAAATCTTTTGTTACGGATGCTGCCTTTCAGATTGCCAAATTGGCGGCTAAGAATGCAGGATTTTCCATTCTAGCGCATAGAGCCTTATGGTTAAAATCTTGGTCTGCGGATGTGTTCTCTAAATCCAAACTTTTGGCTATTCCTTTCAAGGGGAAGACCCTTTTTGGGCCTGACTTGAAAGAGATCATTTCTGACATTACGGGAGGTAAGGGTCACCTCCTACCTCAGGATAAAACATCTAAGCAGAGGGGTAGACAGAGTAATTTTTGTTCCTTTTTAAAATTTCAAGGGAGTCCCATCTTCCTCTTCCGCTAAACAGGAAGGGAGTTTTGCACAAGCTAAGTCCGTCTGGAGACGCAACCAGACATGGAACAAGGGTCAACAATCCAAGAAGCCCACTGCTGCTCCCAAGACAGCATGAAGGGGCGGCCCTTGATCCGGGACCGGATCTAGTAGGGGGCAGACTTTCACTCTTTGTCCAGGCTTGGAAGAGAAACGTTCAGGACACCTGGACACTAGAAATCGTGTTTCGAGGGTATCGGAGTTCAAAAATTCCTTCCCAAGGGGAAGGGTTCTTCTTTCACGATTGTCTGTAGACCAGATAAAAAGAGAGGCGTTCTTACGTTGTGTAAAAGACCTCTCCACTATGGGAGTAATTTGTCCCATTCCAAAACAGGAACAGGGGCAGGTGTTTTACTTAAACCTCTTTGTGGTTCCCAAAAAAGAGGGAACGTTCCGACCCATTTTAGATCTCAAGAGTCTAAACAAGTTTCTCAGAGTTCCATCCTTCAAGATGGAGACTATTCGAACAATTCTTCCATTGATCCAGGAGGGTCAATATATGACTACCGTGGACATAAAGGATGCATATCTTCATATTTCTATCCACAAAGATCATCACCAGTTCCTAAGGTTTGCCTTCCTGGACAAACATTTTCAGTTTGTGGCTCTTCCCTTCGGGCTGGCCACGGCACCCAGGATCTTTACAAAGGTTCTAGGGTCTCTGTTAACGGTTCTCAACCCGCGGGGCATTTCAGTGGCGCCTTATCTGGACGATATTCTGATACAGGCATCGTCTTATCAACTGACAACGTCTCATACCGACATGGTTTTATCCTTTCTAAGGACTCACGGGTGGAAGGTGAATCTAGAAAAGAGTTCACTAATTCCACAGACAAGGGTTCCTTTCCTGGGAACTCTAATAGACTCTGTATCCATGAAAATCTTCTTGACGGAAGTCAGAAAGTTAAAGATTCTGAATACATGCCGAGCCCTTCAGTCCCATCCTCGGCCATCAGTGGCTCAGTGCATGGAGGTAATTGGATTGATGGTGGAGGCAATGGACATCATTCCGTTTGCTCGTTTTCATCTCATACCTCTACAACTGAGCATGCTCAGACAGTGGAATGGAGATCTGGATCAGGAGACAAGAGACTCTCTTCTTTGGTGGTTGTCGCCGGATCATCTGTCCCAAGGGACGTGCGTCCGCAAACCCTCATGGGTGATAGTGACAACGGATGCCAGTCTACTAGAATGGAGTGCAGTCTGGAATTCCCTGAAGGCTCAGGGTGTGTGGACTCGGTCGGAGTCTCTACTTCCAATCAATATTCTGGAATTGAGGGCAATATTCAATGCTCTTCAAGCTTGGCCTCAGTTGGTTTCGGCAAAGTTCATTCGATTTCACGACTGTGGCTTACATCAATCATCAGGGAGGAACAAGGAGTTCCTTGGGGATGACAAAAGTATCCAAGATAATTCGGTGGGCGGAGGCTCACTCTTGTTATCTGTCAGCAATCCACATCCCAGGAGTAGACAATTGGGAAGCGGATTTTTTGAGCAGACAGACGTTTCATCCAGGGGAGTGGGAACTCCATTCGGAGGTTTTTGCCACCCTGATTTTCAGATGGGGCAGGCTGGAGCTGGATCTCATGGCGTCTCGTCAGAATGCCAAGCTCCCAAGATACGGATCCAGGTCCAGGGATCCTCAGGCCGAACTGATAGATGCCTTGGCAGTGCCTTGGTCGTTCAACCTAGCTTATGTGTTCCCTCCATTTGCTCTCCTTCCCCGGGTGATTGCTCGAGTCAAACAGGAGAGGGCGTCTGTGATTCTCATCGCTCCTGCGTGGCCTCGCAGGACTTAGTATGCCGATCTGATGGACATGTCATCTCTGCCACCGTGGAAGCTTCCATTGAGGCAGGACCTTCTCATTCAGGGACCCTTCCATCATCCAAATCTAATTTCTCTGCAGCTGACTGCTTGGAGATTGAACGCTTGATCTTATCTAAGCGGGGGTTCTCTGAGATGGTCATTGATACCTTGATTCAGGCACGCAAGCCTGTTACTAGAAAGATTTACCATAAGATATGGCGTAAATATCTTTATTGGTGCGAATCCAAGGGCTACTCATGGAGTAGGGTTAGGATTCCCAGGATTTTATCTTTTCTCCAAGAAGGATTGGAGAAAGGGTTGTCAGCAAGTTCCTTAAAGGGACAGATTTCTGCTTTGTCTATTTTGCTACACAAGCGACTGGCAGATGTTCCAGATGTTCAATCTTTTTGTCAGGCCCTGACTAGAATCCGGCCTGTGTTTAGACCAACTGCTCCTCCTTGGAGTTTGAATTTAGTTCTTAATGTTCTTCAAGGGGTTCTGTTTGAGCCTATGCATTCAATAGATATTAAGTTATTATCTTGGAAAGTTTTCTTTTTGGTTGCTATTTCTTCTGCTCGCAGAGTTTCTGAGCTTTCGGCATTACAATGTGATTCTCCTTATCTTATTTTCCATTCTGATAAAGTGATGTTACGTACCAAACCTGGTTTTCTTCCTAAGGTTGTTTCTAACAAAAATATTAATCAGGAAATTGTTGTTCCTTCCTTGTGTCCTAACCCTTCTTCTAAGAAGGAACGTCTGTTACATAATTTAGACATAGTTCGTTCCTTGAAGTTCTACTTGCAGGCGACTAAGGATTTTCGTCAAACATCTTCATTATTTGTTGTTTTTGCTGGGAAATGTAGGGGTCAGAAAGCTACGGCTACCTCTCTTTCTTTTTGGCTGAAGAGTATCATCCATGTTGCATATGAGACTGCTGGACAGCAGCCTCCAGAACGAATTACGGCTCATTGTACTAGGGCTGTGGCTTTCTCATGGGCATTTAAAAACGATGCTTCTGTTGAACAGATTTGCAAGGCTGCAACTTGGTCGTCTCTTCACACTTTTTCCAAATTTTCCAAATTTGATACTTTTGCCTCGTCTGAGGCTGTTTTGGGGAAAAAGGTTCTTCAAGCAGTGGTGCCTTACGTTTAGGTTCCTGTCTTGTCCCTCCCTTTCATGCGTGTCCTATAGCTTTGGTATTGTATCCCATAAGTCATATCTTGTAAAAAAAAAAGAAAATTTATGCTTACCTGATAAATTTATTTCTTTACGATATGATGAGTCCACGGCCCTCCCTGTCGTTTTTTTCTAAGAGAAAGGTTTTTATTTTTGTTAAACTTCAGCCACCTCTGCTCCTTGGCTTTTCCTTTCTCTTCCTAACTTTGGTCGAATGACTGGGTTGGGGGGGGAAGGGAGGAGCTATTTATGCAGCTCTGCTGTGGAGCTCTTTGCCTCCTCTTGCTGACTAGGAGGCGATATCCCATAAGTAAGGATGATATCCGTGGACTAGTCATATCGTAAAAGAAATAAATTTATCAGGTAAGCATACATTTCCTTTTTTTAAAAAAAAATAATTTTTGTATCTTTGTATTTTTGCACTCCGAATCCCCCCCTCCCCCCCCCCATTTTTCTCTGTTTAATTCTCACCTCTGTCAGCTTGGCTATACGTCAGACTGATCACTATAGAGGTGTGAGGGGTTTTATATAGAGCTCTGAGGTTTTGGAATCTTTGTCTCCTCCTAGTGGAAGAAAGGTAATTCCCAGGAGTAATTTATCAGGCAAGATATAAATTGTTTCTTTTTAATGACACGATGAGTCCACGGATCATCTTAATTACTAATGGGATATTCACCTCCTGGTCAGCAGGAGGCGGCAAAGAGCACCACAGCAGAGCTGATAAATATCACCTCCCTTCACTCCCAACCCAGTCATTCTCTTTGCCTGCGTTAGTGATAGGAAGTGGCAAAGCGAGGTGTTAGAAAAGATTCTTCAATCAAGAGTTTATTATTTTTAAAGTAGTACAGGATTGTGCTACTTTTTCCTAGGGTGTAGCTGTGGTCCATATCAGTCTCTTCAGTAGAGCTTTGGTGGCTTTAGAGTAATGGGAACTTGTGGGACATAATTCTCACTGCCCCTCCCATATTTAATACTGCCCTAATTTCCTATAGTCTGAGGGATATGACCCAGTCTTTGTTTTCTACAGGTCGATGTGAGGAAGAGGACCTCTCAAACCTGTGAACTGCCTTGCTGTCAGGCAGTACCCTGAGGTAAGTGCTATTTCTTTTTCTGGGGCAGACAGATCAACTCAGAAAAGAGTGGGCCCAGGAAAATACCTTATTTATTTGGATAAAGGGCTCTCATGTCTTTATTTTTGACAGTACTCTCCTAGGCAGGAGGGATATATGTGTTTTTTTGGCACTGGGATTTGTTTGAGCTCTGAGGCATTGTACATTTTTAGGACTCTGGTGGTTCCCTTTTCTGTAGGGTTATATTTTCTCCCGGGAAAAAGTAGTTTCATTTTAGTCACGCCCACGATGGGCGGATTTTCTTCTCCCGTTCGCCTTTCCTTTGCTCTTGCTATGGAGACATTTTGAGTCATAAGAGAGATATCTCCGGTCTGTTGTTTATAGGAGCGCATGTTTACTGCTATTACATGCGTTCCTAGGACCGGGCTGCATTGGCTCTCTTCTGGCAACGGTCCAAATCTTCTGTTGCGCAAAGGGATTTGCTTCAACTGAAGAGCGGGAGAACAGCTTCACATCTGACAGCGTATCAACCCTTGGTCAGGAAGCTAGGTGCCTCAGCAGGGCTGAGGTGTGGAGGTGACTGTGGGATCAAATTTAGTGCGCAGTAAAATATTTAAATATTTAAAGGTTTTGTTAATTTAAAGTTTATTGTGTCAAAGTGTGAGTTATTATGGATCAAGGGACCTTGCAACATGCTCCTTGCTCTTTATTTTTTAATGCTATTGTGGAACCACCAATACCCTTCTGTCCTTTTTGTATTGAGTGGACTTTAAGTCATAAGGATAAAAAAAAATTCTGAGCCAACTTCTCCTAAGGATGTTGTTCAGGATTCTAATGATGAGGTACAATATATGCCGCAACTTTCTCCTCAAGCGCTTCAAGTGTTACCACCCTCACAAGCAGTGCCCTGTGTCTCTTCTGTAACTACCACTGGAGTTACTTTAAAAGACATCACATCTCTCATGTCTTCTACAATCTCTGATGTGCTGTCTGCTTTTCCCATGTTGCAGGGCAAACATAAGAGGAAGACAAGCCATTCAGTAAGCAAGGTTTCAGATGTAATTGTTGCGGTTTCGGAGTCCTCCTCTCAGTTGCCTGAGGCGGAAGAAGCCGTTGTAGCATCTGAAGGAGAGATTTCAGATTCTGAAGGTGTACTTCCTCTCGCTGATACTGAAGTGGTGTCATTTAGATTTAAGCTGGAACACCTCCGTCTATTGCTTAAGGAGGTTTTAGTTACTTTAGATGATAGCGACTCCACGGTTGCGGTTGTCCCTAAGAAATCCAGTAAGTTAAACAGATATTTTGAGGTTCCTTCCTCGACTGATGTATTTCCGGTTCCTGACCGAGCTTCTGAGATTATTTCTAAGGAGTAGGAGAGACCGGGTATTCCTTTTTCTCCATCTCCTATTTTCAAGAAGATGTTTCCCATAGCCGACTCAATCAAGCAGGCTTGGCAAACGGTTCCTAAGGTGGAAGGGGCTATTTCCACTTTAGCTAAGTGAACTACTATTCCCATAAAGGATAGTTGTGCTTTCAAAGACCCTATGGATAAGAAATTAGAGGGCCTACTCAAAAAGATGTACGTACACCAGGGTATACAATGGCAACCTGCTGTGTGCATTGCTACCGTCACTAGTGCGGCGGCATATTGGTTTGACGCCCTGTCTGATGCTATCAGAACTGAGACCTCTTTGGAGGAGATTCAAGATAGGATAAAAACTCTTAAATTAGCCAATTTCTTTATCACAGACCCTTCCCTTCAAGTTATCAAACTGGGAGCTAAGATATCAGGTTTTTCTATTTTGGCCCGCAGAGCCTTATGGCTGAAACCTTGGTCTGCGGATGTTTCCTTAAAATCCAAACTTTTGACTATTCCTTATAAGGGAAAGACCTTATTTGGTCCTGGTCTATTGGAAATTATTTCTGAGATCAAGGGAGGTAAGGGTCATCTTCTCCCTCAGGATAAGAGAAATAAGGCGAAAGGGCGACAGAGAGTAATTTTTGTTCCTTTCGTAATTTCAAGGGAAATTGTTCATCTTCCGTTTCCAAACAAGAACAACCCAAACCTGCATGGAGATCCAGCCAGCCTTCTAATAAGGGAAAACAATCCAAGAAGCCTGCTATTGAATCTAAGTCAGCATGAGGGACCGGATCTGTTAGGGGGCAGACTTTCCTTCTTCGCTCAAGCTTGGATCCGAGATGTTCAGGCTCCCTGGGCATTAGAAATTGTGTGCCAGGGATACAGGTTAGATTTCCAAAGTTTTCCTCCCAGAGGAAGGTTCCTACTTTCAAGATTATCTGCAGACCAGACAAAAAGAGTGGCATTCTTACATTGTGTAAGAGACCTCTCCGATCTGGGAGTGATTGCTCCCGCTCCATTACTGGAGCAGGGTCAGGGTTTTTACTCCAATCTATACATTCCATTCTTTCTTTGATCCAAGAGGGTCAATTTATGACAACAGTGGACTTAAAGGACGTGTACTTGCATGTTCCCATTCACAAGAACCATCACAAGTTCCTAAGGTTCGCCTTTCTGGACAAACACTTTCAGTTTCGTCAGTCTTCTTCTTTGTTTGTGAATTTTTTCAGGAAAACGTAAGGGTCAGAAAGCTGTGGCTACTTCCCTTTCTTTTTGGCTGAAGAGTATCATCCGATTTGCATATGAGACTGCTGGACAGCAACCTCCAGAGAGAGAGAGAGTTACGGCTCATTCCACGAGGGCTATTGATTTCTCATGGGCATTCAAAAATGAAGCTTCTGTGGAACAGATTTGCAAGGCTGCAACTTGGTCGTCTCTTCACACTTTTTCAAAGTTTTACAATTTTGACATTTTTGCCTCTGCTGAGGCCGCTTTTGGGAGAAAGGTTCTTCAAGCAGTGGTGCCTTCCATTTAGGTTCCCTGTCTTGTCCCTCCCGTATAATCTGTGTACTCTAGCTTTGGTATTGGGCCCCATTAGTAATTAAGATGATCTGTTGACTCATTGTGTCATTAAAAAGAAAACAAAATTTATGCTTACCTGATAAATGTATTTCTTTTTTGACACGATGAGTCCATGGCCCGCCCTGTTGTTATTAGAGACAGGTTGTTGGGTTTGTAAACTTCAGACATCTCCACCTTATTACTTCCTTTCTCTCCTTGACTGCGGTCGAATGACTGGGTTACGATTGAAGGGAGGTGATATTTATCAGCTCTGCTGTGGTGCTCTTTGCCACCTCCTGCTGACCAGGAGGTGAATAACCCATTAGTAATTAAGATGATTCTTGGACACGTGTCAAAAAAGAAAAAAAATGTATCAGGTAAGCATAAATTTTGTTTTTTATTACCATGTAGGTTCTAAAAGTGCTCACTGGAGTGGGGAGTTGTGAGCTGCGTGGGAGTCACCGACCTTACTCCTTAAATCCCACCGATGCTCAGGTGATTAAAGAGATCTTTTCCAGTATTGGATCAGCAGCAAGTGGGAGCTCCACCAACCTCCTAAGAGCCATCCCCAATGCCATAAGCAAGATGCTGACTACACCAGGGTGAGTATGAAACATAGTGAAACGTGTAAAAACATGTTATTTTTATCCTGCCCTTATGTTTCATTTCTCGTGGACTCCACAGCTTGGGTATTAGTTCCCAAGAGTAATGCATCGGGACTCTCACCACCTGTATGATAAAAAACATAATTTATGCTTACCTGATAAATTAATTTCTTTCTTGGTGGTGAGAGTGCCCAAGACCCTACTCGTTTATTTTCTGATGATTTATTTTCCCTGCTCAATTTTTTTTTGCTGTTATTACTTTTTCCTACCTATTTTGCTTGGCTAGATTACCATTGAGGTGGGAGGGGATAGAACTCTTAGGGTTTGGGAATCTTTGCCTCCTTCTAGTCGTAGAGAAGAGTAAGTACAAGGAGTGATGGATTGTATAAATCAGGTAGGCATTAATTATCACCTAGATTACGAGTTTTGCGTTGGAAGCTGTGCGGTGCTAACGAGCAGTTTATGCTCACCGCTCACTTACAGACAGCGCTGGTATTACGGGTTTTTACAAACCCTATAATAAAGTTATTAACCCCTAAACCTAAGTCTAACCCTAACCCCCCTAACTTAAATATAATTAAAATAAATATAAATTAAATCTCTACAATTAACTAAATAATTCCTATTTAAAACTAAATACTTACCTATAAAATAAACCCTAAGATAGCTACAATATAACTAATAGTTACATTGTATCTAGCTTAGGGTTTATTTTTATTTTACAGGCAACTTTGTATTTATTTTAACCAAGTACAATAGTTATTAAGTAGTTATTAACTATTTAATAACTACCTAGTTAAAATAAAGACACATTTACCTGTAAAATAAAACCTAACCTAAGTTACACTAACACCTAACACTACACTATAATTAAATAAATTAACTAAATTAAATACTATTAATTACAATTAAATAAAATTATCTAAAGTACGAAAACCCCCCCACTAAATTACAGAAAATAATAAAATAATTACAAGATTTTTAAACTAATTACACCTACTCTAATCCCCCTAACAAAATAAACCCCCTACCCTACACTAAATTACAAATAGCCCTTAAAAGGGCCTTTTGTGGGGCATTGCCCCAAATTAATCAGCCCTTTTACCTGTAAAGCAAAAGTACAAATACCCCCCCCCAACATTAAAACCCACCACCCACACAACCAACCCTACTCTAAAACCCACCCAATCCCCCCTTAACAAACCTAACACTAATCCCTTGAAGATCACTTTACCGTGAGACGTCTTCACCCAACCGGGCAGAAGTGGTCCTCCAGACGGGCAGAAGTCTTCATCGAGACGGCATCTTCTATCTTCATCCATCCGATGCGGAGCGGGTCCATCTTCAAGACATCCGATGCGGAGCATCCTCTTCATCTGGAGTCTTCTTCAACAATGACGTCCCTTCAATTCCGATTGGCTGATAGAATTCTATCAGCCAATGGGAATTAAGGTAGGAAAAATACTATTGGCTGATGCAATCAGCCAATAGGATTGAAGTTCAATCCTATTGGCTGTTCCAATCAGCCAATAGAATGCAAGCTCAATCCTATTGGCTAATTGCATCAACCAATAGGATTTTTCCTACCTTAATTCCGATTGGCTGATAGAATTCAGCCAATCGGAATTGAAGGGACGCCATCTTGGATGACGTCACTTAAAGGAACCGTCATTGTTGAAGAAGACTCCGGATGAAGAGGATGCTTGTGTAAGTGGTGGGTTTTAATGTTGTGGGGGAATTGTAATTTAATTTTTTTTTTACAGGTAAAAGAGCTGATTACTTTGGGGAAATGCCCCGCAAAAGGCCCTTTTAAGTGCTATTTATAATTTAGTGTAGGGCTTTTTTTTATTTTGGAAGGGCTTTTTTATTTTGTTAGGGGTATTAGATTAGATGTAATTAGTTTGAAAATCTTGTAATTTGTTTATTATTTTCTGTAATTTAGTGTTTTCTTTTTTTCGTACTTTAGATAATTTTTTTTAAATTGTAATTAATTGTATTTAGTTTAGGTAATTAATTTAATTATAGTGTAGTGTTAGGTGTAATTGTAACTTAGGTTAGGTTTTATTTTACAGGTAAATTTGTCTTTATTTTAACTAGGAAGTTGGTAAATAGTTAATAACTATTTAATAACTATTTTACCTAGTTAAAATAAATACAAAGTTGCCTGTAAAATAAAAATAAACCCTAAGCTAGATACAATGTAACTATTAGTTATATTGTAGCTATCTTAGCGTTTATTTTACAGGTAAGTATTTAGTTTTAAATAGGAATAATTTAGTGAATTGTAGTAATTTTATTTAGATTTATTGTAATTATATTTAAGTTAGGGGGTGTTAGGGTTAGACTTAGGTTTAGGGGTTAATAACTTTATTATAGTGGCGGCGACGTTGGGGGCGGCAGATTAGGGGTTAATAAATGTAGGTAGGTGTCGGCGATGTTAAGGCCGGCAGATTAGGGGTTAATAATATTTAACTAGTGTTTGCGATGTGGGAGTGCGGCGGTTTAGGGTTAATATATTTATTATAGTGGCAGCGATGTCCGGTTCGACAGATTAGGGGTTACATTTTTTATTTTAGTTTTTGCAATGTAGGGGGGGCCTCGGTTTAGGGGTTAATAGGAAGTTTATGGGTGTTAGTGTACTTTATAGCACTTTAGTTAAGAGTTTTATGCTATGGCGTTGTAGTGTAAAACTCTTAACTACTGACTTTTAAATGCGGTACCAGGCTTGACAGGAGAGGGTCTACCGCTCCCTTTTTGGCAGACTCGTAATACCGGCGCAATGCAAGTCCCATTGAAAAAAAGATGATATGCAATTGACGTAAGTGGATTTGCGGTATTTTCGGAGTTTGGCCAAAAAAGTGAGCGGTACACCTGTACCTGCAAGACTCGTAATACCAGCGGGCGTTAAAAAAGCAGCATTAGGACCGGCCAACGCTGCTTTTCTTTCATGTAATTGGCAAGAGTCCAATATACAATCCTACCAGGAGGGGCAAAGTTTCCCAAAACTCAAAATGCCTATAAATAGTCACTAGCTCATGGACTCTTGCCAATTACATGAAAGAAAACATAATTTATGTAACAATTTACCTGATAAATTCATTTCTTTCATATTAGCAAGAGTCCATGAGACCCACCCTTTTTATGGTGGTTATGATTTTTTTGTATAAAGCACAATTATTTCCAAATTTCCTTTGTTGATGCTTTCGCTCCTTTCTTATCACCCCACTTCTTGGCTATTTGTTAAACTGAATTGTGGGTGTGGTGGGGGGTGTATTTATAGGCATTTTGAGGTTTGGGAAACTTTGCCCCTCCTGGTAGGATTGTATATCCCATACGTCACTAGCTCACGGACTCTTGCAAATATGAAGAAATGAATTTATCAGGTAAATTCTTACATAAATTATGTTTTTAACCCTAACGTATGTTTTCTTTCATATAGGTAGCGAGAGTCCACAAGCTGTTACATATTGGATATACATTCCTACCAGGAGGAGGCAACATTTCCCAAACCTCACAAGCCTATAAATACCGGCCCACCTCTCACATACCTCAGTTTAAAACTTTGCCTCTTTAGGAGGTGGTTGAAGCATTATGATTTGCTTGATTTATTCAGTAAAAGACCCTTGTGAGCATATTGAAACCCGGTTCCCCTCAGAGTACAGAAGTGAAGGGAGTACTGCCTCATGACACCATGTTTTCACCTACGGGAAATCTTTTCATGGGCTCTCTGTAAATTTGGTCGCCGGGATTCATCTTCTGCCTCCCTTTATGCTCCTATTCCATTACCTCTGCTGATAAGTTTCAGTACTGGATTGGCTGTCTGTTATCAGTGGACAAGTGTCTAAGGGTAAGTACTGTATATTTATCAGACTCGGCTATGAAGTTTTTCTTCTGTATTACATTATATAGGATTCCTGGGACAGGCACTATTCCCTTTTTCTGTATTAATATGTCTAGGCTATGTGCTTAGTGATCTAAAGTCAGTTTGGCATCATGTTCTTTTTATATATACAAATAATCCTTACTGTTTTTATTGTCTCATATTATACGGAACTCTGCTTCTGTGCAGCAGATGTTTATCTCCTCACACACACCATGATGCATTTTTAAATGCTCGACACCCACATTTCTTTCATGTAATTAGCAAGAGTCCATGAGCTAGTGACGTATGGGATATACATTCCTACCAGGAGGGGCAAAGTTTCCCAAACCTCAAAATGCCTATAAATACACCCCTCACCACACCCACAATTCAGTTTTACAAACTTTGCCTCCGATGGAGGTGGTGAAGTAAGTTTGTGCTAGATTCTACGTTGATATGCGCTCCGCAGCAAGTTGGAGCCCGGTTTTCCTCTCAGCGTGCAGTGAATGTCAGAGGGATGTGAGGAGAGTATTGCCTATTTGAATGCAGTGATCTCCTTCTACGGGGTCTATTTCATAGGTTCTCTGTTATCGGTCGTAGAGATTCATCTCTTACCTCCCTTTTCAGATCGACGATATACTCTTATATATACCATTACCTCTGCTGATTCTCGTTTCAGTACTGGTTTGGCTTTCTACAAACATGTAGATGAGTGTCCTGGGGTAAGTAAATCTTATTTTCTGTGACACTCTAAGCTATGGTTGGGCACTTTGTTTATAAAGTTCTAAATATATGTATTCAAACATTTATTTGCCTTGACTCAGAATGTTCAACTTTCCTTATTTTTCAGACAGTCAGTTTCATATTTGGGATAATGCATTTGATTTAATCATTTTTTCTTACCTTCAAAAATTTGACTTTTTTCCCTGTGGGCTGTTAGGCTCGCGGGGGCTGAAAATGCTTCATTTTATTGCGTCATTCTTGGAGCAGACTTTTTTGGCGCAAAAAATCTTTTCCGTTTCCGGCGTCATACGTGTCGCCGGAAGTTGCGTCATTTTTTGACGTTATTTTGCGCCAAAAATGTCGGCGTTCCGGATGTGGCGTCATTTTTGGCGCCAAAAAGCATTTAGGCGCCAAATAATGTGGGCGTCTTATTTGGCGCTAAAAAATATGGGCGTCGCTTTTGTCTCCACATTATTTAAGTCTCATTTTTCATTGCTTCTGGTTGCTAGAAGCTTGTTCTTTGGCATTTTTTCCCATTCCTGAAACTGTCATTTAAGGAATTTGATCAATTTTGCTTTATATGTTGTTGTTTTTTCTCTTACATATTGCAAGATGTCTCACGTTGCATCTGAGTCAGAAGATACTACAGGAAAATCGCTGTCTAGTGCTGGATCTACCAAAGCTAAGTGTATCTGCTGTAAACTTTTGGTAGCTATTCCTCCAGCTGTTGTTTGTATTGATTGTCATGACAAACTTGTTAATGCAGATAATATTTCCTTTAGTAAAGTACCATTGCCTGTTGCAGTACCTTCAACATCTAAGGTGCAGAATGTTCCTGATGACATAAGAGATTTTGTTTCTGAATCCATAAAGAAGGCTATGTCTGTTATTTCTCCTTCTAATAAACGTAAAAAATCTTTTAAAACTTCTCTCCCTACAGATGAATTTTTAAATGAATATCATTCTGATTCTGATGACTCTTCTGGTTCAGAGGATTCTGTCTCAGAGGTTGATGCTGATAAATCTTCATATTTATTTAAAATGGAATTTATTCGTTCTTTACTTAAAGAAGTTCTAATTGCTTTAGAAATAGAGGATTCTGGTCCTCTTGATACTAATTCTAAACGTTTGGATAAGGTATTTAAATCTCCTGTGGTTATTCCAGAAGTTTTTCCTGTTCCTAATGCTATTTCTGCAGTAATTTCCAAAGAATGGGATAAATTGGGTAATTCATTTACTCCTTCTAAACGTTTTAAGCAATTATATCCTGTGCCGTCTGACAGATTAGAATTTTGGGACAAAATCCCTAAAGTTGATGGGGCTATTTCTACCCTTGCTAAACGTACTACTATTCCTACGTCAGATGGTACTTCGTTTAAGGATCCTTTAGATAGGAAAATTGAATCCTTTCTAAGAAAAGCTTATCTGTGTTCAGGTAATCTTCTTAGACCTGCTATATCTTTGGCTGATGTTGCTGCAGCTTCAACTTTTTGGTTAGAAACCTTAGCGCAACAAGTAACACATCATGATTCTCATGATATTATTATTCTTCTTCAGCATGCTAATAATTTTATCTGTGATGCCATCTTTGATATTATAGGGTTGATGTCAGGTTTATGTCTCTAGCTATTTTAGCTAGAAGAGCTTTATGGCTTAAGACTTGGAATGCTGATATGGCTTCTAAATCAACTCTACTTTCCATTTCTTTCCAGGGTAACAAATTATTTGGTTCTCAGTTGGATTCTATTATTTCAACTGTTACTGGTGGGAAAGGAACTTTTTTACCACAGGATAAAAAATCTAAGGGTAAAAACAGAGCTAATAATCGTTTTCGTTCCTTTCGTTTCAACAAAGAACAAAAACCTGATCCTTCATCCTCAGGAGCAGTTTCAGTTTGGAAACCATCTCCAATCTGGAATAAATCCAAGCCAGCCAGAAAGGCAAAGCCTGCTTCTAAGTCCACATGAAGGTGCGGCCCTCATTCCAGCTCAGCTGGTAGGGGGCAGGTTACGTTTTTTCAAAGAAATTTGGATCAATTCTGTTCACAATCTTTGGATTCAGAACATTGTTTCAGAAGGGTACAGAATTGGTTTCAAGATGAGACCTCCTGCAAAGAGATTTTTTCTTTCCCGTGTCCCAGTAAATCCAGTAAAAGCTCAAGCATTTCTGAATTGTGTTTCAGATCTAGAGTTGACTGGAGTAATTATGCCAGTTCCAGTTCAGGAACAGGGGATGGGGTTTTATTCAAATCTCTTCATTGTACCAAAGAAGGAGAATTCCTTCAGACCAGTTCTGGATCTAAAAATATTTAATCGTTATGTAAGGATACCAACGTTCAAGATGGTAACTGTAAGGACTATCTTGCCTTTTGTTCAGCAAGGGAATTATATGTCCACAATAGATTTACAGGATGCATATCTGCATATTCCGATTAATCCGGATCATTATCGGTTCCTGAGATTCTCTTTTCTGGACAAGCATTACCAGTTTGTGGCTCTGCCGTTTGGCCTTGCTACAGCTCCAAGAATTTTTACAAAGGTTCTCGGTGCCCTTCTGTCTGTAATCAGAGAACAGGGTATTGTGGTATTTCCTTATTTGGACGATATCTTGGTACTTGCTCAGTCTTTACATTTAGCAGAATTTCATACGAATCGACTTGTGTTGTTTCTTCAAGATCATGGTTGGAGGATCAATTTACCAAAAAGTTCATTGATTCCTCAGACAAGGGTAACTTTTCTGGGTTTCCAAATAGATTCAGTGTCCATGACTCTGTCTTTAACAGACAAGAGGCGTCTAAAACTGATGGCAGCTTGTCGAAACCTTCAGTCACAATCATTCCCTTCGGTAGCCTTATGCATGGAAATTCTAGGTCTTATGACTGCTGCATCGGACGCGATCCCCTTTGCTCGTTTTCACATGCGACCTCTTCAGCTTTGTATGCTGAATCAATGGTGCAAGGATTACACAAAGATATCTCAATTAATATCTTTAAAACCAATTGTTCGACACTCTCTAACGTGGTGGACAGATCACCATCGTTTAATTCAGGGGGCTTCTTTTGTGCTTCCGACCTGGACTGTAATTTCAACAGATGCAAGTCTTACAGGTTGGGGAGCTGTGTGGGGATCTCTGACGGCACAAGGAGTTTGGGAATCTCAGGAGGTGAGATTACCGATCAATATTTTGGAACTCCGTGCAATTTTCAGAGCTCTTCAGTTTTGGCCTCTTCTGAAGAGAGAATCGTTCATTTGTTTTCAGACAGACAATGTCACAACTGTGGCATACATCAATCATCAAGGAGGAACTCACAGTCCTCTGGCTATGAAAGAAGTATCTCGAATTTTGGTTTGGGCGGAATCCAGCTCCTGTCTAATCTCTGCGGTTCATATCCCAGGTGTAGACAATTGGGAAGCGGATTATCTCAGTCGCCAAACGTTGCATCCGGGCGAATGGTCTCTTCACCCAGAGGTATTTCTTCAGATCGTTCAAATGTGGGAACTTCCAGAAATAGATTTGATGGCGTCCCATCTAAACAAGAAACTTCCCAGGTATCTGTCCAGATCCCGGGATCCTCAGGCGGAGGCAGTGGATGCATTATCACTTCCTTGGAAGTATCATCCTGCCTATATCTTTCCGCCTCTAGTTCTTCTTCCAAGAGTAATCTCCAAGATTCTGAAGGAATGCTCGTTTGTTCTGCTGGTAGCTCCGGCATGGCCTCACAGGTTTTGGTATGCGGACCTTGTCCGGATGGCCTCTTGCCAACCGTGGACTCTTCCGTTAAGACCAGACCTTCTGTCACAAGGTCCTTTTTTCCATCAGGATCTGAAATCCTTAAATGTAAAGGTATGGAGATTGAACGCTTGATTCTTCGTCAAAGAGGTTTCTCTGACGCTGTGATTAATACTATGTTACAGGCTCGTAAATCTGTATCTAGAGAGATATATTATAGAGTCTGGAAGACTTATATTTCTTGGTGTATTTCTCATCATTTTTCTTGGCATTCTTTTAGAATTCCGAGAATTTTACAGTTTCTTCAGGATGGTTTAGATAAAGGTTTGTCCGCAAGTTCCTTGAAAGGACAAATCTCTGCTCTTTCTGTTCTTTTTCATAGAAAGATTGCTATTCTTCCTGATATTCATTGTTTTGTACAAGCTTTGGTTCGTATAAAACCTGTCATTAAGTCAATTTCTCCTCCTTGGAGTTTGAATTTGGTTCTGGGGGCTCTTCAAGCTCCTCCGTTTGAACCTATGCATTCATTGGACATTAAATTACTTTCTTGGAAAGTTTTGTTCCTCTTGGCCATCTCTTCTGCCAGAAGAGTTTCTGAATTATCTGCTCTTTCTTGTGAGTCTCCTTTTCTGATTTTTCATCAGGATAAGGCAGTGTTGCGAACTTCTTTTGAATTTTTACCTAAAGTTGTGAATTCCAACAACATTAGTAGAGAAATTGTGGTTCCTTCATTATGTCCTAATCCTAAGAATTCTAAGGAGAAATCGTTGCATTCTTTGGATGTTGTTAGAGCTTTGAAATATTATGTTGAAGCTACTAAATCTTTCAGAAAGACTTCTAGTCTATTTGTTATCTTTTCCGGTTCTAGAAAAGGCCAGAAAGCTTCTGCCATTTCTTTGGCATCTTGGTTGAAATCTTTAATTCATCTTGCCTATGTTGAGTCGGGTAAAACTCCGCCTCAGAGAATTACAGCTCATTCTACTAGGTCAGTTTCTACTTCCTGGGCGTTTAGGAATGAAGCTTCGGTTGATCAGATTTGCAAAGCAGCAACTTGGTCCTCTTTGCATACTTTTACTAAATTCTACCATTTTGATGTATTTTCTTCTTCTGAAGCAGTTTTTGGTAGAAAAGTTCTTCAGGCAGCGGTTTCAGTTTGAATCTTCTGCTTATGTTTTTCGTTAAACTTTATTTTGGGTGTGGATTATTTTCAGCAGGAATTGGCTGTCTTTATTTTATCCCTCCCTCTCTAGTGACTCTTGTGTGGAAAGATCCACATCTTGGGTAATCATTATCCCATACGTCACTAGCTCATGGACTCTTGCTAATTACATGAAAGAAAACATAATTTATGTAAGAACTTACCTGATAAATTCATTTCTTTCATATTAGCAAGAGTCCATGAGGCCCGCCCTTTTTTTGGGGTGGTTATGATTTTTTTGTATAAAGCACAATTATTCCAATTCCTTATTTTATATGCTTTCACACTTTTTTCTTATCACCCCACTTCTTGGCTATTCGTTAAACTGAATTGTGGGTGTGGTGAGGGGTGTATTTATAGGCATTTTGAGGTTTGGGAAACTTTGCCCCTCCTGGTAGGAATGTATATCCCATACGTCACTAGCTCATGGACTCTTGCTAATATGAAAGAAATGAATTTATCAGGTAAGTTCTTACATAAATTATGTTTTTCATGTTGCACGGCTTGGCGCATTTGTTTCGCAACTACATTTTTTCTATTTTATAAGTAAATCTCACTAAGCGTACATCGATATAATAGAAACTAAAGGGCTACATTGCATCCTTTTGTTTTTCAAGCAATACGCGCAAGGCAATCCTTTTTTTTTTTTTTTTTTTTTTTTTTTTAAGGATTACTGTAAAAAAAAAATATTGTGTGTACGATTATTTAAAATAATTTCTCAATATCTAACTAATAAAATGCACTTTCAATGTTAAACGAATCGTTTAACATATTAAAAAAAAAAAAAAAACATTTTCATATTTTTAATCAATGATTTCAACAGCCAATAGAATTTCAGAAGCTCTCATCCTATTGGCTGATTTGAATTTCCAAAATCAAATCACCCAATAGAAATGCAAGGGATGCCATCTTGAATCGCGTACCTTGCATTGAAGATTCAGTGTATGGCGGCGACAGTATGTAGAGGATGCTCCGCGCCGGATGTCTTCAGGATGGACCTGCTCCGCACGGCTGGGATGAAGACTTCTTCCCGTCTGGATGAGGACTTCGCTGCCTGGATGAAGATAGAAGAGGTCGCCTGGATAAAGACTTCTCGCCGCCTGGATGAAGATTGTTCAAGCGGGACTTCAAAAACTGTAAGTGGACCTTCAGGGGTTAGTGATAGTTTTTTTTAGTTTAGGGTTTGGGCTTTCGTAAAATAAATAAATACCCTTTTCAGGGCAAAGCAAAAGAGCTAAATGCCCTGGGCAATGCCCATACAAATGTCCTTTTCAGGGCATTGGTTGGCTTAAGTTTTTTTATTTTGGGGTTTTGGGAGTTTGTAATGTTAGTGGGACTTTGTATTATTTGTTCAGGTAAAATAGCTATTGGTAGTTTATTCTAGATTATTTTTTATTTTTTTTATTTTTTTAAATGGGTATTAAAATAGGAATAATTTTTATTATTTTTGATAATGTGTTATTTTGTGCAATGTATTATTTTGTTTTGGGGTGGTTTTTTATTTTGAGATTAGGCCTTGAGCATTTCACAAAAGAGCTAAATGCCCTTTTAAGGGCAATGAACATAAATATTCCCTTTCTTTCATGTAATTGACGAGTCCATGAGCTAGTGACGTATGGGATATACAATCCTACCAGGAGGGGCAAAGTTTCCCAAACCTCAAAATGCCTATAAATACACCCCTCACCACACCCACAATTCAGTTTTTAAAAACTTTGCGTCCTATGGAGGTGGTGAAGTAAGTTTGTGCTTGATTTTCTTTGTTGATATGCGCTTCTCAGCATTTTGAAGCCTGATTCCTCTGAGTACAGTGTTTGTCAGAGGGATGTGAAGAGAGTATCACCTATTGATTCTATAGTTTTCCTCACGGGGAAATATTTTCATAAGTTCCCTGTTATCGGTCGTAGAGATTCATCTCCTACCTCCCTTTCCAGATCGACAATATACTCTCATATTCCATTACCTCTACTGATAGCCAAACCAATACTGAAACAGTTATCTGCTATATGTGGATGGGTGTCTTTCGGTAAGTATGTTTTCATTACTTAAAGGGACAGTCTAGGCTAAAATAAACTTTCATGATTCAGATAGGGCATGTAATTTTAAACAATTTTCCAATTTACTTTTATCACCAATTTTGCTTTGTTCTCTTGGTATTCTTAAATGAAAGCTTAACCTAGGAGGTTCATATGCTAATTTCTTAGACTCTTTTCAGAATGCATTTTAACAGTTTTTCACCACTAGAGGGTGTTAGTTCATGTATTTCATATAGATAACACTGTGCTCGTGCACGTGAAGTTATCTGGGAGCAGGCACTGATTGGCTAAACCTCAAGTCTGTCAAAAGAACTGAAATAAAGGGGCAGTTTGCAGAGGCTTAGATACAAGATAATCACAGAGGTTAAAAGTATATTATTATAACTGTGTTGGTTATGCAAAACTGGGGAATGGGTAATAAAGGGATTATCTATCTTTTAAAACAATAAAAATTCTGGTGTAGACTGTCCCTTTAAAACACTCTCAGCTATGGTTTGGCACTTTATGTATTATTATAAAGTTTTAAATATATGTATTGTACTTATATTTGCCATGAGTCAGGTTTATGTATATTTCCTTTTGCAGACTATCAGTTTCAAAATTGGGAAACATATTTAGGAAGTTATTTTTTATTACCTGGGGAATAGTCTTTTCTTCAAATTTGACTGCTTTTTCATTAATTTTCGCAGGCAAAATTAGGTTTGCGAGGTCGCAAAATGCTGATATTTATTGTGTCATTCTTGGCGCCAAATTATTTATTTATTTAAACCCCACTTCCTATATGCCTCTTGCTCTTTTTTATGCTCAGAGGGCTATGCTGTTTGCATTTGTTTCCCATTCCTGAAACTGCCATATAAGGAAATTGATAATTTCTTTCATGTAATTGGCAAGAGTCCATGAGCTAGTGACGTATGGGTTATACAATCCTACCAGGAGGGGCAAAGTTTCCCAAACCTCAAAATGCCTATAAATACACCCCTCACCACACCCACAATTCAGTTTTACAAACTTTGCCTCCTATGGAGGTGGTGAAGTAAGTTTGTGCTAAGATTTCTACGTTGATATGCGCTTCTCAGCATTGTTGAAGCCGGATTCCTCTGAGTACAGCGAATGTCAGAGGGACGTGAAGGGAGTATCACCTATTGAATACTATGATTTCCCTAAAGGGGGTCTATTTCATAGGTTCTCTGTTATCGGTCGTAGAGATTCATCTCCTACCTCCCATTTCAGATCGACGATATACTCTCAATTTACCATTACCTCTACTAATAACTGTTTTAGTACTGGTTTGGCTATCTGCTATATGTGGATGGGTGTCTTTGGGTAAGTATGTTTTTTTATTTCTTAAGACACCTCAGCTATGGTTTGGCACTTTATGCATTTATATAAAGTTCTAAATATATGTATTGTACTTATATTTGCCATGAGTCAGGTTCATGTATTTCCTTCTGCAGACTGTCAGTTTCATATTTGGGGAATATAAAATTTTTTCTCTTGTTAAGTGTGTTCAGTCCACGGGTCATCCATTACTTATGGGATATATTCTCCTTCCCAACAGGAAGTTGCAAGAGGATCACCCAAGCAGAGCTGCTATATAGCTCCTCCCCTCACATGTCATATCCAGTCATTCTCTTGCAACCCTCAACAAAGAAGGAGGTCGCGAGAGGAGCTGGAGTTTTTACTTAACTATTCTTCAATCAAAAGTTTGTTTTTTTTAAATGGCACCGGAGTGTGCTGTTTTTCTATCTCAGGCAGTATTTGGAAGAAGAAACTGCCTGCGTTTTTTTTCTATGATCTTAGCAGGCGTAACTAAGATCCACTGGCTGTTCTCGACATTCTGAGGAGTGGGGTAACTTCAGAAACTGGGAATAGCATGCGGGGTCCTCCGCAAATGAGGTATGTGCAGTACTTTATTTTCTGGGAATGGAATTGACTAAGAAAATACTGCTGTTACCGTATGATGTAAGTACAGCCTTAAATGCAGTAGTAGCAACTGGTATCAGGCTGATAAATGTATGCGCAGTCGAGTTATATTCTAGGGACTAGAATTTGACTGAGAAAATACTGTTAACACTGAAATAATACTTGAGCCTTCTCTGCAGTGGTAGCGACTGGTAGCAGGCTTAGTGATAGCTTTGCATGACATTGAAAAATGTTGTTTTTTAATAAAACGTTTACTGGCATGTTATTCGTTTTTGTGAGGTACTTTGGTGATAAATCGCTTTGGGCATGATTTTTTTCGACATGGCTAACATATTTTTCTGCATGGAAACCGTTATATCAGGGCTCCCGCTGTTGTGATTGGAGTGGGAGGGCCCTTGTTTTAGCGCCTTGTTGCGCAGTTAAAATTATTGCACAGTCTTTCTGCTTCTTCCTCCTTGATCCAGGACGTCTCTAGAGAGCTCAGGGGTCTGCAAATTTCATTTGTGAGGGAGGTAATCAGTCACAGCAGATCTGTGACAGTGTGCTGACTGTGATTAAAAGCGTTAAATCTTAATTGATATCTGTTTTATCCGTTTTGGGTATTGAGGGGTTAATCATCCTTTTGCTAATGGGTGCAATCCTCTGCTAATAATACACTTCTTGTTAAGAATTGTTTAATTATATCTGTATTTTTGAAGCGCTGCAGCGTTTTTTATATTGCTTGTAAACTTATTGAAAGTGATTTCCAAGCTTGTTAGTTTCATTGCTAAGTCTGTTTTAAACATGTCTGATTCAGAGGAAACTGTTTGTTCATCATGTTCAAAAGCCAATGTGGAGCCCAATAGAACGATGTGTACCAATTGTATTGATATTGCTTTGAATAAAAGTCAATCTGTACCGATAAAGAAGCTATCACCAGACAACGAGGGGGAAGTTATGCCGTCTAACTCTCCTCATGTGTCAGTACCTGCGTCTCCCGCTCGGGAGATGCGTAGGATTGAGACACCTAGTACATCTAGGCCCTTACAAATCACTTTACATGATATGGCTAATGTTATGAAAGAAGTATTATATAATATGCCCGAATTAAGGGGCAAACGCGATAGCTCTGGGTTAAGGACAGAGCGCGCTGATGACACGAGAGCCATGTCTGATACTGCGTCACAATTTGCAGAACATGAGGACGGTGAGCTTCATTCTGTTGGTGACGGTTCTGATCTGGGGAGACCGGATTCAGAAATTTCAAATTTTAAATTTAAGCTTGAGAACCTCCGTGTGTTACTAGGGGAGGTATTAGCGGCTCTGAATGATTGCGACACGGTGGCAATTCCAGAGAAATTGTGTAGGTTGGATTGATACTATGCGGTACCGGTGTGTACTGACGTTTTTCCTATACCAAAAAGACTTACAGAAATTATAAGTAAGGAGTGGGATAGACCCGGTGTGCCTTTTTCCCCTCCCCCGATATTTAGAAAAATGTTCCCTATAGACGCCACCACACGAGACTTATGGCAGACGGTCCCTAAGGTGGAGGGAGCAGTTTCTACGTTAGCCAAGCGTACCACTATCCCGGTGGAGGATAGCTGTGCTTTCTCAGATCTAATGGATAAAAAATTAGAGGGTTATCTTAAGAAAATGTTTGTTCAACAGGGTTTTATATTGCAGCCTCTTGCATGCATTGCGCCTGTCACGGCTGCAGCGGCATTCTGGTTTGAGTCTCTGGAAGAGGAGATTCGCACAGAGCCGTTGGATGAGGCCTTGAGCAAAGTTAGAACCCTTAAGCAAGCTAATGCATTTGTTTCAGATGCCGTAGTACATCTAACCAAACTTACGGCTAAAAATTCCGGATTCACCATACAGGCGCGCAGAGTGCTCTGGCTTAAATCCTGGTCAGCGGATGTAACTTCCAAGTCTAAACTACTGGGCAGACCTTATTCGGGCCCGGCTTGAAGGAAATTATTGCTGACATTACGGGAGGTAAGGGCCACGCCCTTCCTCAGGACAGGGCCAAACCAAAGGCCAAACAGTCTAATTTTCGTGCCTTTCGTAACTTCAAGGCAGGAGCAGCATCGACTTCCTCCGCTCCAAAACAGGAAGGAACTACTGCTCGTTACAGACAGGGTTGGAAAGGCAACCAGTCATGGAACAAGGGCAAGCAGGCCAGAAAGCCTACTCCCGCCCCTAAGACAGCATGAAGTCAGGGCCCCCTATCCGGAGACGGATTTAGTGGGGGGCAGACTTTCTCTCTTTGCCCAGGCTTGGGCAAGAGATGTGCAGGATCCCTGGACGTTAAAGATTATATCTCAGGGATACCTTCTGGATTTCAAAACCTCTCCTCCACAAGGGAGGTTCCATCTTTCGAGGTTATCGACAAACCTAGTAAAGAGAGAGGCATTTCTACAATGTGTACAAGACCTCTTAATCATGGGGGTGATCCACTCAGTTCTGCGATCGGAACAGGGACAAGGATTTTACTCAAATCTATTTGTGGTTCCCAAAAAAGAGGGAACCTTCAGACCAATCATGGACTTAAAGATCTTAAACAAATTCCTAAGGGTACCATCGTTCAAGATGGAAACCATTCGAACCATCCTACCCATGATCCAAGAGGGTCAATATATGACCACGGTGGACTTAAAGGATGCTTACCTTCATATACCGATTCACAAAGATCATTATCGGTACCTGAGGTTTGCCTTTCTAGACAGGCATTACTAGTTTGTGGCTCTTCCCTTCGGGTTAGCCACGGCCCCGAGAATTTTTACGAAGGTTCTGGGCTCACTTCCGGCGGTACTAAGACCACGAGGCATAGCGGTGGCTCCGTACCTAGACGACATTCTGATACAAGCGTCAAGTTTTCAGAATGCAAAGTCTCATACAGAGATAGTTCTAGCATTTCTGAGGTCGCATGGGTGGAAAGTGAACGTGGAAAAGAGTTCTCTGTTACCACTCACACGGGTTCTTTTTCTAGGGACTCTTATAGATTCTGTAGAGATGAAGATTTACCTGATGGAGTCCAGGTTATCAAAGATTCTCAATGCTTGCCGTGTCCTTCATTCCGTTCCAAGCCCATCAGTAGCTCAGTGCATGGAGGTAATCGGCTTAATGGTCGCGGCAATGGACATAGTGCCATTTGCGCGCCTGCATCTCAGACCGCTGCAACTATGCATGCTCAGTCAATGGAACGGGGATTACTCAGATCTGTCCCCTTTGCTAAATCTGGACCAGGAGACCAGAGATTCGCTTCTCTGGTGGTTGTCACCGGTTCATCTGTCCAAAGGAATGACCTTTCGCAGGCCAGATTGGACGATTGTAACAACGGATGCCAGCCTTCTAGGCTGGGGAGCAGTCTGGAATTCCCTGAAGGCTCAGGGATCGTGGACTCAGGAGGAGAAACTCCTCCCAATAAACATTCTAGAATTAAGAGCAATATTCAATGCTCTTCTAGCTTGGCCTCAGTTAGCAAAGCTGAGGTTCATCAGATTTCAGTCGGACAATATCACGACTGTGGCTTACATCAATCATCAAGGGGGAACCAGGAGTTCCCTAGCGATGTTGGAAGTCTCGAAGATAATTCGCTGGGCAGAGTCTCACTCTTGCCACCTGTCAGCGATTCACATCCCAGGCGTAGAGAACTGGGAGGCGGATTTCCTAAGTCGCCAGACTTTTCATCCGGGAGAGTGGGAACTTCACCCGGAGGTATTTGCTCAACTGATTCGTCGTTGGGGCAAACCGGATCTGGATCTCATGGCATCTCGCCAGAACGCGAAGCTTCCTTGTTACGGATCCAGGTCCAGGGACCCGGGAGCGGTGCTGGTAGATGCATTAGCAGCCCCTTGGGTTTTCAACATAGCTTATGTGTTTCCACCATTTCCGTTGCTACCTCGGCTGATTGCCAGGATCAAACAGGAGAGGGCATAGGTAATTCTGATAGCGCCTGCGTGGCCACGCAGGACCTGGTATGCAGACCTAGTGGACATGTCGTCCTGTCCACCATGGTCTCTTCCTCTGAGGCAGGACCTTCTAATTCAGGGTCCTTTCAACCATCCAAACCTAATTTCTCTGAGGCTGACTGCCTGGAAATTGAACGCTTGATTCTATCAAAGCGTGGGTTTTCGGATTCGGTTATTGATACATTAATACAGGCTCGGAAACCTGTGACAAGAAAAATTTACCATAAGATATGGCGTAAATATTTATATTGGTGCGAATCCAAGAGTTACTCATGGAGTAAGGTTAGGATTCCTAGGATATTAGCTTTTCTACAAGAGGGTTTAGAAAAGGGTTTATCCGCTAGTTCGCTAAAGGGACAGATTTCAGCTCTGTCTATTCTTTTACACAAACGTCTGGCAGAGCATCCAGACGTCCAGGCCTTTTGTCAGGCTTTGGCTAGAATTAAGCCTGTGTTTAAAGCTGTTGCTCCTCCGTGGAGCTTAAACTTGGTTCTTAAAGTTCTTCAGGGTGTTCCGTTTGAACCCCTTCATTCCATTGATATTAAGCTTTTATCTTGGAAAGTTTTGTTTTTGATGGCTATTTCCTCGGCTCGAAGAGTCTCGGAGTTATCTGCCTTACATTGTGATTCTCCTTATCTGATCTTTCATTCAGACAAGGTAGTTCTGCGTACTAAACCTGGGTTTTTACCTAAGGTTGTTTCTAACAGGAATATCAATCAAGAGATTGTTGTTCCATCATTATGTCCTAATCCTTCTTCAAAGAAGGAACGTCTTTTGCATAATCTAGACGTGGTCCGTGCTCTGAAGTTCTACTTACAGGCAACTAAAGATTTTAGACAAACTTCTTCTCTGTTTGTCGTTTACTCTGGACAGAGGAGAGGTCAAAAGGCTTCGGCTACCTCTCTCTCTTTTTGGCTTCGTAGCATAATACGTTTAGCCTATGAGACTGCTGGACAGCAGCCCCCTGAAAGAATTACAGCTCATTCCACTAGAGCTGTGGCTTCCACCTGGGCCTTTAAGAATGAGGCCTCTGTTGAACAGATTTGCAAGGCTGCAACTTGGTCTTCACTTCACACTTTTTCCAAATTTGACACTTTCGCTTCTTCGGAGACTGGTTTTGGGAGAAAGGTTCTACAGGCAGTGGTTCCTTCTGTTTAATGTTCCTGCCTTGTCCCTCCCATCATCCGTGTACTTAGCTTTGATATTGGTATCCCATAAGTAATGGATGACCCGTGGACTGAACACACTTAACAAGAGAAAACATAATTTATGCTTAACTGATAAATTTATTTCTCTTGTAGTGTGTTCAGTCCACGGCCCGCCCTGTCTTTTTAAGGCAGGTTCTAAATTTTAAAATTATAACTCCAGTCACCACTGCACCTTATAGTTTCTCCTTTCTCGTCTTGTTTCGGTCGAATGACTGGATATGACATGTGAGGGGAGGAGCTATATAGCAGCTCTGCTTGGGTGATCCTCTTGCAACTTCCTGTTGGGAAGGAGAATATATCCCATAAGTAATGGATGACCCGTGGACTGAACACACTACAAGAGAAATAAATTTATCAGGTAAGCATAAATTATGTTTTTTAAGAATTTATTTCTTACCTGGGGTTTAGTCTTTTTTTCCAATTGACTACTTCTTGCAAATTGCGGGTGGTATTACGCCCGCGGGTGCTTCAAATGCTAAACTTTATTGCGTCATTCTTGGCGTGAAAATATTTTTAGTGCGAAAAAATACGTCTATGATGCAATTTCGTCATTTCCGGCGTCATACTTGGCGCCGAGACCTTTCACACGGTTGCGTCATTAGTGACGCGAGTGTGTCATTTCCGGTTATTTTTGGCGCCTAAAAAAGTTTGTTACATTGTGCTTCATACTTGGCGCCAAACTTTTTCATTATTTCAATACCCCATTGATTTTTGCCTCTTGCCTTTTCTCTATCAGAGGGCTATGCGATTTGCATTTTTTCCCATTCCTGAAACTGTCATATAAGGAAATAGATAATTTTTCTTTATATGTTGTTTTTTCTCTTACATTTTGCAAGATGTCTCAATCTGACCCTGCCTCAGAGGTTTCTTCTGGAACATTGCTGCCTGACATCGGTTCTACCAAAGCTAAGTGCATTTGCTGTAAAATTGTAGAAATTATTTCGCCGAATGTCATTTGTAATAGTTGTCATGATAAACTTTTACATGCAGATAGTGTATCCATCAGTAATAGTACATTGCCAGTTGTAGTTCCTTCAACTTCTAATGTGCATGATATACCTGTAAATTTTAAAGAGTTTGTTTCTGATTCTATCCAGAAGGCTTTGTCTGCATTTCCACCTTCTAATAAACGTAAAAGGTCTTTTAAAGCTTCTCATTTAGATGATGAAATTTCAAATGACCAACAACATAATAATTTATCCTCTTCTGATGAGGATCTATCTGATACAGAAGATCCTTCCTCATACATTGACACTGACAAATCTACTTATTTATTTAAAATAGAGTATATGTGTTCTTTATTAAAAGAAGTGTTAATTTCTTTGGATATTGAGGTAACCAGTCCTCTTGACGTTCAGTCTAATAAACGTTTAAATGCTGTTTTTAAACCTCCTGTGGTTTCTCCAGGGGTTTTCCCCATTCCTGAGGCTATTTCTATGTTTTCTAGGGAATGGAGTAAACCAGGTTCTTCTTTTATTCCTTCTTCAAGGTTTAAAAAAGTGTATCCTTTACCAGCAAAATCTATAGCGTTTTGGGAAAAAATCCCCAAAGTTGATGGGGCTATTTCTACTCTTGCTAAACGTACCACTATTCCTATGGAAGATAGTACTTCCTTTAAGGATCCTTTAGATAGGAAGCTTGAATCTTATCTAAGGAAGGCCTATTTATATTCAGGTCATCTTCTCAGACCTGCAATTTCTTTGGCTGATGTTGTGGCTGCATCAACTTTCTGGTTGGAAAATTTAGCGCAGCAGGAATTGGATTCTGACTTATCTAGCATTGTTCGCTTACTGCAATATGCTAATCATTTTATTTGTGATGCTATTTTTGATATTATCAAAATTGATGTTAGATCCATCTCTTTAGCTATATTAGCTAGAAGAGCTTTGTGGCTTAAATCTTGGAATGCTGATATGACATCTAAATCTAGATTACTATCTCTTTCGTTCCAAGGTAATAATTTATTTGGTTCTCAGTTGGATTCTATTATTTCAACCGTCACTGGGGGTAAGGGAGTTTTTCTGCCTCAGGATAAAAAACCTAAGGGTAAATCTAAGGCTTCTAACCGTTTTCGTTCCTTTCGTCAGAATAAGGAACAAAAACTCTATCCTCCCCCCAAGGAATCTTCTTCCAATTGGAAGCCTTCCTCAAATTGGAATAAATCCAAGCCATTTAGAAAACCAAAGTCAGCCCCTAAGTCCGCATGAAGGTGTGGCCCTCATTCCAGCTCAGCTGGTAGGGGGCAGATTAAGGTTTTTCAAGGATATTTTGATAAGATCTGTCCAAAATCAACTGATTCAGACCATTGTCTCTCAAGGGTATTGAATAGGGTTCAGAGTAAGACCTCCTGTGAGAAGATTTTTTCTCTCACGTATCCCAGCAAATCCAGTAAAAGCTCAGGCTTTACTGAAGTATGTTCTAACAACATTAATAGAGAAATTGTTGTCCCTTCCTTATATCCTAATCCTAAAA
Organism: Bombina bombina; assembly: GCF_027579735.1. NCBI lineage: Eukaryota > Metazoa > Chordata > Amphibia > Anura > Bombinatoridae > Bombina > Bombina bombina. Next base: position 1,229,598,485 of record NC_069502.1, read on the forward strand.
ATTTTTTGGATGTGGTCAGAGCTTTGAAATATTATGTGGAAGCTACTAAAGATTTCAGGAAGACTTCCAGTCTATTTGTTTTATTTTCTGGTCCTAGGAAAGGTCAGAAGGCTTCTGCTATTTCCTTGGCTTCTTGGTTGAAACTTTTGATTCATCAAGCTTATTTGGAGTCGGGTCAGGCCCCGCCTCAGAGAATTACAGCTCATTCTACTAGATCAGTCTCCACTTCGTGGGCTTTTAAGAATGAAGCTTCAGTTGATCAGATTTGCAAAGCAGCAACTTGGTCTTCTTTGCATACATTTACTAAATTCTACCGTTTTGATGTATTTGCTTCTTTGGAAGCAGTTTTTGGTAGAAAAGTTCTTCAGGCAGCTGTTTCAGTTTGACTCTTCTGCTTTTGATTTAAGTTTTTTTCTTTCAATTATGAAAATAAACTTATTTTTTTGGGTTGTGGATTATTTTTTTCAGTGGAAAATGGCTGTTTTTATTTTATTCCCTCCCTCTCTAGTGACTCTTGAGTGGAGATCCACATCTTGGGTATTGCTATCCCATACATCACTAGCTCATGGACTCTTGCCAATTACATGAAAGAAAACACAATTTATGTAAGAACTTACCTGATAAATTAATTTCTTTCATATTGGCAAGAGTCCATGAGGCCCACCCTTTTTATGGTGGTTTTTTGTATAAAGCACAATTATTTCCAAATTTCTTTTGTTGATGCTTTCTACTCCTTTCTTTATCACCCCACTGCTTGGCTATTCGTTAAACTGAATTGTGGTTGTGGTGAGGGGTGTATTTATAGGCATTTTGAGGTTTGGGAAAGTTTGCCCCTCCTGGTAGGATTGTATATCCCATACGTCACTAGCTCATGGACTCTTGCCAATATGAAAAATTAATTTATGAGGTAAGTTCTTACATAAATTATGTTTTTGCTTTATATGTTGTTTTTTTCTCTTACATTTGCAAGATGTCATTTGCAGGGCTCATCAGGTTTGGCCTCTGTTGAAGAGAGAATCATTTTTTTGTTTTTAGTCAGACAATATCACAATTGTGGCATATGTCAATCATCAGGGTGAGATTCATAGTCCTCAAGCTATGAAAGAAGTATCTTGGATACTTTCTTGGGCGGAATCCAGCTGTTGTCTTAATTTCTGCGGTACATATCCCAGGTATAGTCAATTGGAAAGCGGAATATCTCAGCCGTCAGACTTTACATCCGGGGGAGTGGTCTTTCCATCCAGATTTTTTTTTCAGATTGTTCAAATGTGGGGTCTTCCAGAAATAGATCTGATGGCTTCCCATCTAAACAAGAAACTTCCCAGGTACTTGTTCAGTTCCAGGAATCCTCATGCGGAGTTGATGGATGCGTTAGCCGTTCTTAGGTTTCACCGACCTGCTTATATTTTCCCGCCTCTAGTTCTTCTTCCAAGAGTGATCGCCAAGATCATCATGAAACAATAGTTTGTTTCTGGTAGTACAAGCATGGCCTCACAGGTTTTGGTATGCGGATCTTGTTCGGATGTCCAGTTGCCAATCTTGGCCACTTCCTTTAAGTGAATAGAGATGGATACAGCACCCACTACTCACTAGTGCACGGAGAGGGCTGACCAAGCCCAAACAATTTAAGTAAAAGAAGGCAGTCTCCAGCAGTGAGCAAAGTGACTTTTATTTTTAAACACAGGTCAAATACAGCAACGTTTCGGGCTAACAATAAGCCCTTTCTCAAGCCTGACATAAGTTAAACAAAACACCATTTAAATAGCCATAATGGCGCCAAACAATTGTGAAAAAATTGCACATATATCGCCCTCTAGTGGTGGACTTGAATATTGCATGTCAAAATACATTTTCTTGCAATTACAAAGATACAAATGTGTTACAAAATATTTTACATTGTATATATTGCACAAATTCAATAACCAACTTCATAAGTAAAGTGCCAAGTGGTCCTATAAAAATGAAAAATAAAAAGTAAAAAATTAGAATAATAAAAATATTTGTGACAACTAAATTCAATGTGAATATGTTAGTGAAAATAAATATATTAAATATTCGAATTTATTAGAATTTAAACTTTAAAATTAATCACAATACTCATATCAAAATTCCTTAATTACTATATATATATATATATATATATATATATATATATATATATATATAGGAACACAATCAATTGAATGGACTATATATAGATTAAAAAATTGATATATATGGGAATCCTTCAACAAAGGATACCCATATTACAATAAGTCAGAAATTTAAAAACTAATGGGTACTCAGTGAATATATAGGTAATGCCAAATGTCTATATCCAATAATGTCACACATATGACCTTTTTTGGCTTACTAGTTAAGGCATAATCCAATATAGTGCTAAATTTAAATATATAGCAAAAGTAAATGCAAACCCCTACGCTTACTAAAGGAAGTAACCTATTTATCTTACTCAATATTGAATTACAATTTTTAGATTTTACATGTTGTTCAGTTACACTCCCTATTGAGGCCTTTAGGCCATAAGGTGTTGAGCTCATTGATCCAAAAGGCTTCCCTTTTATTCAATAAGGCCTCTCTATCACCACCTCTCCTAGGCATGTGTATATGTTCCAAAATTTGGAAGCGTAATTGGCTGATACTATGTCCTGCTTGTAGAAAATGCGCAGACACTGGAGCATCCTTGCCATATCTGATATTTGACTTGTGCTCAGATATCCTCTCACGTGCCTCTCTTGTCAATTGTCCAATGTATACCAATGAACATGGACACTTAATGGCATATATGATATTAACTTATGTCAGGCTTGAGAAAGGGCTTATTGTTATCCCGAAACGTTGCTGTATTTGACCTGTGTTTAAAAATATAAGTCACTTTGCTCACTGCTGGAGACTGCCTTCTTTCACTTCCTTTAAGACCAGACCTTTTGTCTCAAGGTCTGTTTTTCCATCAGGATCTCAAATCTTTAAATTTGAAGGTATGGAAATTAAACGCTTAGTGCTTAGTCATAGAGGTTTCACTGACTCAGTGATTAATACTATGTTACAGGCTCGTAAATCTGTTTCTAGGAAGATTTATTATCGAGTTTGGAAGACATTTATTTTATTTTACAGTTTCTTCAGGATGGTTTGGATAAAGATTTGTCTACAAGTTCCTTGAAAGGACAGATCTCTGTTCTTTCTGTTTTATTTCACAGAAAGATTGCTAAGCTTCCTGATATTCACTGTTTTGTGTAGGCTTTGGTCCGTATCAAGCCTGTCATTAAATCAATCTCTCCTCCTTGGAGTCTTAATTTGGTTTTGAAGGCTTTACAGGCTCCTCCTTTTGAGCCTATGCATTCTTTGTATATTAAACTACTTTCTTGGAAAGTGTTGTTCCTTTTGTGCTAGAAGAGTTTCCGAATGATCTGCTCTTTCTTGTGAGTCTCCTTTTCTGATTTTCCATCAGGATTAGGCTGTTTTGCGGACATTATTTGAATTTATTCCTAAGGTTGTGAATTCTAATAACAGGAATAACATTCCTATCCTTCTTAGGAAGCTACTCCAATACTTGTACCTATTCTAGCTTAGATTTATACACAGTGTAAGTGGGAGACTTTCTATCTCTATTTCACAGTACAATTTAGTACTCTGGGTTCTTAAGTTATCTACTTATTCGATATACTAACTAGCTCCGCCCTCCCACCCCTCCTACTCTCTATCGAGCGGCTCTTGCCCGTTGTAAACCCCCCCATCCCCCATAAAACTATAGAGCCACCCCTCCCTGGCCCCCACCGTTCCCAAATAGATATTTGAATCTTCTCCTTATAGTGCTAGGGGAGGACCTTTCTAGTTCATATTATATTTATGATGCTCTATGATAACTGAAGTCTTCTTATGAAACAGCCCACACCCTATAGTTACGCTTGAGATATTTGAATATGTTTCATTGCTAATTATACTGTGTTTACTTTGTTCTGTATATGTTTGGGGGCATGCCCTATATGTTGTACCTATTTATGACTTCAATAAAAATTTATTTAAAAAAAAAATAAAAAATTGAAGGTGTGGAAATTGAACGCTTAGTTCTAAGTCATAGAGGTTTCTCTGACTCAGTGATTAATACTATGTTACAAGCTCGTAAATCTGTCTCTATAAAGATTTATTATAGAGTTTGGAAGACTTACATTTCATGGTGTTCTTCTCATAAATTCTCCTGGCATTCTTTTAGAATTCCTAGAATTTTATAGTTCCTTCAGGATGGTTTGGATAAGGGTTTGCAAGTTCCTTGAAAGGACAAATCTCCGCTCTTTCTGTTTTATTTCACAGAAAGATTGCTATACTTCCTGATATTCACTGTTTTGTACAGGCTTTAGTTCGTATTAACACAGTCCAAAGAATTCAGCAGCACTCACCACTATGTAGAAAATTCCATCTTTATTGGGATATTTCGAAGTAAAAAAGACAACGTTTCGGACCTCTAGTCCTTAGTCTGACATGACTAAGGACTAGAGGTCCGAAACGTTGTCTTTTTTACTTCGAAATATCCCAATAAAGATGGAATTTTCTACATAGTGGTGAGTGCTGCTGAATTCTTTGGACTGTGTTACTATTTTAAGGGTTTTGTGTGGTACCCTTACAGCTTGCACCACCTTGTTATCTCAGTGCTGTACCATTTGGACTGTGTTTAGTTCGTATTAAGCCTGCCATTAAATCAATTTCTCCTCCTTGGAGTCTTATTTTGGTTCTGAAGGCGTTACAGGCTCCTCCATTTGAGCCTATGCATTCTTTGGACATTAAACTACTTTCTTGGATAGTGTTGTTCCTTTTGGCTATGTCTTCTGCTAGAAGAGTTTCTGAGCTATCTGCTTTTTCTTGTGAGTCTCCTTTTCTGATTTTTCATCAGGATAAGGCAGTTTTGTGGACTTCTTTTCAATTTTTACCTAAGGTTGTGAATTCTAACAACATTAGTAGAGAAATTGTTTGGAGAGATCCTTACATTCTTTGGATGTGGTAAGAGCTTTGAAATAATATGTGGAAGCTACTAAAGATTTCAGAAAGATTTCCAGTCTATTTGTTTTATTTTCTGGTCCTAGGAAAGTTCAGAAGGCTTCTGCTAGTTCCTTGGCTTCTTGGTTGAAACTTTTGATTCATCAAGCTTATTTCTCTTGTAAGGTGTATCCAGTCCACGGGTTCATCCATTACTTGTGGGATATTCTCCTTCCCAACAGGAAGTTGCAAGAGGACACCCACAGCAGAGCTGTCTATATAGCTCCACCCCTAACTGCCACTCCCAGTCATTCTCTTGCAACTCTCGACAAGAAAGGAAGTATCAAGAGATATGTGGTGACTTAGTGTAGTTTTACCTTCAATCAAGAGTTTATTTTTAAACGGTACCGGCGTTGTACTGTTTTACTCTCAGGCAGAAATTAGAAGAAGAATTCTGCCTGGAGGTTTGATGATCTTAGCGGTTTGTAACTAAGGTCCATTGCTGTTCTCACACATAACTGAAGAATATGGGAAAACTTCAGTTGGGGGAACGGTCTGCAGATTACCTGCTTTGAGGTATGTTCAGTATTTTTATTTCTAGAGAGATGAATAAGTTCTAGAAAATGCTGACAGAGCCTTGTGTATTTGAGGTAAGCTAGATGCAGTGATTTAACGACGACTGGGATCATGCTTACAAAACAGGGTAATACTCATGTTAATACTCATATTACTTAGTGACAAAACGTTTACATGATTTCATAAATAGGACGTTTTTTCTCTGAGGGAGATAAGTCTTTATTTGGGGCCTAGTTTCCACATGGCTAGTCAGATACTCCTAGGAGTATTTTCTTAAGGCCCCTCTGGCATCCAGTACATGGTGGGAGGGGCCTATTTTAGTGCTCTAACTGCACAGTTTTAATTCAGACTGAGACATCCAGCTTCCCTAGAGGAGCCCTCTGACATCTGAGGACCATTTCAAAGGGGTTATTTCTGAACAAAATCGTTTTTGAGGGCAGGTAGGAGCCTCAGCAGAGCTGTGGCATGGTGCTCAATTGACTTTTATCGTTTTTTAACGTTTTTCAATCCGGTTTGGGGCCTAAAGGGTTAATCATCCATTTGCAAGTGGGTGCAATGTTGCTTTAGTCCCTTACACACACTGTAAAAATTTCAAAGACTTTACTGTATTTTTACACTGTTTTGCAGTGTAAGTGCTAGTTTTTTTTCTCTTAAAGGCACAGTAACGTTTTTGTTTAATTGCTGTTTCACCTTTATTAAAGTGTTTTCCAAGCTTGCTTGTCTCATTACTAGTCTGTTAATCATGTCTGACATAGATGAAACTCCTTGTTCATTATGTTTGGAAGCCATGGTGGAACCCCCTCTTAGAATGTGTACCAAATGTACTGATATTTCTATAAACTATAATGACCATATTATGGCGCTTAAAGATTTATCTCCAAGGGATTCTCTGACTGGAAAGAGGGAGATTATGCCATCTAGCTCTCCCCATGTGTCAGAACCTATAACTCCCGCTCAAGTGACGCCAAGTACATCTAGCGCGTCTAATTATTTTACCTTACAGGACATGGCGGCAGTTATGAATGCAACCCTCTCAGAGGTATTGTCCAAACTGCCAGGGTTACAAGGAAAGCGATACAGCTCTGGGGCTAGAACTAATACAGAGCTTTCTGACGCTTTAATGCCTGTGTCCGATATACCCTCACAATGCTCAGAAGCCGAGGCAGGTGAGCTTCTATCTGTGGGTGACATTTCAGACTCAGGCAAGGCGTTACTTCAGTCTGATTCTGAAATGACAGCGTTTAAATTAAAGCTTGAACACCTCCGCTTATTGCTTAGGGAGATTTTAGCGACTCTGGATGACTGTGACCCCATTGTGGTTCCAGAGAAATTGTGTAAAATGGACAAATACTTTGCAGTGCCTGTTTACACTTATGTTTTTCCAGTCCCTAAGAGGTTTTTCCGAAATTATTACTAAGGAATGGGATAGACCAGGTGTGCCGTTCTCTCCCCCTCCTGCTTTCAAAAAGATGTTTCCCATAGATGCCGCCATACGGGACTCGTGGCAGACGGTTCCTAAGGTGGAGGGAGCAGTCTCTACCCTAGCTAATCGTACAACTATCCCCGTCGAGGACAGTTGTGCTTTCCTAGATCCTATGAATAAAAAATTGGAGGGTCTCCTTAAAATTTTTATACATCAAGGTTTTATTCTCCAGCCTCTTGCATGCATTTCCCCAGTTACTGCTGCAGCAGCTTTTTTGTTTGAGTCTCTTGAGGAGGCTCTACGGGTGGAGACCCCGCTAGAATATTCTAGACAGGATTAAAGCTCTTAAGTTAGCTAACTCCTTTATTTCTGACGCCATTTTTCATTTAGCCAAGCTAATGGCTAAGAATTCAGGTTTTGCAATTTGGCGCGTAAAGGGCGCTATGGCTTAAGTCCTGGTCAGCAGACGTTACTTCGAAGTCTAAGCTTCTTAACATCACCTTCAAGGGACAGACCCTATTCGGGCCTGGTCTGATGGAGAACATTTCTGATATTACTGGAGGAAAAGGTCACGCCCTTTCTCAGGATAGGTCCACTAAGTTAAGGACCAAACAGAATAATTTTCGTTCCTTTCGAAACTTCGAGTGGCGCAGCTTCAGTTTCCTCTAATGCAAAACAAGAGGGAAATTTCGCCCAGTCCAAACCAGTCTGGAGACCTAACCAGGCTTGGAACAAGGGGAAGCAGGCCAAGAAACCTGCGGCTGCCTCTAAGACAGCATGAAGGAGTAGCCCCCGATCCGGGACCGGATCTAGTAGGGGGCAGACTTTCCCTCTTCGCCCAGGCTTGGGCAAGAGACGTCCAGGATCCCTGGGCATTAGAGATTGTTTACCAGGGATATCTTCGGGACTTCAAAGCTTCATCTCCCAAGGGGAGATTTCATCTCTCACAATTATCTGTAAACCAGATAAAGAGAGAGGCATTCTTATGTTGTGTTCAAAACCTACTAGTTATGGGAGTGATCCACCCAGTTCCAAGGGAGGAACAGGGGCAGGGCTTCTATTCAAATCTGTTTATAGTTCCCAAAAAAGAGGGAACTTTCAGACCAATCTTGGATCTCAAGATCCTAAACAAATTTCTCAGAGTTCCATCCTTCAAGATGGAGACTATCCGAACCATCCTCCCTATGATCCTGGAGGGTCAATATATGACTACCGTGGACTTAAAGGATGCTTATCTCCACATTCCGATTCACAGAGATCATCATCAGTTCCTCAGGTTTGCCTTCCTAAACAGGTATTACCAGTTTGTGGCTCTTCCCTTCTTATTAGCCACGGCGCCAAGAATCTTTACGAAGGTTCTAGGGTCTCTGCTGGCGGTTCTAAGGCCGCGGGGCATAGCGGTGGCTCCTTACCTAGACGACATTCTGATACAGGTGTCGACTTTTCAAATCGCCAAGTCCCATACGGACATTGTTCTGGCCTTTCTGAGGTCTCACGGGTGGAAGGTGAACGAAGAAGAGAGTTCTCTCTCCCCTCTCACAAGAGTTTCCTTCCTAGGAACACTGATAGATTCCATAGAAATGAAAATTTTTCTGACAGAGGTCAGATTATCAAAGCTTCTAACTTCCTGCCGTGCTCTTCATTCCACTTCTCGGCCGTCAGTGGCTCAGTGTATGGAAGTAATCGGCCTAATGGTAGCGGCAAGGGACATAGTTCCGTTTGCCCGCCTACATCTCAGATCACTGCAACTTTGCATGCTCAATCAGTGGATTGGGGACTACACAGATTTGTCCCCTCTGCTAAATCTGGATCAAGAGACCAAGGATTCTCTTCTCTGGTGGTTATCTCGGGTCCATCTGTCCAGAAGAATGAGTTTCCACAGGCCAGAGTGGACTATAGTGACGACAGATGCCATCCTTCTGGGCTGGGGCGCGGTCTGGAACTCCCTGAAGGCTCAGGGTTCATGGACTCTGGAGGAAGCCCTCCTTCCGATAAACATTCTGGAACTGAGAGCGATATTCAATGCTCTTCAGGCTTGGCCTCAACTAGCTGCGGTCAGGTTCATCAGATTTCAGTCGGACAATATCACGACTGTAGCCTATATCAACCATCAGGGGGGAACAAGGAGCACCCTGGCAATGTTGGATGTTTCAAAGATAATTCTATGGGCAGAGGTTCAGTCTGCAGACTTTTCATCCGGGGGAGTGGGAGTTCCATCCGGAGGTATTTGCCCAGCTGATTCAACTATGGGTCAAACCAGAACTGGATCTGATGGCGTCTCGTCAGAACGCCAAGCTTCCTTGTTACGGGTCCAGGTCAAGGGATTCCCAGGCAGCGCTGATAGATGCTCTAGCAGCGCCCTGGTCCTTCAGCCTGGCTTATGTGTTCCCACCATTTCTTCTCCTCCCTCGTCTGATTGCCAAGATCAAGCAGGAGAGAGCTTCGGTGATTTTGATAGCACCTGCGTGGCCATGCAGGACTTGGTATGCAGATCTCGTGGACATGTCATCCCTTCCACCATGGTCTCTGCCGCTTAGGCAGGACCTTCTACTCCAAGGTCCATTCAAACATCCAAATCTAATTTCTCTGCAGCTGACTGCTTGGAGATTGAAGGCTTGATTTTGTCAAAACGTGATTTCTCCGAGTTGGTCATTGATACCTTAATTTAGGCTCGAAAGCCTGTCACCAGGAAAATCTATCATAATATATGGTGTAAATATCTTCATTGGTGTGAATCCAAGGGTTACTCATGGAGTAAAGTCAGGATTCCAGGGATATTATCCTTTCTCCAAGAAGGATTGGAGAAGGGATTGTCAGCTAGTTCCTTAAAGGGACAGATTTCTGCTCTGTCTATTCTGCTACACAAGCGTCTGGCAGATGTTCCAGACATTCAGGCGTTTTGTCAGGCTTTAGTTAGAATCAAGCCTGTGTTTAAACCTGTTGCTCCACCATGGAGTTTAAATTTAGTTCTTAAAGTTCTTCAAGGGGTTCCGTTTGAACCTCTGCATTCCATAGATATCAAGCTTTTATCTTGGGAAGTTCTGTTTTTGGTAACTATCTCTTCGGCTCATAGAGTTTCAGAGTTATCTGCCTTACAGTGTGATTCCCCTTATCTGATCTTCCATGCAGATAAGGTTGTTTTGCGTACAAAACCTGGGTTTCTTCCTAAGGTGGTATCTAATAAGAATATCAATCAGGAGATTGTTGTTCCGTCACTGTGTCCTAATCCTTCTTCAAAGAAGGAACGTCTATTACACAATCTTGACGTGGTTCGTGCTTTAAAGTTTTATTTACAAGCTACTAAGGATTTTCGGCAAACATCTGCATTGTTTGTTGTCTACTCTGGACAGAGGAGAGGCCAAAAGGCTTCGGCATCTTCTCTTTCTTTTTGGCTGAGAAGCGTAATCCGTTTTGCTTATGAGACTGCTAGCCAGCAGCCTCCTGAAAGAATTACAGCTCATTCTACTAGAGCGGTAGCTTCCACATGGGCTTTTAAAAATGAGGCCTCTGTTTAACAGATTTGTAAGGCGGCGACTTGGTCTTCGCTTCATACTTTTTCTAAATTCTACAAATTTGATACTTTTGCTTCCTCTGAGGCTATTTTTGGGAGAAAGGTCTTGCAGGCAGTGGTGCCTTCTGCTTAAGTTCCTGCCTTGTCCCTCCCTTCATCCGTGTCCTAAAGCTTTGGTATTGGTATCCCACAAGTAATGGATGAACCCGTGGACTGGATACACCTTACAAGAGAAAACAAAATTTATGCTTACCTGATAAATTTCTTTCTCTTGTGGTGTATCCAGTCCACGGCCCACCCTGTCACTTTAAGGCAGGTGTTTTTTATTTTTAAACTACAGTCACCACTGCACCCTATAGTTTCTCCTTTTTTCTTGCTTGTCTTTGGTCGAATGACTGGGAGTGGCAGTTAGGGGAGAAGCTATATAGACAGCTCTGCTGTGGATGTCCTCTTGCAACTTCCTGTTGGGAAGGAGAATAGCCCACAAGTAATGGATGAACCCGTGGACTGGATACACCACAAGAGAGAAATATATCAGGTAAGCATAAATTTTGTTTTGGAGTCGGGTCAGGCCCCGCCTCAGAGAATTACAGCTCATTCTACTAGATCAGTTTCCACTTTGTGGGCTTTTAAGAATGAAGCTTCAGTTGATCAGATTTGCAATGCGGCGACTTGGTCCTCTTTGCATACATTTACTAAATTCTACCGTTTTGATGTATTTGCTTCTTCGGAAGCAGTTTTTGGTAGAAAAGTTCTTCAGGCAGCTGTTTCAGTTTGATTCTTCTGCTTTTGATTTAAGTTTTTTTCTTTCAAAGATGAAATAAACTTATTTTTGTTTTGGGTTGTGGATTAATTTTTGGGTTTTTATTCCCTCCCTCTCTAGTGACTCTTGAGTGGAAGACTCCACATCTTGGGTATTGATATCCCATATGTCACTAGCTCATGGACTCTTGCCAATTACATGAAAGAAAACATAATTTATGTAAGAACTTACCTGATAAATTAATTTCTTTCATATTGGCAAGAGTCCATGAGGCCCACCCTTTTTGTGGTGGTTATAATTTTTTGTATAAAAGCACAATTATTTCCAAATTTCCTTTGTTGATGCTTTCTACTGCTTTCTTTATCACCCCACTGCTTGGCTATTCGTTAAACTGAATTGTGGGTGTGGTGAGGGGTGTATTTATAGGCATTTTGAGGTTTGGGAAACTTTGCCCCTCCTGGTAGGATTGTATATCCCATATGTCACTAGCTCATGGACTCTTGCCAATATGAAAGAAATTAATTTATCAGGTAAGTTATTACATAAATTATGTTTTTGTTACATAAGCGTATGGCGGATGTATCAGACGTGCAATCGTTCTGTCAGGCCTTGGTCAGAATCAGGCCTGTGTTTTAAACCTGTTACTCCTCCCTGGAGTCTTAACCTTATTCTTAAGGTTCTTCAGCAGGCTGCGTTTGAGCCTATGCATTCCTTAGATATTAAAATGTTGTCTTGGAAGGTTTTGTTTCTTGTTGCTATTTCATCTGCTCGTAGAGTCTCAGAGCTCTCGGCGTTGCAGTATGAGTCTCCTTACCTTATTTTCCATTCGGATAAGGTAGTTTTGCGTACTAAGTTAGGGTTTCTCCCTAAGCTGGTTTCGGATAGGATCATTAATCAGGAGATTGTTGTTCCTTCTTTATGTCCTAACCCTTCTTCTCATAAGGAACGTCTGTTGCACAACCTAAAATTCTATTTACAGGCGACTAAGGATTTTCGCCAGTCTTCTGCTTTGTTTGTGGTTTTCTTTGGGAAACGTAAGGGACAGAAAGCTACGCTACTTCGCTTTCTTCGAGGCTGAGGAATATCATTCTCTTGGCCTATGAAACTGCTGGACAGCATCCTCCTGAGAGGGTCACGGCTCATTCTACGAGGGCTGTTTCCTCTTCCTGGGCATTCAAAAATGAAGCTTCTGTGGAACAGATTTGCAAGGCTCCAATTTGGTCCTCTCTTCACACTTTCTAAAATTTTTATAAATTTAAAACTTTTGCCTCGGCTGAGGCTTCTTTTGGGAGAAAGGTTCTTCAAGCAGTGGTGCCTTCTGTTTAGGTTCCCTGTCTTTGTCCCTCCCTTATTATCTGTGTCCTCTAGCTTGGGTATTGATTCCCAATAGTAATTAGATGATCCGAGGACTCACCGTGTCATTAGAAAGAAAACAAAATGTATGCTTACCTGATAAATTTATGTATTTCTTGACACGGTGAGTCCACAGCCTGCCCTGTTTTTTAAGGCAGGTTTTTTTTTTCGTTTTATAAACCTCAGGCACCTCTGCACCTTGTTTCTTCCTTTCTCTCCTTTTACTTTGGTCGAATAACTGGGGTTGGAGGGAAGGGAGGTGATATTTAAAGGGACACTGAACCCAATTTTTTTCTTTTATAGTTCAGATAGAGGATGCAATTTTAAGCAACTTTCTAATTTACTCCTATTATCAAATTTTCTTCATTCTCTCGGTATGTTTAATTGAAAAGGAAGAATGTAAGTTTAGATGCCGGCCCATTTTTGGTGAACAACCTAGGTTGTCCTTGCTGATTGGACAGCACCAATAAACAAGTGCTGTCCGAGGTCTGAACCAATAATTTTCTGGCTCCTTAGCTTAGATGCCTTCTTTTTCAAATAAAGATAGCAAGAGAACAAAGAAAAATTGATAATAGAAGTAAATTAGAAAGTTGCTTAAAATTGCATGCTCTGTCTGAATCATGAAAGAAAAAATTTGGGTTCAGTGTCCCTTTAACAGCTTTGCTGTGGTGCTCTTTGCTGCCTCCTGCTGGACAGGAGTGATATTCCCAAGAGTAATTAGATGATCCGTGGACTCACCGTGTCAAGAAAGAAATTTATCAGGTAAGCATAAATTTCGTTTTTCTACAGTCCTCTGTGAGGAGTGGCTTCCTCTCATGCTGGGTAAGCTGTCCTCCTGCCGGACAGCTAGATGCAGGTAAGTGCCTTTCTGTCTTCTAGGGTGGAGATTGGGCACTTTATCATATATCTGCATTTTTCTTTGGACACAGTATATCCTTAGTAAGGATATCTTTAAGAGCAGTGTGCAGGCACCTAATATGTATTTGAGAGAGACATTTTTATTGGTTATTGAAGGGTTAACCTGTCTTGCTATGTGGGTATGTTAATTCACTATCGCACAAACAGGAGAGAGTGCTGCTACGGCAGAAGTATGTTTGGTATGTTTAGCTTGCCTCATATGCTCGTTCACATTCTCTGTGAGATCGGAGCAGCAGAGCAGTTTATTTTCAGCTGTTTGGGCTGTCCTTTGATATTTCTGCTACTGCAGAAAGGAGTAACCCTCTGAAAATAAAATAACCTGCAGGAGTTAAGGGGACTTAGACTCTGTTTTTTTATTTTTATGCCCCTTTTATAGAGATACGATTGCCTTTCAGACGGAGGTTCTGTTATTATTAGAGGACTCTGACATTTTTGTGCGATTGTGACTCCGCCTCCTTCTAAGAGGATCGGAGCGGCGCCATTTTCCTGCCCCCTTATCCTTCGTAGAACGGGGAGGCGATGTGCACATGTTAAGTTAGTAAACTTTAATAGTTTACACAATTGCTTTTTATCATTTCTGCTCTAAGAACAGTGTTTTACTTAATATGAAAGGCACATATTGAATTTGGGAAATATAGATCCTAATAGGTGTTGCTAATTAACTTTTTATTGCCTGTGTTTTTTTGCTCTTAGACCTTAATTGTTTTGTTTAGGTCTGTGCAAGCCTGTCTTATTTTTTTTGCCTAATACATTTCAAGATTTTGTAGGCTCATTTAAAGTGACAGTACAATTTAAATATCTTCCACATTTTCAATTTTAATTTTTAGTTTTATTTACATGGGCTCCTATGTTATGTCAAATATTGGCTCATATTATGTCTCTCAGGATGATACTGTTAGGCAAAGCCACAGTTTCTCCTTAAATGTCCCTAGCCGTATGGCGTCACATACAGTTCCCTGCGTTTTCCTCTGTCTCCTGGAGGAGCTTATTTGCTTGCAGAATTATTTTTGCTCAGGTATCTTCTTCGATCTCTGCGGCATTATCTGCCTTCCCTATGCTAATGGGAAATAGCAAGAGGAATATTAGAGATTCAGATAGTAAGGTTTCTGTTCCTCCTACTGCTACACAGGTTGCCCTTCCTCATAGGTTTGATAAGGAGCATACGTCGGTAGCCTCTGAGGGTGATTCAGGACAGTATAATTCCTTCATCCGATGCTGAATGTGGTATCCTTCAGATTTAATCTTGGACACCTTCATGTTTGGTTAAAGGAGGTTTTGGCTACTTTGGAGCGAATCCGATACGTATGTCGTTGTCAACCCTAAGAAATCTAGTAGACTCCATATATAATTGGATTCCTTGGTGGCAGTTTTCCTGTTCCAGAGCGTGCTAGGAAATTTTTCACAGGAATGGGTTAAGTCAGGGATTCCTTTTTTCCCAGTCTCCTGTCTTTAAAAGGATGTTTCCTGTCGCTGTCTCCATTAAATATCATGACGCACGGTGCCTTAAGTAGTAGGGCATTTCTACTCTGACTAAAAGAACTATGATTCCTAGAGAGGATAGCTGTTCTTTTCAGGATCAATGAACTAGGCTGGGCCCAGTCCAAGCATCTGGCGCTTCCCTAAAAATATAATAAGGCCTTGTTTGCTCCTGACTTGACTGAAGGTCCAGGATTCAAATCCACCTCTGGGTGCTGGTTGTTAACTTTAAATCTAACTTGTCTAAACAAGTTGACTCAGGGTACCGTCCTTTTAAGAGGAAAACCAGTGGTTTCATTCTTCCTTTGGTCCAAAGGGGTCAGTTCATGGTGAACATTGACCTGGAGGACGCGTATTTTCAAGTTCCTGATAGAGGGGGCTATCTTGGCAGTGATCAGGTTTCCGAAAATTGCTGTGGTGCCCTTCCTGGCCGACATAATGGGTCAGGCGCCATCTTTTCAATAAGCAATCTCTCATACAGAGATATTGTTGTCGTCTTCATTCCCACGGATGATCTCAGGGGTTTACATTAACCATCTTGGAGGGACCTGGAGTTCCTTTGCCATGATTGGCGTGGATTTCTCGGTGGGCAGACGCTCATATTGGTTGTTTTATCCACTATTTACATTTCAAGAGTGAATACTGGGAGCGGACTTCTTGAGCAGTCAGATTGGCGTGTCTCCCAGAGTTGTTGTCCAGTTTAACCCTGAAATGGGGGATGTTGCAGATAGCAGTATGCCAGGCTTCCAGGTTTTGTTTAAGGTCAATAGGTAAGCAGGCTGCTCTGCTAAATACCCTGACGGTTCCTTGGGTTTTTAGTCTGATTGCTCTCCTTCCACGAGTCATTGCTTGTGTCAAATGGAAGTGAGCATCAGTATTTTCATAGTTCCTACATAGTTTCGCAGGATCTGGTATTTAGACCTAGCGGAGATGTATTCCATCCACCTTGGTGGCTGTTCCTGAGGACGGACCTTTTAATTCAGGGTCCGTTCTTTCATCCAACGTTCGTTTTTCTCTGAAGCTTTCCGCTTGGAGATTGAATGCTTAGTTCTGTCCAAGCATAGTTTTTCTGAATCGGTCATTGAGACCATGATTCAAGCTCGAAGGCCTGTTACAGGTAATTTCTACCATAAGGTTTGGCGTAAATTCCCTGATTGGTGTGAATCCATGGAATATTCTTGGAAGTAGGGTCTTATCTTTTTTCGGATACAGCGGTTATTTTTCCTAAGTGGAAATATTGTTTGGGAATTTATTCCTTTTCTGTGTCCTCATTCTTATATCTTGAGGAATGTGGAACTAGGGTTTTTGCCAGTCTTCTGGTTTTGTTTGTTTTCTCTGTAACCAAAACTACTGCTGCTTCTTTTTTTCTGGTTGAGAAGTTTAAATTGTTTGTTTATCAGACTGTGAGGCTGCAGACTCCTGAGAGAGTTATGCCTCATTACTCGAGGGCTGTCTCCTCTTCTTGGGATTTCAAAATTGAAGCTTCTGTGGAACAGATTTGCAAGGCGGCAACTTCGTCTTCCTTACATACTTTTTTCAAATTTTTAAATTTGATATTTTTGCTTTGGCTAAGGATTTTTTCTTTTGGGCATAAGGTTATTCAAGTGGTGCCTTCTGTTTCAGTCTACCTGTCTTGTCCCTCCCTATTATTCTGTATCCTCTAGCTTTGGTATTGATTCCCTACAGTAATTGATGAAGCTCACCGTATCTTAGGAAAGAAAATGTATGCTTACCTGATAAATTTGTTTCTTTTTGGATACAGTGAGTCCACGGCCCCACCCTTTATGTCAAGACAGTTGTTTTTGACTAAACTTCAGGCTTCTCTACACCTTGTGTTACTTCTTTTTTTCTCTATTTTCCTTTGGTCGAATGACTGGGGGTTGTGGGAAAGGAAGTGATACTTAACAGCTTTGCTGTGGTGCTCTTTGCCTCCTCCTGCTGGCCAGGAGTGATATTCCCAACAGTAATTGATGAAGCCATAGACTCACCGTATCCGGAAAGAAACAAATTTATCAGGTAAGCATACATTTTCTTTCTTCCGAGCCTATTGTCTCTCAGGCTAATACTGTTCAGGATATGCCACAGCTTTCTCCTCAAACGTCCCCAGCCTCAATGGCATCACATACAGTGCCCTGTGGTTCCTCTCAGCCTCCTGGAGGCGTGTTTTTGCCTGTAGATTTTGCTGCACAGATATCTTCTGTGGTGTCTGTGGCTTTATCTGTTTTTCTCATGTCAGGGAAGCGCTAGAGGAAATTAAAGCATATTTCTGATAAGGTGTCTGTTTCATTTGCTGCTGCAACGGTTGACCTCCCACATAAGTCTGATGAGGAGGATATCTCGGTAGCTTCTGACTGTATAAATTCTTTGACTGATTCTGAAGAAGTAAACTTCAGATTTAAGCTTGAACACCTATGTTTACTTCTAAAGGAGTCACTGGCTACTTTGGATGACTCAGATTCTTCTGTTGCTGTCAACCCTAAGAAATATAGTAAGCTTAACAAATACTATGATGTTCCTTCCTCTGTAGAAGTTTTTCCTGTTCCAGACCTTGTGTTGGAGATCATTACACAGGAATTGGATAAGCCAGGGATTCCTTTTTCCCCATCTCCTGTCTTTAAAAGGATGTTTCCTTTTGCTGACTCCATTCAAGACTCATGGCGCACGGTGCCTAAAGTAGTCTGGCTAAGAGAACCACGATTCCTATAGAGGATAGCTGTTCTTTTAAGGATCCCATGGACAAAAAGCTGGAGGCTTATTTAAAGAAAATGTATGTTCATCAGGGTCTACAATCACAACCTGCAGTTTGTATTGCCACAGTGTCAAGTGCAGAATCTTATTGGTGTGATTTTAGTCTGAATAGATTTTAGAGAAGACTCCGTTAGAGGAGATCCAAGATAGGATTAGGGCTCTCAAACCAATTCCTTTATCTCTGATGCTAACATGCAAGTCATTAGACTGGGAGCCAAGATGTCTAGCTTCACTGTCCTAGCCTGCAGGGCTCTGTGGTTAAAATCCTTGTCTGCTGATGTTACCTCCAAGTCCAATCTCCTGTTGCTACCTTACAAGGGTAAGACACTGTTTGGTGCTGGTCTGGTGGAGATAATTTCTGAAATTACGGGTGTAAAGGGGTCCTTTCTACCACAAGACAAGAAGAATAGACCTAAGGGACGTCAAACTTCTAATTTTTGTTAATTTCTTAACTTCAAAGGTCAAAAGTCTTCCTCTTCCTCCTCCAAACTGAAGCAGTCCAAGTCCTTTTGTAGATCCAATCAGACTTGGAATAAGGGGAAGCAATTAAAAAAGCCTTCATCTGAGACACTCCGCATGAAGGGTCTGCCCCCGGTCCGGGGTTGGATCAAGTGGGTGGACTTTACTTTTTTCGACAAGCGTGGATACGCTATCTCCCAGACCCTTGGGCTGTGGACATAGTATATCAGGGTTACAAAATAGAATTCAAGTCTCGCCCTCCCAGGGGCAGATTTCTCCTCTCAAGGTTATCTGTGGATCAGGTGAAAAGAGTGGCATTCTTAAGCTGCGTTCAGGACCTTTCCTCCCTGGGAGTGATTGTTCCAGTAAGGGAACAGGGTCTAGGATTCTATTCAAAGCTATCTGTGGTTCTCAAAAAAGATGGAACTTTTCGACCCATTTTAGAACTAAAGTGTCTCAACAAATTTCTCAGGGTACCGTCCTTAAAATGGAAACCATTCGTTCAATTCTTCCTTTGGTCCAAGAGGGTCAGTTCATGACAACCATAGTTCTGAAGGACACGTATCTTCATGTTCCCATCCACACGGATCATCACCAGTTCCTGAGATTCTGTCATGGTGCCAGGAATCAGACTTAGTCAAGAAGTGCAAAAATAATCACACCTTTATTAATAGCAAAAAATAATAAAAAGTCCACAAGTCAAATAACAAGCCAGGAATCAAAACCAGAACTGGTAGTCAGACGAGCCGAGTCAGGAGCCAAAGCGAGTAGTCAGACGAGCCAGAATCAGGAACAAGGAGAACAGCAGAGTCAGGAACAAGCCAGGGGTCAGGAGCCAGGTAATACACAGGAGCTCTCACAAACAGGTCTGAGACAATGCAAGGGCAAAGCATACTGAACAGAGGCCCTTTAAATAATAAGTGATGACATCACAATTCTGAGACTGCATCCTGTCTCACACGGATGATGTACACCAGTCTGGCCATTAAAGGAAGTGCAGGAAATGAGCAGCATCACACAGTGTGCACCAGAGTCATGAAGAGAGGTAAGTAAAATGGCTGCCAGCAGCACATGGCAAACAGATCAGGGAAAAAACCCTGACAGATTCGCTTTTCTAGACAAGTACTTTAAATTTGTTGCTCTTCCATTTGGCCTTGCCACAGTTCCCAGGATTTTCACAAAGATTCTGGGGGCTCTCTTGGCAGTTGTCAGGTCCCAGGGAATTACGGTGACGCCTTACCTGGATGACATTTTGGTTCAGGCGCCATCTTTTCAACTAGCAAACAATCATACAGAGATCTTGTTGTATTTTCTATGTTCCCACGTATACAAACTGAATCTGGAGAAGAGTTCCCTTGTTCCAGCTACAAGGGTGCGTTTTTTAGGGACCATCATAGACTCCCTATCTATGAAGATTTTTCTGACGGAGGTCAGAAAATCCAAACTTCTCTCCTCTTGCCTCTTTCTACAGTCTACTGTTCGGCCATCAGTGGCTCAATGCATGGAGGTAATTGGTCTGATGGTCGCTTCCATGGACATCATTCCCTTTGCTCGATTCCATTTGAGAGCTCCGTAATTATGCATGCTCAGACAATGGAACGGAAACCATTCGGATCTGTCTCAGAGGATAAATCTGGACCAGTTAACAAGAGACTCTCGTGGTGGATTTCTCAGGATCATCTGTCTCAGGGCACATGCTTCCGGAGACCCTTCTGGCTGATTGTAACCACGTATGCCAGCCTGCTAGGCTGGGGAGAAGTCTGGGACTCGTTAAAGGCTCAGGGCCTATGGACTCAGGAGTCTTCTCTCCCCATAAACATCTTGGAGTTGAGAGCGATCTTCAATGCCATGATGGCTTGGCCTCAGTTGTCCTTAGCCTGGTTTATCAGGTTCCAGTTGGACAACATCACCTCAGTGGCTTACATCAACCACCAGGGAGGAACTCAGAGTTGGCCATGAAGGAGGTGGCTCAGATTATTCAGTGGGCGGAAGCTCACAATTGTCTTCTATCTGCCATCCAAATTCCAGGAGTGGACAACTGGTATTCGGCCTTGCAGGATCTGGTTTGCAGACCTAGTGAGGATGTCATCTCTTCCTCCTTGGAGATAGATCTGAGAAAGGATCTTCTAAATCAGGGTCCTTTCCTCCATCCAAATCTTGTTTCTCTGAAGCTGACTGCATGGAGATTGAATACTTAGTTCTGTCTAAGCGTGAGTTTTCTGAGTCAGTCATTGATACCATGCTTCAGGCTTGCAAGCCTGTTACTCGTAAAATTTACCATAAGGTATGGCGTAAATACCTTTTATTGGTGTGAATCGAAGGGCTTCTCATGGAGTAGGGTCAGGATTCCTATAATTTTGTCTTTTCTCCAGGAAGGTCTGGAGAAAGGGTTGTCAGACAGTTCTCTGAAAAGTCAGATTTCTGCATTATCTATTCTTTTACATAAGCATCTGTCGTATGTGCCAGATGTTCAATACTTTTGTCATGCCCTGGTCAGAATCAGGCCTGTGTTTAAACCTGTTGCTCCTCCTTGGATCCTTATCCTAATTCTTAGAGTTTTGTAGCAGGCTCCGTTTGAGCCAATGCATTCGGTAGATATTAAGTTGTTATTTTGGAAGGTTTTGTTTCTTATTGCTATTTCTTCTGCTCTGAGAGTTTCTGAACTTTCAGCTCTGCAGTGTAATTCACCTTACCTTATTTTTCATGCGGATAAGGCGGTTCTTCTTACTAAATTAGAGTTTCTCCCTAAGGTGGTCTCGAATAGTAATATTAATCAGGAAATTGTTGTTCCTTTTCTATGTCCTAATCCTCCTTCTCATAAGGAAAGTCTGTTGCATAACTTGGATGTTGTGCGCGCTGTCAAATTCTACCTACAGGCTACTAAGGATTTTCGCCAGTCTTCTGCCCTGTTTGTTAGTTTCTCAGGAAAGCGTAAGGGTCAGAAGGCCACTTGTACTTCTCTTTCCCTCTGGTTGAGAAGTATGATTCGTTTTGCTTATGAGACTGCTGGACAGCAGCCTCCTAAAAGAATTACTGCTCATTCCACTAGGACTGTCTCCTCTTCTTGGGCTTTCAAAAATAAAGCTTCTGTGAAACAGATTTGCAAGGCGGCAACATGGTCCTCTCTGCATACTTTTCCCAAATTTTCCCAAATTTATACTTTTGCCTCGGCTGAGGCTTCTTCTGGGAGAAAGGTTCTTCAAGCGGTGATGCCTTCCGTTTAAGTCTGCCTGTCTTGTTCTCCCCCCATGTTCATTCCGTGTTCTCTAGCTTCGGTATTGGTTCCCATTAGTAATTGGAATGACGTCATAGACTCTCCATGTCTTAGGAAAGAAAATAACATTTTTGCTTACCTGATAAATTTCTTTCTTTCCGGACATGGAGATTTCACGACCCCTTTCTTAAATAAGACAGTATTTTTTTGTTAAACCTCAGGCACCTCTACACCTTTGTGTTATCATCTTTTTCCATTTCCCTTTGGCCAAATGACTGGGGGTTATGGGTAAGGGAAGTGACACTTAACAGCTTTGCTGGGGTGCTCTTTGCCTACTATCCCACTAGTAATTAGAATGACGTTGTGGACTCTCCATGTCCGGAAAGAGAGAAATTTATCAGGTAAGTATACATTTTCTTTTTTTCTTTCAGTGTACCTTTAAAATAATCTACCTTATTTTATTATATTTAATGACATTATGGAGCAATATTAAGACTTCGGTTTTTATAAATAAGAGGCAATTTATTTCTCATTTCCCAAAAGCTTGCTCTTAAAAAATAGTGTATTATTGCAATCTTCAATTATTTTTTTTTGTTTTGCTATAATGGAGCAGCCTTATCCTGTCCCTGAAGTTACCATAGGAACTGAGCTGTTTGAACATCTTTCTAACAAAGCTAAGTGTGCTTATTGTAAAATAACCAAAGTACTTTCTTCAGCTCATTTATGTGGCTCTTGCTTCAATTTTTTATCACGTTCTAATGTTTCTATGTGTACACATGCACCTACTATTTTTCATTCAGACTAATGCAGATGGCGTACCCACAGCAATGAAAGAATTTATTGCTGACGCCATTGAGAAGACCCTGACTGCTCTACTGCTTTCAAATAAACATAAACGGTCAGCACATGTTTTACCTGCTACTAGTAATATATATATTAACCGACAGTATACTGAAGTATCTTCTAATGATGAGGATTCCTCTTATTCTGAGGCTCCTACATCAGACATAGAAATTGATCATTCTAGTCACTTTAGGGATTGAAGAAACTAAACTTTCTGATGATAAACCCTGTAATCATTTAAATTCAGTGTATAAAACTGTTGTGAATCTCCCTGAGTTTTTTCCTTTTCCTGATGATGTATCTGATATTATTGATAATGAATGGTCTGAACCGGTTACTACTTTTAATCCTCCTTCACTGTTTAAAAGATTATATCCTTTTGCTAATTTAGAGCTATGTGAAACAGTCCCCAAGGTTGATGGGTCCATTTCCACTTTAGCCAAATGTACAACTATTCCTTTGGAAGACAGTACTTCTTTTAAAGACCCTTTTAGATAGGAAACTTAAATCTTATCTTAGAAGGGCATATTTACATACTGGTTATATTCTTAGACCAGCCATTTCTATTGCTGACAATGCTACTGCCTCTACTTTTTGGTTATCTAGTCTTGATCAACAGACATGCAAATAATTTTAGTTGCGATGCAGAATTTGATATCATGAAAATCAACATTAAGACAATGTCCTTAACTATTCTTACCAGAAGAGCTTTATGGCTTAAATCATGGAATGCTGATATGGTATCTAAAACAAGCTTACTATTTTTCTTTTTAAGGCAATCTTTTTGTTCCCAAACTAGATTCTATTATTTGTTTGGAATCCTTGTGAGGGCAGGTTACCAATCTATATCGCTTTTCAGTGCTCTTCAGGTTTGGCCTCTATTGAAGAACGAGCCTTATCTGCGATTTCAGTGTCAATCATCAAGGGGGAACTCGAAGTTCCTTAGCCATGATGGAAGTATCTCAAATATTTTCTTGGGCGGAATCCAATTCCTGCCTCATCACTGCGATTCACATCCCAGTTGGGATGCAGATTATCTCAGTCGTCAGTCCCTATATCCGGGGGAGTGGTCTTTCCACCCAGATGTGTTCTATCGGATTGTTCTGGAAATAGATCTGATGGCTTCTTGTTTGAACAAGAAACTTCCCTTATTTGGAGGTGGGCCAGTCTTCACCTCAGAATTACAGCTCATTCTACTAGATCGGTTGCCACATCTTGGGCTTTCAAGAATGAGTCTTCAGTTGATCAAATTTGCAAAGCAACCACTTGGTCTTCTCTGCATACCTTTACTAAATTTTACCTTTTTGATGTTTTTGCCTAGTCAGAAGCAGCTTTTGGTAGAAAGGTCCTTCCGGCGGTTGTCTCAGTTTGATAACTGTGCCTATATTTTGAGGGGTTTTTTTGTCATAAATTACTTTTTCTTTCATGTAATTAGCAGTCCATGAGCTAGTGACGTATGGGATATACATTCCTACCAGGAGGGGCAAAGTTTCCCAAACCTCAAAATGCCTATAAATACACCCCTCACCACACCCACAATTCAGTTTTACAAACTTTGCCTCCCGTGGAGGTGGTGAAGTAAGTTTGTGCTAGATTCTACGTTGATATGCGCTTTGCAGCAGGCTGGATCCCGGTTTTCCTCTGAGTGCAGTGAATGTCAGAGGGATGTGAAGACTCTGTTATCGGTCGTAGAGATTCATCTCTTACCTCCCTTTTCAGATCGACGATATACTCTTATATACCATTACCTCTACTGATTCTCGTTTCAGTACTGGTTTGGCTATCTACTATATGTAGATGAGTGTCCTGGGGTAAGTAAATCTTATTTTTTGTGACACTCTAAGCTATGGTTGGGCACTTTATTTATAAAGTTCTAAATATATGTCTTTAAACTTATATTTGCCATGATTCAGGATGATCAATATTCCTTATTTCAGACAGTCAGTTTCATTATTTGGGATAATGCATATGAATAATCAATTTTTTTCTTACCTTAAAAATTGTTTCAATTGACTTTTTTTCCCTGTGGGCTGTTAGGCTCGCGGGGGCTGAAAATGCTTCAATTTATTGCGTCATTCTTGGTGCGGACTTTTTTGGCGCAAATTTTTTTTTTGTCATTTCCGCCGTCATACTTGTCGCCGGAAGTTGTTCGTGATTGCGTCATTTTTTTGACGTTTTTGCGCCAAAAAATGTCGGCGTCACCGGATGTGGCGTCATTCTTGGCGCCAAACAATTTTAGGCGCCAATAATGTGGGCGTCTTTTTTTGGCGCTAAAAAAATGTGGGCGTCATTCTTTTCTCCACCTTTTTTTCACATTACTTCAGTCTCATTTTTTCATTGCTTCTGGTTGCTAGAGGCTTGTTCATTGGCATTTTTTCCCATTCCTGAAACTGTCATTTAAGGAATTTGATAAGTTTTGCTTTATATGTTGTTTTTTCTTTTACATATTGCAAGATGTCTCAAATTGACCCTGGATCAGAATCTACTTCTGGAAAGACGCTGCCTGATGCTGGTTCTACCAAAGTTAAGTGCATTTGTTGTAAACTTGTGGTAACTGTTCCTCCGGCTGTAGTTTGTGATGAATGTCATGATAAACTTGCTAATGCAGATAGTATTTCCATTAGTAATATTCCATTACCTGTTGCTGTTCCCTCAACATCTAATACTCAGGATGTTCCTGTTAATATAAAAGAATTTGTTTCTTAATCTATTAGGAAGGCTATGTCTGTTATTCCTCCTTCCAGTAAACGTAAAAGGTCTTTTAAAACTTCTCATTTTTCAGATGAATTTTTAGATGACCGTCATCATTCTGATTTGTCTATTTCTGATGAGGATTTTTCTGGTTCAGAGGATTTTGTCTCAGATATTGACACTGATAAATCTTCATATTTATTTAAAATGGAATTTATTTGCTCTTTACTTAAAGAAGTTTTAATCGCATTGGAGATGGAGGAATCTAGTCCTCTTGATACTAAATCTACTAAGCGTTTAAATTCGGTTTTTAAACCTCCTATAGTTATTCCGGAAGTTTTTCCTGTCCCTGATGCTATTTCTGAAGTAATTTCTAGGGAATGGAATAATCTGGGTACTTCATTTACTCCTTCTCAAAGGTTTAAGAAATTGTACCCTGTGCCATCTTGATGGGGCTATCTCTACTCTTGCTAAACGTACTACTATTCCTACGGCAGATAGCATTTCGTTTAAAGATCCTTTAGATATGAAAATTGAATCTTTTTTTAAGAAAAGCTTATTTATGTTCAGGGAATTTACTTAGACCTGCTATATCTTTGGCTGATGTTGCAGCAGCTTCAACTTTTTGGTTGGAGGCTTTAGCGCAACAAGTGTCAGATCATAATACTCATAGCATTGTTAAACTTCTTCAACATGCTAATAACTTTGTCTGTGATGCCATCTTTAATATCATTAGAGTTGATGTCAGGTATATGTCTTTAGCTATTTTAGCTAGAAGAGCTTTATGGCTTAAAACTTGGAATGCAGATATGTCTTCTAAGTCAACTTTGCTTTCTCTTTCTTTCCAAGGTAATAAATTATTTGGTTCTCAGTTGGATTCTATTATTTCAACTGTTACTGGGGGGAAAGGAACTTTTTTGCCTCAGGACAAAAAATCTAAAGGTAAATATAGGGCTGCTAATCGTTCCTCTAAAGGAACAGTTTCTGTTTGGAAACCTTCTCCAGTCTGGAATAAATCCAAGCCTTTTAGAAAGCCAAAGCCAGCTCCCAAGTCCACATGAATGTGCGGCCCTCATTCCAGCTCAGCTGGTAAGGGGCAGGTTACGATTTTTCAAAGATATTTGGATCAATTCGATTCACAGTCTTTGGATTCAGAACATTGTTTCACAAGGGTACAGAATAGGTTTCAAGGTAAGGCCGCCTGCGAGAAGATTTTTTCTCTCTCGCATTCCAATAAACCCAGTGAAGGCTCAGGCATTTCTGAAATGTGTTTCAGATCTAGAATTGGCTGGAGTAATTGTGCCAGTTCCAGTTCTGGAACAGGGTCTGGGGTTTTACTCAAATCTATTCATTGTTCCAAAGAAGGAGAATTCCTTCAGACCAGTTCTGGATCTAAAAATATTGAATCGTTATGTAAGGATACCAACATTCAAAATGGTAACTATAAGGACTATTCTGCCTTTTGTTCAGCAAGGGCATTATATGTCTACAATAGATTTACAGGATGCATATCTTCATATTCCGATTCATCCAGATCATTTTCAGTTTCTGAGATTCTCTTTTCTAGACAAGCATTACCAGTTTGTGGCCCTGCCGTTTGGCCTAGCGACAGCTCCAAGGATCTTTTCAAAGGTTCTCGGTGCCCTTCTATCTGTAATCAGAGAACAGGGTATTGCGGTATTTCCTTTTTTGGACGATATCTTGGTACTTGCTCAGTCTTCACATTCTGCAGAATCTCATACGAATCGACTTGTGTCGTTTCTTCAAAAACATGGTTGGAGGATCAATTTACCAAAGAGTTCATTGATTCCTCAGACAAGAGTAACCTTTTTAGGTTTCCAAATAGATTCAGTGTTCATGACCTTGTCTTTAACAGAAAAGAGACGTCTGAAATTGGTTTCAGCTTGTCGAAACCTTCAGTCTCAATCATTCCCTTCGGTAGCTTTATGCATGGAAATTCTAGGTCTCATGACTGCTGCGTCGGACGCGATCCCCTTTGCTCGTTTTCACATGCGACCTCTTCAGCTTTGTATGCTGAACCAGTGGTGCAGGGATTATACAAATATATCACAATTGATATCCTTAAATCCGAATGTACGACACTCTCTGACGTCGTGGACAGATCACCATCGTTTAGTCCAAGGGGCTTCTTTTGTTCTTCCAACCTGGACTGTGATCTCAACAGATGCGAGTCTGACAGGTTGGGGAGCTGTATCTCTGACAGCGCATGGGGTTTGGGAATCTCAGGAGGCGAAATTACCAATCAACACTTTGGAACTCCGTTCGATTTTCAGAGCTCTTCAGTTCTGGCCTCTTCTGAAGAGAGAATCGTTCATTTGTTTTCAGACGGACAATGTCACAACCGTGGCATATGTCAATCATCAAGGGGGGACTCACAGTCCTCAGGCTATGAAAGAAGTATCTCGGATACTTTTATGGGCGGAATCCAGCTCTTGTCTAATCTCTGCGGTTCACATCCCAGGTGTAGACAATTGGGAAGCGGATTATCTCAGTCGCCAGACGTTACATCCGGGCGAATGGTCTCTTCACCCAGAGGTATTTCTTCAGATTGTTCAAATCTGGGGATTTCCAGAAATAGATCTGATGGCTTCTCATCTTAACAAGAAACTTCCCAGTTATCTGTCCAGATCCAGGGATCCTCAGGCGGAAGCAGTGGACGCATTGTCGCTTCCCTGGAATTATCATCCTGCCTATATCTTTCCGCCTCTAGTTCTTCTTCCAAGAGTGATTTCCAAAATTCTAAAGGAACGTTCGTTTGTACTGCTGGTGGCTCAAGCATGGCCTCACAGGTTTTGGTATGCGGATCTTGTTCGGATGGCTACTTGCCAACCTTGGACTCTTCCATTAAGACCAGACCTTCTATCTCAAGGCCCTTTTTTCCATCAGGATCTCAAATCATTAAATTTGAAGGTATGGAGATTGAACGCTTGATTCTTAGTCATAGAGGTTTCTCTGACTCAGTAATTAATACTATGTTACAGGCTCGTAAATCTGTGTCTAGGAAGATTTATTATCGAGTCTGGAAGACTTACATTTCTTGGTGTTCTTCTCAGAAATTCTCCTTTCCTAGAATTTTACAGTTTCTTCAGGATGGTTTGGATAAAGGTTTGTCTGCAAGTTCTTTGAAAGGACAAATTTCTGCTCTTTCTGTTCTTTTTCATAGAAAGCTTGCTAATCTTCCTGATATTCATTGTTTTGTACAGGCTTTGGCTCGTATAAAACCTGTCATTAAGTCAATTTCTCCTCCTTGGAGTCTTAATTTGGTTCTGAGGGCTTTACATGCTCCTCCGTTTGAACCTATGCATTCTCTGGATATTAAATTACTTTCTTGGAAAGTTCTGTTCCTTTTGGCCATCTCTTCTGCTAGAAGAGTTTGAGTTATTTGCTCTTTCTTGTGAATCTCCTTTTCTGATTTTTCATCAGGATAAGGCGGTGTTGCAGACTTCATTTAAATTTTTACCTAAGGTTGTGAATTCTAACAACATTAGTAGAGAAATTGTTGTTCCTTCATTATGTCCTAATCCTAAGAATTCTCTGGATGTAGTAAGAGCTTTAAAATATTATGTTGAAGCTACTAAAGATTTTAGAAAGACCTCTAGTCTATTTGTTATCTTTTCCGGTTCCAGGAAAGGTCAGAAGGCCTCCGCCATTTCTTTGGCATCTTGGTTGAAGTCTTTGATTCATCATGCTTATGTTGAGTCGGGTAAAACTCCGCCTCAAAAGATTACAGCTCATTCTACTAGGTCAGTTTCTACTTCCTGGGCGTTTATGAATGAAGCTTCTGTTGATCAGATTTGCAAAGCAGCAACTTGGTCTTCTTTGCATACTTTTACTAAATTCTACCATTTTGATGTGTTTTCTTCTTCTGAAGCAGTTTTTGGTAGAAAAGTACTTCAGGCAGCTGTTTCAGTTTGATTCTTCTGCTTATAATTTCAGTTTTTTTCATTATTAAGATTAAAACTTTTGTTTTGGGTTGTGGATTATTTATCAGCGGAATTGGCTGTCTTTATTTTATCCCTCCCTCTCTAGTGACTCTTGCGTGGAAGTTCCACATCTTGGGTATTTATTATCCCATACGTCATTAGCTCATGGACTCTTGCTAATTACATGAAAGAAAACATAATTTATGTAAGAACTTACCTGATAAATTCATTTCTTTCATATTAGCAAGAGTCCATGAGGCCCACCCCTTTTTGTGGTGGTTATGATTTTTTGTATAAAGCACAATTATTCCAATTCCTTATTTGATGCTTTCGCTCCTTTCTTATCACCCCACTTCTTGGCTATTCGTTAAACTGAATTGTGGGTGTGGTGAGGGGTGTATTTATAGGCATTTTGAGGTTTGGGAAACTTTGCCCCTCCTGGTAGGTATGTATATCCCATAAGTCACTAGCTCATGGACTCTTGCTAATATGAAAGAAATGAATTTATCAGGTAAGTTCTTACATAAATTATGTTATTTTGAGTTTTTGGATTTAATTTCTCAGCGGAAAAGTTGTTTTTATTTTATCCCTCCCTTTCTTGTTAGTCGTGGACTTCCACATCTTGTGTATTATATCCCATACATAACAGCTAGTGGACTCGCCACCATGAAATAAATAAATTTATCAGGTAAGTTCTTACATAAATTATGCTTTTTATTTGGGAGAAATCTTTTCAGTAGTTTATAGAAGAAAACAAAAATGTTGACTTAACTCAAACACATGCCTACAAATAGTAAAACCAGACACATTGATAATTTTGCAGTGATTTTTTTCCTGAGCTTTGTGTGTGTGTATATATGTTCATTGTAGATGCTAGAACATTTCTGACGGATTTGGGCATTAGGCTTGAGGTAAACACTGTGAAACATACATAACGGTCACTCTCACAACTATTACAAACCCTTAGTTGAGAGCAAAATGTCTTTTCAAAATAGTTCAGTCCAACAGGGTTTTAATGAAGATCATGGTTACTGAGTCTGCCATGCAGGATGATACTTATATAGATAGATATTTCACTATCCTCTCTGTTGGAGCAAGCTACATATGAGATGCAGGTTATCGGAAGTCCTCACAATGCTTAGATTACAATTTTTTCATCTTTAAAGAACATTGTATTTGTAATGAGCAGCAGTGAATTGGAAATCTATTTAGAAAGCTGTTGCTTCCGTTTGTTTATCAGTGGTCATACAATTACCTTTAATGAGCGCATGACCCACTGCTGATGTGTTATCCGCTCATGTGCTTTATAAAGTGTAGTTTATAGATGATTGTAGTATCTGACTGTGTACTTTTCACCTTCTCTTAGCTGCTTTCCTGCGGTGCACAATGGCCTTATGGTTGTCCGTATGCTAATTGAAAACCACAAGGGTTTGGCGGAGCATTTGTCCAGCTGTGACCTTCCTGCCGTCCTTCAAAGCTTGAATGAAGACACGAGTGACTCTGTGCATGGGAAGCTAGACATGTTTATGCACAGACAGCTATGTGAGCTCTTGAGGAACAGCCAGGAGAAGGCAGACTTGGAAACACCAGGTGAGAAACCTGCTTCATCTAGCAATGGTATTCATTGTATCCATTCATAGGTGGGATATCAGCGCAGAGGTTGCATCACCCCCCCCCCCCCCCCTTGTTATATCCTATAAGGTGCGCTGGCCTCCCCTTGTTATATCCTATAGGGTGCACTGGCCTCCCCTCATTATATCCTATAGGGTGCGCTAGTCTCCCCTTGTTATATCCTATAGGGTGCACTGGCCTCCCCTTGTTATATCATATAGGGTGCACTGGCCTCCCCTTGTTATATCCTATAGGGTGCGCTGGCCTCCCCTTGTTATATCCTATAGGGTGCACCGGCCTCCCCTTGTTATATCCT
The DNA here is from genome assembly GCF_027579735.1 of Bombina bombina. Classification (NCBI taxonomy): domain Eukaryota; kingdom Metazoa; phylum Chordata; class Amphibia; order Anura; family Bombinatoridae; genus Bombina; species Bombina bombina. Next base: position 1,229,629,299 of record NC_069502.1, read on the forward strand.
ATAGGGTGCACCGGCCTCCCCTTGTTATATCCTATAGGGTGCGCTGGCTTCCCCTTGTTATATCCTATAGGGTGCACTGACCTCCCCTCGTTATATCCTATAGGGTGCACTGGCTTCCCCTTGTTATATCCTATAGGGTGCGCTGCCCTCCCCTTGTTATATCCTATAGGGTACACTGGCCTCCCCTTGTTGTTTCCTATAGGGTGCACCGGCCTCCCTTTGTTATATCCTATAGGGTGCGCTAGCTTCCCCTTGTTATATCCTATAGGGTGTGCTGCCCTCCCCTTGTTATATCCTATAGGGTACACTGGCCTCCCCTTGTTGTTTCCTATAGGGTGCACTGGCCTCCCTTTGTTATTTCCTATAGGGTGCGCCGGCCTCCCCTTGTTATTTCCTATAGGGTGCACTGGCCTCCCCTCATTATATCCTATGGGGTGTGCTGGTCTCCCCTTGTTATATCCTATAGGGTGCGCCGGCCTCCCCTCATTATATCCTATAGGGTGCGCTGGCCTCCCCTCATTATATCCTATAGGGTGCGCTGGCCTCCCCTCATTATATCCTATAGGGTGCGCTGGTCTCCCCTTGTTATATCCTATAGGGTGCACTGGCCTCCCCTTGTTATATCCTATAGGGTGCGCCGGCCTCCCCTCATTATATCCTATAGGGTGCGCTAGTCTCCCCTTGTTATATCCTATAGGGTGCACTGGCCTCCCCTTGTTATATCATATAGGGTGCGCTGGCCTCCCCTTGTTATATCCTATAGGGTGCGCTGGCCTCCCCTTGTTATATCCTATAGGGTGCGCTGGCCTCCCCTTGTTATATCCTATAGGGTGCACTGGCCTGACCTTGTTATATCCTATAGGGTGCACTGGCCTGACCTTGTTATATCCTATAGGGTGCGCTGGCCTGACCTTGTTATATCCTATAGGGTGCGCTGGCCTCCCCTTGTTATATCCTATAGGGTGCGCTGGTCTCCCCTTGTTATATCCTATAGGGTGCGCTGGCCTCCCCTTGTTATATCCTATAGGGTGCACTGACCTCCCCTTGTTATATCCTATAGGGTGCGCTGGCCTCCCCTTGTTATATCCTATAGGGTGCACTGGCCTCCTCTTGTTATATCCTATAGGGTGCACTGGCCTCCCCTCATTATATCCTATGGGGTGTGCTGGTCTCCCCTTGTTATATCCTATAGGGTGCGCTTGCTTCCCCTTGTTATATCCTATAGGGTGCGCTTGCTTCCCCTTGTTATATCCTATAGGGTGCGCTTGCTTCCCCTTGTTATATCCTATAGGGTGCACCGGCCTCCCCTTGTTATATCCTATAGGGTGCACCGGCCTCCCCTTGTTATATCCTATAGGGTGCGCTGGCTTCCCCTTGTTATATCCTATAGGGTGCACCGGCCTCCCCTTGTTATATCCTATAGGGTGCGCTGGCCTCCCTTTGTTATATCCTATAGGGTGCGCTGGCTTCCCCTTGTTATATCCTATAGGGTGCACTGACCTCCCCTTGTTATATCCTATAGGGTACACTGGCCTCCCCTTGTTATATCCTATAGGGTACACTGGCCTCCCCTTGTTGTTTCCTATAGGGTGCACCGGCCTCCCCTTGTTATATCCTATAGGGTGCGCCGGCCTCCCCTTGTTATATCCTATAGGGTGCGCTGGCCTCCCTTTGTTATATCCTATAGGGTGCACCGGCCTCCCCTTGTTATTTCCTATAGGGTGCACTAGCCTCCCCTTGTTATATCCTATAGGGTGCGCTGGCCTCCCCTCATTATATCCTATAGGGTGCGCTGGCCTCCCCTTGTTATTTCCTATAGGGTGCGCCGGCCTCCCCTTGTTATATCCTATAGGGTGCGCTGGCCTCCCCTTGTTATATCCTATAGGGTGCACTGGCCTCCCCTCATTATATCCTATGGGGTGTGCTGGCCTCCCCTTGTTATTTCCTATAGGGTGCGCCGGCCTCCCCTTGTTATATCCTATAGGGTGCGCCGGCCTCCCCTTGTTATATCCTATAGGGTGCGCTGGCCTCCCCTTGTTATTTCCTATAGGGTGCGCCGGCCTCCCCTTGTTATATCCTATAGGGTGCGCCGGCCTCCCCTTGTTATATCCTATAGGGTACGCCGGCCACTCCTTGTTATATCCTATAGGGTGCGCCGGCCTCCCCTTGTTATATCCTATAGGGTGCGCTGGCCTCCCCTTGTTATATCCTATAGGGTGCGCCGGCCTCCCCTTGTTATATCCTATAGGGTGCGCTGGCCTCCCCTTGTTATATCCTATAGGGTGCGCTGGCCTCCCCTTGTTATATCCTATAGGGTGCGCTGGCCTCCCCTTGTTATATCCTATAGGGTGCACTGGCCTCCCCTCATTATATCCTATGGGGTGTGCTGGTCTCCCCTTGTTATATCCTATAGGGTGCACTGGCCTCCCCTTGTTATATCCTATAGGGTGCGCCGGCCTCCCCTTGTTATATCCTATAGGGTGCTCCGGCCTCCCCTTGTTATATCCTATAGGGTGCGTCGGCCTCCCCTCGTTATATCCTATAGGGTGCGCTGGCCTCCCCTTGTTATATCCTATAGGGTGCACTGACCTCCCCTTGTTATATCCTATAGGGTGCGCTGGCCTCCCCTTGTTATATCCTATAGGGTGCGCTGGCCTCCCCTTGTTATATCCTATAGGGTGCGCTGGCCTTCCCTTGTTATATCCTATAGGTTGCGCTGGCTTCCCCTTGTTATATCCTATAGGGTGCGCTGGCCTCCCCTCGTTATATCCTATAGGTTGCGCTGGCCTCCCCTCGTTATATCCTATAGGTTGCACTGGCCTCCCCTTGTTATATCCTATAGGGTGCGCTGGCCTCCCCTTGTTATATCCTATAGGGAGCGCTGGCCTCCCCTCGTTATATCCTATAGGGAGCGCTGGCCTCCCCTCGTTATATCCTATAGGGATCGCTGGCCTCCCCTTGTTATATCCTATAGGGTGCGCTGGCCTCCCCTTGTTATATCCTATAGGGTGCGCTGGCCTCCCCTCGTTATATCCTATAGGGTGTGCTGCCATCCCAGAGGGTTCACCATGCTTCTTTGTTCTATGCTAGTGGCTGCAACGTTCTGGCCTTATGTGCCAGATGGTGTGCCATCCTCCTTGTTTTATCCCAGTGGTACAACATTGTGCTGTGTTGGCATGTCCCTGTATCACTGTCCTGCCATGCCTGGGAGGGGTCACCAGGTTTGGCATTGTTCCATTTTGGGGTGACCCCAGAAGGGCCATTCTACGGTACTGGGATGTCCCCAGGGCAAACCTCCTGCCCTTTCAGGAAGAAGGGCCTATATCTGTGCAACTTGCTTTCTTGTCTTGTTAAAACCTGTGGATTTCCAGTTTTAGTTCCATGTATTTCCTTTATGCTGTTACCTAGATCAGTTGGCCACTGTGCAATGATTACCTCCTTTCTTATGTCTTTCAGATGGGACCACATTGATGGCTGTGCAGGACATGGATTTGCAGAGCTTGCTGTGTGTCATGAAGGTTAACAAGATGTGTAGAGAGCTGCTCCCTTCTCTGGAGCGTTGTGTTTGTGACAACCTACCATCCCTTTCCTTTGAAATATCCGAGCTTCTAACAGATGCAGACTTCTTTATGAATCTTCTGGCCAGCTTGGAACAGCTCAGATCGGAGAAACGCCTGCAGCTCTCTTTAGTCAGGTGAGAAGAATGAAGTCTCCTCTCTATATACATGTGACAGACGTCAGTGATCACTCTCTCTATATACATGTGACAGACGTCGGTGATCACTCTCTCTATATACATGTGACAGACGTCAGTGATCACTCTCTCTATATACATGTGACAGACGTCAGTGATCACTCTCTCTATATACATGTGACAGACGTCAGTGATCACTCTCTCTATATACATGTGACAGACGTCAGTGATCACTCTCTCTATATACATGTGACAGACATCAGTGATCACTCTCTATATACATGTGACAGACGTCATTGATCACTCTCTATATACATGTGACAGACGTCAGTGATCACTCTCTCTATATACATGTGACAGACGTCAGTGATCACTCTCTCTATATACATGTGACAGACGTCAGTGATCACTCTCTCTATATACATGTGACAGACGTCAGTGATAACTCTCTCTATATACATGTGACAGACGTCGGTGATCACTCTCTCTATATACATGTGACAGACGTCAGTGATCACTCTCTCTATATACATGTGACAGACGTCAGTGATCTCTCTCTATATACATGTGACAGACGTCAGTGATCACTCTATATACATGTGACAGGCGTCAGTGATAACTCTCTCTATATACATGTGACAGGCGTCAGTGATCACTCTCTCTATATACATGTGACAGACGTCGGTGATCACTCTCTCTATATACATGTGACAGACGTCAGTGATCACTCTCTCTATATACATGTGACAGACGTCAGTGATCACTCTCTCTATATACATGTGACAGACGTCAGTGATCACTCTATATACATGTGACAGACGTCAGTGATCGCTCTCTATATATACATGTGACAGACGTCAGTGATCACTCTCTCTATATACATGTGACAGACGTCAGTGATCGCTCTCTCTATATACATGTGACAGACGTCGGTGATCACTCTCTATATACATGTGACAGACGTCAGTGATCACTCTCTCTATATACATGTGACAGACGTCAGTGATCACTCTCTCTATATACATGTGACAGACGCCAGTGATCGCTCTCTATATACATGTGACAGACGTCGGTGATCACTCTCTCTATATACATGTGACAGACGACAGTGATCACTCTCTCTATATACATGTGACAGACGTCAGTGATCTCTCTCTATATACATGTGACAGACGTCAGTGATCACTCTCTATATACATGTGACAGACGTCAGTGATCACTCTCTATATACATGTGACAGACGTCAGTGATCACTCTTTCTATATACATGTGACAGACGTCAGTGATCACTCTTTCTATATACATGTGACAGACGTCAGTGATCACTCTTTCTATATACATGTGACAGATGTCAGTGATCACTCTCTCTATATACATGTGACAGACGTCAGTGATCACTCTCTGTACACACATATATATTTATGTCTGCGTATACAAACACACGTACTTACCTACTTATATCAGGTGAGAAGAATGAAGTCTCCTCTCTATATACATGTGACAGACGTCAGTGATAACTCTCTCTATATACATGTGACAGACGTCAGTGATCACTCTCTATATACATGTGACAGACGTCAGTGATAACTCTCTCTATATACATGTGACAGACGTCAGTGATCACTCTCTCTATATACATGTGACAGACGTCATTGATCACTCTCTCTATATACATGTGACAGACGTCATTGATCACTCTCTCTATATACATGTGACAGACGTCAGTGATCACACTCTATATATACATGTGACAGACGTCAGTGATCACTCTCTCTATATACATGTGACAGACATCAGTGATCACTCTCTCTATATACATGTGACAGACGTCAGCGATCGCTCTCTCTATATACATGTGACAGACGTCAGTGATCACTCTCTCTATACACACATATATATTTACGTCTGCGTATACAAACACACGTACTTACCTACTTATATCAGGTGAGAAGAATGAAGTCTCCTCTCTATACATGTGACAGACGTCAGTGATCACTCTCTATATACAAATATATATTTCTTTCATGTAATTAGCAAGAGTCCATGAGCTAGTGACGTATGGGATATACATTCCTACCAGGAGGGGCAAAGTTTCCCAAACCTCAAAATGCCTATAAATACACCCCTCACCACACCCACAATTCAGTTTTTACAAACTTTGCCTCCTATGGAGGTGGTGAAGTAAGTTTGTGCTAGATTCTACGTTGATATGCGCTCCGCAGCAAGTTGGAGCCCGGTTTTCCTCTCAGCGTGCAGTGAATGTCAGAGGGATGTGAGGAGAGTATTGCCTATTTGAATTCAATGATCTCCTTCTACGGGGTCTATTTCATAGGTTCTCTGTTATCGGTCGTAGAGATTCATCTCTTACCTCCCTTTTCAGATCGACGATATACTCTTATATATACCATTACCTCTGCTGATTCTCGTTTCAGTACTGGTTTGGCTTTCTACAAACATGTAGATGAGTGTCCTGGGGTAAGTAAGTCTTATTTTCTGTGACACTCTAAGCTATGGTTGGGCACTTTATTTATAAAGTTCTAAATATATGTATTCAAACATTTATTTGCCTTGACTCAGAATGTTCAACTTTCCTTATTTCCAGACAGTCAGTTTCATATTTGGGATTATGCATTTAAATTATTCATTTTTTCTTACCTTCAAAAATTTGATTATTTTTTCCCTGTGGGCTGTTAGGCTCGCGGGGGCTGAAAATGCTTCATTTTATTGCGTCATTCTTGGAGCGGACTTTTTTGGCGCAAAAATTATTTTCCGTTTCCGGCGTCATACGTGTCGCCGGAAGTTGCGTCATTTTTTGACGTTATTTTTTGGTGTCTTTCTCATCATTTTTCTTGGCATTCTTTTAGAATACCGAGAATTTTACAGTTTCTTCAGGATGGTTTAGATAAGGGTTTGTCCGCAAGTTCCTTGAAAGGACAAATCTCTGCTCTTTCTGTTCTTTTTCACAGAAAGATTGCTATTCTTCCTGATATTCATTGTTTTGTACAAGCTTTGGTTCGTATAAAACCTGTCATTCAGTCAATTTCTCCTCCTTGGAGTTTGAATTTGGTTCTGGGGGCTCTTCAAGCTCCTCCATTTGAACCTATGCATTCATTGGACATTAAATTACTTTCTTGGAAAGTTTTGTTCCTTTTGGCTCTGAATTATCTGCTCTTTCTTGTGAGTCTCCTTTTCTGATTTTTCATCAGGATAAGGCGGTGTTGCGAACTTCTTTTGAATTTTTACCTAAAGTTGTGAATTCCAACAACATTAGTAGAGAAATTGTGGTTCCCTCATTATGTCCTAATCCTAAGAATTCTAAGGAGAAATCGTTGCATTCTTTGGATGTTGTTAGAGCTTTGAAATATTATGTTGAAGCTACTAAGTCTTTCCGAAAGACTTCTAGTCTATTTGTTATCTTTTCCGGTTCTAGAAAAGGCCAGAAAGCTTCTGCCATTTCTTTGGCATCTTGGTTGAAATCTTTAATTCATCTTGCCTATGTTGAGTCGGGTAAAACTCCGCCTCAAAGGATTACAGCTCATTCTACTAGGTCAGTTTCTACTTCCTGGGCGTTTAGGAATGAAGCTTCGGTTGATCAGATTTGCAAAGCAGCAACTTGGTCCTCTTTGCATACTTTTACTAAATTCTACCATTTTGATGTATTTTCTTCTTCTGAAGCAGTTTTTGGTAGAAAAGTACTTCAGGCAGCTGTTTCAGTTTGATTCTTCTGCTTATAATTTCATTATTTGAGATTAAACTTTTGTTTTGGGTTGTGGATTATTATTATTTTTCAGCGGAATTGGCTGTCTTTATTTTATCCCTCCCTCTCTAGTGACTCTTGCGTGGAAGATCCACATCTTGGGTATTCATTATCCCATACGTCACTAGCTCATGGACTCTTGCTAATTACATGAAAGAAAACATAATTTATGTAAGAACTTACCTGATAAATTCATTTCTTTCATATTAGCAAGAGTCCATGAGGCCCGCCCTTTTTTTGTGGTGGTTATGATTTTGTATAAAGCACAATTATTCCAATTCCTTATTTTATATGCTTTCGCACTTTTTTATCACCCCACTTCTTGGCTATTCGTTAAACTGAATTGTGGGTGTGGTGAGGGGTGTATTTATAGGCATTTTGAGGTTTGGGAAACTTTGCCCCTCCTGGTAGGAATGTATATCCCATACGTCACTAGCTCATGGACTCTTGCTAATATGAAAGAAATGAATTTATCAGGTAAGTTCTTACATAAATTATGTTATTTACGTCTGCGTATACAAACACACATACTTACCTACTTACATCTGGTTAGAGGAATGAAGAATCCTCTCTATATACATGTGACAGACATCAGTGATAACTCTCTCTATATACATGTGACAGGCGTCAGTGATAACTCTCTCTATATACATGTGACAGACGTCAGTGATCACTCTCTCTATATACATGTGACAGACGTCGGTGATCACTCTCTCTATATACATGTGACAGACGTCAGTGATCACTCTCTATATACATGTGACAGACGTCAGTGATCACTCTCTCTATATACATGTGACAGACGTCAGTGATAACTCTCTCTATATACATGTGACAGACGTCAGTGATCACTCTCTCTATATACATGTGACAGACGTCAGTGATCACTCTCTCTATATACATGTGACAGACGTCAGTGATCACTCTCTCTATATACATGTGACAGACGTCTGTGATCACTCTCTCTATATACATGTGACAGACGTCAGTGATCACTCTCTCTATATACATGTGACAGACGTCAGTGATCACTCTCTCTATATACATGTGACAGACGTCAGTGATCACTCTCTCTATATACATGTGATAGACGTCGGTGATCACTCTGTATACACACATATATATTTATGTCTGCGTATACAAACACACGTACTTACTTATGTCAGGTTAGAAGAATGAAGTCTCCTCTCTATATACATGTGACAGACGTCAGTGATCACTCTCTCTATATACATGTGACAGGCGTCAGTGATAACTCTCTCTATATACATGTGACAGGCGTCAGTGATAACTCTCTCTATATACATGTGACAGACGTCAGTGATCACTCTCTCTATATACATGTGACAGACGTCAGTGATCACTCTCTCTATATACATGTGACAGACGTCAGTGATCACTCTCTATATACATGTGATAGACGTCGGTGATCACTCTGTATACACACATATATATTTATGTCTGCGTATACAAACACACGTACTTACTTATGTCAGGTTAGAAGAATGAAGTCTCCTCTCTATATACATGTGACAGACGTCAGTGATCACTCTCTCTATATACATGTGACAGGCGTCAGTGATAACTCTCTCTATATACATGTGACAGACGTCAGTGATCACTCTCTCTATATACATGTGACAGACGTCAGTGATCACTCTCTCTATATACATGTGACAGACGTCAGTGATCACTCTCTCTATATACATGTGACAGACGTCAGTGATCACTCTCTCTATATACATGTGACAGACGTCAGTGATCACTCTCTCTATATACATGTGACAGACGTCAGTGATCACTCTCTCTATATACATGTGACAGACGTCATTGATCACTCTCTCTATATACATGTGACAGACGTCATTGATCACTCTCTCTATATACATGTGACAGACGTCAGTGATCACTCTCTCTATATACATGTGACAGACGTCAGTGATCACTCTCTCTATATACATGTGACAGACGTCAGTGATCACTCTCTCTATATACATGTGACAGACGTCGGTGATCACTCTGTATACACACATATATATTTATGTCTGCGTATACAAACACACGTACTTACTTATGTCAGGTTAGAAGAATGAAGTCTCCTCTCTATATACATGTGACAGACGTCAGTGATCACTCTCTCTATATACATGTGACAGATGTCAGTGATCACTCTCTATATACATGTGACAGACGTCAGTGATCACTCTCTGTACACACATATATATTTATGTCTGCGTATACAAACACACGTACTTACCTACTTATGTCAGGTGAGAAGAATGAAGTCTCCTCTCTATATACATGTGACAGACGTCAGTGATCGCTCTCTGTATATACATGTGACAGACGTCAGTGATCACTCTCTCTATATACATGTGACAGACGTCAGTGATCGCTCTCTCTATATACATGTGACAGACGTCAGTGATCACTCTCTATACACACATATATATTTATGTCTGCGAATACAAACACACATACATACGTACATGGTGACAATATTTCCATTAACTCTAATCCTGTAAGAAATAGCACTAAATGAGAACAAATGATTAACTCACAGACTAGATAGAAGTCCAGCACAACTTACTGTATACAAGGGAAGGGGCCTGAGATAGCCACACACAAGAGAGAATATATTTAGTCTATAGGACACCAGGGGATCTGTCAGAATGTTTAGCGGTGTTAGACTATTATCTAGCTGATGTAAATGACTGTAGGGTTCAGATGTAAGCTCTGGGCATATTATGCCTGCTTGTGTATTTGGCATCACTTTCAAAGCTAATTATTTTATATAGTGGGTGGTTTATAGCCTCTGAGAAAGTTTGATGGAGGAATCTCCTTGTATCTTAAGTTTCTTCAGTCTCTAACTATGTGGGGTTAGATAGGCAGAACGGGGGCTACGCTTTAGTGTTTATTATACTCTGCTGAAGGTTTAACCCCACTCTGTACAGCATTCTGTCAGCTACACTTATTCTCTTTTCTTGGTAGCAGCTGTTTGCCATGAACATACCAATCACTTGTCTTAAAGGGACACTGGACCCACTTTTTTTCTTTCGTGATTCAAATAGAGCAGCAATTTTAAGCAACTTTCTAATTTACTCCTATTATCAAATTTGATTCATTCTCTTGGTATCTTTATTTGAAATGCAAGAATGTAAGGTTAGATGCCGGCCCATTTTTGGTGAACAACCTGGTTTGTTCTTTCTGAATGGTGGATAAATTCACACACCAATAAACAAGTGCTGTCCAGGCTTAGATGCCTTCTTTTTCAAATAAAGATAGCAAGAGAATGAAGAAAAATTGATAAATTAGAAAGTTGCTTAAAATTGCTGCTCTATTTGAATCACGAAAAAGAAAAAATTTGGGTTCAGTGTCCCTTTAAAGGGACATGATACTCATATGCTATATCATTTGAAAGTAATGCACATAACTGTAAACAGCTGACAAGAAAATATCACCTGAACATCTCTATGTAAAAAGGAAGGTATTTTATCTCAGTGTCTTCATCTCACCAGTAAGTGCTGGTGCTCTACTTTAGCTGCTGTCCAGCTGCAGGTTGAAAAAAATAATAGCCAATCAGCATCAGCTGTGCTGAGATCATACAATGTTTTACTGTCATCCAAAGAGATTTTAGTGAAATCTCACAAGATTTCATAGTAAATTCTTTAAACTTAAAATGGAAGTCCCAGGACTAGCATCCTGATTGGTTACTGAAACTCCCTTTACAATGGGATGTGGCTACTAAGAAAATGTTGAGGTAAAATATTTTCCTTTCTTTCTAATGACACGATGACCCACGGATCATCTAATTACTATTGGGAATATCACTCCTGCCCAGCAGGAGGCAGCAAAGAGCACCACAGCAAAGCTGTTAAATATCACCTCCCTTCCCTCCAAACCCAGTCATTCTCTTTGCCTGCATTAGAGCAAGGAAGTGGTAAAGTTAGGTGTTAGAAAAAGATTCTTCAAGCAAGATTTTATTATTTAAGTAGTGCAAGAATGTGCTGCTTTGTCCTAGGGTGTAGCCGTAGTCCATATCAGTCTCTTCAGTAGAGCAGTGGTGGCTTTAGAGCAATGGGAACTTGTGGGGTATAATCGTTACTGATGCTGTCCTATTTCTAAAGCCTGAATAAGATTATTCAGTCTTTGCTTTTTTCCACAGGTCCATGTGAAGGGATCTTGCCTCTCAAACCTAGTGAGCTGCCTTGCTGCCGGGCAGATGTATAAATGTAAGTGCTGACTTTTTATTTTCTGGGGTCGTACATTCAGAATAAAAGATGGCACTTTAATATAAATTATATAATTTGGGACATAATATAATGATTCTCTTATGACTTGGAGAATAATTATTTGGGCAGTAATAGCAGGCACTGGGGACGAGGAGCAGGCTCAGAGGTGGTGTTTTTAACTTGTGCAACGATAAAACGGCATTACTATGGTTTTAAAAGACCTGAGGGAAGTTTTGTTTTCTTCTTGTAACGCCCACGATGGACGGGGCTAACGGAAGCGCCAAAATTTGTTGAGCACTTCCCCCTCATAGTTCCGGTGTTCTGTGACACAGAAGACTTCGTTTCAGTGTTTGCCAGTATTGCGGACCTCATCTCCAGAATAAATTGATTGAGTCCGGATCATCTAACAGCCTATAATCTCCGGTGTTAGTCAGGCAGGTAAGCACCTCAGCAAAGTTAAGCTGAGGTGTAAAGGTGTCCGGAGTTTTTTATTACTACTTATGTCATTTTATTTTCTTGCCATGAGTCCATGAGCTGGTGACGTATGGGATATACAATCCTACCAGGAGGGGCAAAGTTTCCCAAACCTCAAAATGCCTATAAATACACCCCTCGCCACACCCACAATTCAGTTTTACAAACCTTGCCTCCTATGGAGGTGGTGAAGTAAGTTCGTGCTAGATTTCTACGTTGACATGCGCTTCTCAGCTTTTTTGAATCCCGATTCCTCTCAGAGTACAGCAAATGTCAGAGGGATGTGAAGAGAGTATCACCTATTGAATGCAATGATTTTCCTAACGGGGGTCTATTTCATAGGTTCTCTGTTATCGGTCGTAGAGATTCATCTCCTATCTCCCTTTTCAGATCGACGAGATACTCTCAATTTACCATTACCTCTACTGATAACTGTTTCAGTACTGGTTTGGCTATCTGCTATATGTGGATGGGTGTCTCTTTGGTAAGCATGTTTTTTATTACTTAAGTCACCCCAGCTATGGTCTGGCACTTTATGCATTTATATAAATTTCTAAATATATGTATTGTACTTATATTTGCCATGAGTCGGGTTCATGTATTTCCTTGTGCAGGAAATAAACATATTAGGAAATATGTTTTTCATGTAATTTGTAATAGTTGTCAAACTTTTACATGCAGAGAATGTATCCATCAGTAATAGTACATTGCCAGTTGCAGTTCCTTCAACTTCTAATGTACATGATATACCTATGAATTTTAAAGAATTTGTTACTGATTCTATTCAGAAGGTTTTGTCTGCATTTCCGCCTTCTAATAAACGTAAAAGGTCTTTTAAAACCTCTCAAAGTTGATGAAATTTCAAATAACCGACAACATAATGATTTATCCTCCTCTGATGAGGATCTATCTGATTCAGAAGATCCCTCCTCAGATATTGACACTGACAAATCTACTTATTTGTTTAAAATAGAGTATATTTGTTCTTTGTTAAAAGAAGTGTTAATTACTTTGGATATTAAGGAAGCTAGTCCTCTTGACATTAAGACTAGTAAATGTTTAAATGCTGTTTTTTAAACCTCCTGTGGTTACTCCAGAGGTTTTTCCTATTCCTGATGCTGTTTCTGATATGATTTCTAAGGAATGGAATAAGCCAGGTACTCCTTTTATTCCTTCTTCAAGGTTTTAAAAATTGTATCCTTTACCAGCAATTTCTATAGAGTTTTGGGAAAATATCCCCAAAGTTGATGGGGCTATTTCTACTCTTGCTAAACGTACCACTATTCCTAGTACTTCTTTTAAAGATCCTTTAGATAGGAAACTTAAATCCTATCTAAGGAAAGCCTGTTTATATTCAGGTCATCTTCTCAGGTCTGCAATTTCTTTGGCTGATGTTGTAGCTGCATCAACTTTTTGGTTGGAGAATTTAGCGCAACAAGAATTGGATTCTGACATATCTAGCATTGTTCGCTTACTGCAACATGCTAATCATTTTATTTGTGATGCCATTTTTGATATCAAAATTGATGTTAGATCCATGTCTTTAGATTTTTAGCTAGAAGAGCTTTATGGCTTAAATCTTGGAATGCTGATATGACATCTAAGTCTAGATTATTATCTTTCTTTCCAAGGTAATAATTTATTTGGTTCTTAGTTGGATTATATTATTTCAACTGTTTCTGGAGGAAAGGTTTTTTTTTTCTGCCTCAAGATAAAAAACCTAAGGGTAAATCTAAGGCTTCTAACCGTTTTCGTTCCTTTCGTCAAAATAAGGAACAAAAATCTAATCCTTCCCCCAAGGAATCTGTTTCCAATTGGAAGCCTTCCTCAAATTGGAATAATTACAAGGCTTTTAAAAAAAAACAAAGTCTGCTCCTAAGTCTGCATGAAGGTGCGGCCCTCATTCCAGCTCAGCTGGTAGAGGCAGATTAAGGTTTTTTAAGGATTTTTGGATAAATTCTGTCCAAAATCTATGGATTCAGAGCATTGTCTCTCAAGGGTATCGAATAGGATTCAGAGTAAGACCTCCTGTGAGAAGATTTTTTTCTCTCACGTATCCCAGCAAATCCAGTAAAAGCTCAGGCTTTCCTGAAGTGCGTTTCAGACCTGGAGTCTTCAGGGTTAATCATGCCGGTTCCTTTTCGGGAACAAGGTCTGGGGTTTTATTCAAATCTATTCATTGTCCCAAAGAAGGAAAATTTATTCAGACCAGTTCTGTATCTGAAAATTTTGAATCGTTATGTAAGAGTACCAACTTTCAAGATGGTGACTATAAGGACTATTCTACCTTTTGTTCAGCAAGGACATTATATGTCTACAATAGACTTGCAGGATGCATACCTTCATATTCCGATTCATCTAGAACATTATCAGTCCCTGAGATTCTCTTTTCTAGACAAGCATTACCAATTTGTTGCTCTTCCATTTGGCCTAGCAACAGCTCCATGAACCTTTTCAAAGGTTCTGGGTGCCCTACTCTCTGTAATCAGAGAGCAGGGTATTGCAGTGTTTACTTATTTGGACGATATCTTGGTACTAGCTCAGTCTTTACGTTCTGCAGAATCTCACACAAATCAACTAGTGGTGTTCTTCAAAAACATGGTTGGAGGATCAATTTACCAAAAAGTTTGATTCCTCAGACAAGGGTCACCTTTTTAGGTTTCCAGATAGATTCAGTGTCCATGACTCTGTCTCTAACAGACAAGAGACGTTTGAAATTGGTTGCAGCCTGTCGGCACCTTCAGTCTCAATCATTCCCTTCAGTAGCTATCTGCATGGAGGTTTTTGGTCTAATGACTGCAGCATCGGACGCGATCCCCTTTGCTCGTTTTCACATGAGACCTCTTCAGCTTTGTATGCTGAACCAATGGTGCAGGGATTAAACAAGGATATCACAATTAATATCCTTAGATCCCAATGTTCGACTATCTCTGACTTGGTGGTTAGATCACCATCGTATAGTTCAAGGGGCCTCTTTTGTTCGTCCAACCTGGATTGGGACACAACAGATGCGAGTCTTTCAGGTTGGGGAGTTGTCTGGGGATGGAACTCTGTGCAATTCTCAGAGCTCTTCAGTTTTGGCCTCTATTGAAGAGAGAGACGTTTATTTGTTTTCAGACAGACAATGTCACAACTGTGGCGTATGTCAATCATCAGAGTGGGACTCACAGTCCTTAAGCTATGAAAGAAGTATCCTGGATACTTGTTTGGCCAGAATCCAGCTCCTGTCTAATTTCTGCAGTAACTTCCCAGGTACCTGTCCAGGTCCAGGGATCCTCAGGTGGAAGCAGTGGATGCATTGACACTTCCTTGGAATTATCAACTTGCCTATATTTTTCCGCCTCTAGTTCTTCTTCCAAGAGTGATTTCCAAGATGATCATGGAGCAATCATTTGTGCTGCTGGTGGCTCCAGCATGAGTTCACAGGTTTTGGTATGCGGATCTTGTTTGAATGTCCAGTTGCCAACCATGGCTACTTCCACTAAGGCCAGACCTATCTCAAGGTCCGTTTTTTCCATCAGGATATCAAATCATTAAATTTGAAGGTATGGAAATTGAACGCTTAGTGCTTAGTCATAGAGGTTTCTCTGACTTAGTGATTAATACTATGTTACAGGCTCATAAATCTGTTTCTAGGAAGATTTATTATCGAGTTTGGAAGACATTTATTTTATTTTACAGTTTCTTCAGGATGGTTTGGATAAAGATTTTTCTGCAAGTTCCTTGAAGGGACAAATCTCTGTTCTTTCTGTTTTATTTCACAGAAAGATTGCTAAGCTTCCTGATATTCACTGTTTTGTGCAGGCTTTGGTCTGTATCAAGCCTGTCATTGAATCATTCTCTCCTCCTTGGAGTCTTAATTTGGTTTTGAAGGCTTTACAGGCTTCTCCTTTTGAGCTTATGCATTCTTTGTATATTAAACTACTTTCTTGGAAAGTGTTGTTCCTTTTGGCCATCTCTTCTGCTAGAAGAGTTTCTGAGCTATCTGCTATTTCTTGTGAATCTCCTTTTCTGATTTTTCATCAGGATAAGGCGGTTTTGCGGACTTCATTTAAATTCTTACCTAAGGTTGTGAATTCTAACAACATTAATAGAGAAATGTTTGTCCCTTCCTTGTATACTAATCCTAAGGTTTCTTTGGAGAAATCCTTACATTCTTTGGATGTGGTGAGAGCTTTGAAATATTATGTTGAAGCTACTAAAGATTTCTGGAAGACTTCTATTTGTTATCTTTTCTGGTTCTAGGAAAGGTCAGAAAGCTTCTGCCATTTCTTTGGCATCTTGGTTAAAGCTTTTGATTCATCACGCTTATTTGGAGTCGGTAAATCCCCGCCTCAAAGGATTACGGCTCATTCTACTAGGTCTGTTTCTACTTCCTGGGCTTTTAAGAATGAAGCTTCAATTGATCAGATTTGCAAAGCAGCAACTTGGTCTTCTTTGCATACATTTACTAAGTTCCACCATTTTGAGGTTTTTTCTTCTTCAGAAGCAGTTTTTGGTAGAAAAGTTCTTCAGGCAGCTGTTTCAGTTTGATTCTTCTGCTTATAATTTCAGTTTTTTTCTTTTACATTATAAGATTAAAACTTATGATTTGGGTTGTTGATTAATTTTTTCAGCGGAATTGGCTGTCTTTATTTTTTATCCCTCCCTCTCTAGTGACATTTGCATGGAGTTCCACATCTTGGGTATTGCTATCCCATACGTCACTAGCTCATGAAAGAAAACATAATTTATGTAAGAATTTACCTGATAAATTAATTTCTTTCATGTTGGCAAGAGTCCGTGAGGCCCACCCTTTTCTTCTATAAAGGTAAGACTAGTCCACGGCTTCATCCTTTACTTGTGGGATATTATCCTCCTGCTAACAGGAAGTTGCAAAGAGCACCAGAGCAGAGCTGTCTATATAGCTCCTCCCTTAGCTCCACCCCCCAGTCATTCTTTTTGCCTTCTCTAAGTACTAGGAAGGGTAAAGTGAAAGAGGTGATAAAATATTAGTTTTTAATTAATTCAAGCAAGAGTTTATTTTAAATGGTACCGGTGTGTACTATTTACTCTCATGCAGCAGATGGATGAAGACTGCTGCCTGGAGGATGATGATCTTAGCATTTGTAACTAAGATCCATTGCTGTTCCCACAGAGGCTGAGGAGTACAGGAAACTTCAGTGTGAGGAACGGTTTCATGCTATGCAGCAATAAGGTATGTTCAGTCATATTTTTCTCGAGAGACTGTGTATTTCAGAAAGGCTGACATTATACCCAGGAGGGTAAGGGTAAGCAGTAATCCTAGAGCTAAAAGAAGGGCATTACTTACCCTTGCATATGGGGCCAATTACAAATGTGGTTGACACTGAATTGCAAATGTTTGGGAGCAAACGTTTTTTGACTGGGGAGTGCTTTAACGTTTTTGTGGGCAATAACGTTTTGGGCAGCTTTATTAAGGACACACATGGCTTAACTTTTGGGTCTCAGAACCCACATGGCTAGTTATAACCGCTCTGGTGCGGTTATGTAAGGCTGTGGAGACATCGAGTGAGATGGGCGGGGCCTATTTTCGCGCCTCAGATGCGCAGTTAGTTTGATCAGCAAGCAGCAAGCTCTAACTCCTGAGGGCCCTGGTGTGTGTTTTGGGCCAAATCAAAGCTTTTACCCCACATTTTCACAGGGCTGTGGCAAGGTGCTGAGAGGGTTTTTTCCGGATCTGGGACTATTTTCGATCCGGTTTGCAAATTAAGGGGTTAATTGTTAAAAAATTTTGTTGTGCAATCTTAACTACCTATATTGTGTCTACATACAAAAGTTTGAAAAATGTGATGCATGTTTAGGCTGTTTTGCAAAACGTGTATGCTTTTTTTCTCTTAAAGGCTCAGTAACGTTTTTTAAGATTGTTCTTTTTTATTCACTAAATAAAGTGTTTTCATGCTTGTTTGTAGTCATTACTGGCCTGTTCAACATGTCTGACATTGAGGAAAGTAAATGTTCAATATGTTTAGAAGCCATTGTGGAACCTCCACTTAGAATGTGTCCCTCATGCACTGAAAGGTCAATAAATTGGAAAGAACATATTTTAGCTACTAAAAGTATGTCGCAGGATGATTCTCAGTCAGAAGAGAATCAGGTTTTGCCATCTAATTCTCCCCAAGTGTCACAAACGTTAACGCCCGCACAAGCGACACCAAGTACTTCTAGTGCGTCTAATTCTTTCACCCTGCAAGATAAGGATAAGACGAATAAGATGAGGACCAAAAAAAATATTTTTTGTTCCTTTCGGAAGTTCAAAGGTGGTCCCTCTACCTCTTTCACTGCCGCAAAGCAAGAGGGGAATTTTGCTCAATCGAAGTCAGTCTGGAGACCTAACCAGACTTGGAACAAGGGTAAACAGGCCAAGAGGC
Source organism: Bombina bombina (assembly GCF_027579735.1). NCBI lineage: Eukaryota > Metazoa > Chordata > Amphibia > Anura > Bombinatoridae > Bombina > Bombina bombina. The sequence continues at coordinate 1,229,647,845 of NC_069502.1, forward strand.
CCGCTGTTGCCACCAAGACAGCATGAAGGGGTAGCCCCCGGTCCGGGACCGGATCTAGTAGGGGGCAGACTTTCTCTCTTTGCTCAGGCTTGGGCAAGAGACGTTCAGGACTCCTGGGTTTAGAAATAGTAACCCAGCGGTATCATCTAGATTTCAAAGATTCTCCCCCAAGGGGGAGATTCCATCTTTCTCAATTGTCTGTAAACCAGACAAAAAGAGAGGCGTTCTTACGCTGTATAGAAGACCTCTATACCATGGGAGTGATCTGCCCAGTTCCAAAAACAGAACAGGGGCAAGGGTTCTACTCCAATCTGTTTGTGGTTCCCAAAAAAGAGGCAACCATCAGACCAATTTTGGATCTCAAGATCCTAAACAAATTCCTCAGAATCCCATCCTTCAAGATGGAGACCATTCGGACTATTTTGCCAATGATCCAGGAGGGTCAATATATGACCACCGTGGACTTAAAGGATGCGTATCTACACATTCCTATCCACAGAGATCCATCACCAGTTCCTCAGGTTTGCCTTTTTGGACAAGCATTACCAGTTTGTGGCTCTTCCCTTCGGGTTGGCCACAGCTCCCAGAATTTTCACAAAGGTGCTAGGGTCCCTTCTGGTGGTTCTAAGGCCGCGTGGCATAGCTGTGGCGCCTTATCTGGACGATATCTTAATTCAGACGTCAACTTTCCAACTAGCCAAGTCTCACATGGACATCGTGGTGGCTTTTCTAAGATCTCACGGGTGGAAGGTGAACGTACAAAAGAGTTGACTTATCTCTCTCACAAGAGTTCCTTTCCTGGGAACTCTGATAGATTCGTTGGACTTGAAATTTTTTCTGACAGGGGTCAGGAAATCAAAATTTTTATCCATCTGCCGAGCTCTTCATTCCGTTCCTCGCCCGTCAGTGGCTCAGTGTATGGAGGTAATCGGCTTAATGGTAGCGGCAATGGACATAGTTCCGTTTGCTCGCTTGCATCTCAGACCACTGCAACTTTGCATGCTCAAACAGTAGAATGGGGATTATGCAGATTTATCTCCTCAGATACATCTGGACCAAGAGACCAGAGACTCTCTTCTTTGGTGGTTGTCACAGGATCATCTGTCCAAGGGAATGTGTTTCCGCAGGCCAGCGTGGGTCATAGTGACGACGGACGCGAGCCTATTGGGCTGGGGTGCAGTCTGGAATTCCCTGAAAGCACAGGGATTGTGGATTCAGGAGGAGGCTCTCCTCCCGATAAATATTCTAGAACTGAGAGCGATATTCAACACGCTTCAGACGTGGTCTCAGCTGGCTTCGGCCAGATTCATAAGATTCCAGTCGGACAATATCACGACTGTAGCATATATCAATCATCAGGGGGGAACAAAGAGTTCTCTAGCGATGATAGAGGTTACCAAAATAATTCCATGGGCAGAGACTCACTCTTGCCATCTATCAGCAATCTATATCCCAGGAGTAGAGAACTGGGAAGCGGATTTTCTACGTCAGACTTTTCATCCGGGGAGTGGGAACTCCATCCGGAGGTGTTTGCTCAATTGATTCAGCAATGGGGCACACCAGAATTGGATCTGATGGCGTCTCGTCAGAATGCCAAACTTCCTCTATACGGGTCCAGGTCAAGGGATCCTCAGGCAGTACTGATAGATGCTCTAGCAGTACCCTGGTCGTTCAACCTGGCTTATGTGTTTCCACCATTTCCTCTCCTTCCTCGTTTGATTGCCAGAATCAAACAGGAGAGAGCTTCAGTGATTTTGATAGCACCTGCGTGGCCACGCAGGACTTGGTATGCAGACCTGGTGGACATGTCATCTCTTCCACTATGGACTCTGCCACTGAGACAGGACCTTCTGATTCAAGGTCCGTTCCAGCATCCAAATCTAGTTTCTCTGCGACTGACTGCTTGGAGATTGAACGCTTGATCTTATCCAAGCGTGGGTTCTCTGAGTCGGTCATAGATACCTTGATTCAGGCTCGAAAGCCTGTCACCAGGAAAATTTATCATAAGATATGGCGTAAATATCTTTTATTGGTGTGAATCCAAAGGCTACTCATGGAGTAAGATCAGGATTCTTAGGATTTTGTCCTTTCTCCAAGAAGGATTGGAGAAGGGGCTATCAGCTAGTTCCTTAAAGGGACAGATATCTGCTTTATCAATTCTACTGCACAAACGTCTGGCAGATGTTCCAGACGTTTAGTCGTTCTGTCAGGCTTTAGTTAGAATCAAGCCTATGTTTAAACCTGTTTCTCCGCCATGGAGTTTGAATTTAGTTCTTAAGGTTCTTCAAGGGGTTCCATTTGAACCTATGCATTCCATAGATATTAAACTTCTATCTTGGAAAGTTCTGTTTTTAGTTGCTATCTCTTTGGCTCAAAGAGTTTCTGAACTATCTGCCTTGCAATGCGACTCGCCTTATCTTGTTTTCCATGCTGATAAGGTGGTTTTGCGTACCAAACCTGGATTCCTTCCTAAGGTTGTTACTAATAAGAATATTAATCAGAAAATTGTTGTTCCTTCTCTGTGTCCTAATCCTTCCTCCAAGAAGGAGCGTCTATTGCACAAGTTGGACGTGGTTCGTGCTTTAAAGTTTTACTTGCAAGCGACCAAAGATTTCCGTCAAACATCTTCTTTGTTTGTTGTCTATTCTGGTAAACGTAGAGGTAAAAAATGCTACGGCTACCTCTCTTGCCTTTTGGCTGAAAAGCATCATCCGTTTGGCATACGAGACTGCTGGACAGCAGCCTCCTGAAAGAATTACAGCTCACTCTACTAGAGAGGTGGCTTCCACATGGGCTTTTAAAAATGATGCTTCTGTTGAACAGATTTTTAAGGCTGCGACTTGGTCTTCGCTTCATACCTTTTCCAAATTTTACAAATTTGATACCTATGCTTCTTCGGAGGCTATTTTTGGGAGAAAAGTTCTTCAAGCAGTGGTGCCTTCTGTTTAACCATCTGTCTTGTCCCTTCCGTTCATCCTTGTCCTGTAGCTTTGGTATTGTATCCCACAAGTAAAGGATGAATCCGTGGACTCATCTTACCTTTATAGAAGAAAAGTAAATTTATGCTTACCTGATAAATTAATTTCTTCTATGGTAAGACGAGTCCACGGCCCGCCCTGTCATTTTAAGACAGATTATATTTCTTTGATTTACACTTCAGTCACCCCTGCACCTTGTAGTTTCTCCTTTTCCTTCCTGAACCTTAGGTCGAATGACTGGGGGTGGAGCTAAGATAGGAGCTATATAGACAGCTCTACTGTGGTGCTCTTTGCCACTTCCTGTTAGCAGGAGGATAATATCCCACAAGTAAAGGATGAATCCGTGGACTCGTCTTACGTTAGAAGAAATTGAATTATTAAGGTAAGCATAAATTTACTTTTTATGGTGGTTATGATTTTTTTTATAAAGCACATTCATTCCAATTCCTTTGTTTACGCTTTTGCTCCTTTCTTTATTACCCCACTTCTTAGCTATTCGTTAAACTGAAATGTGGGTGTGGTGAGGGGTGTATTTATAGGCATTTTGAGGTTTGGGAAACTTTGCCCCTCCTGGTAGGATTGTATATCCTATACGTCACTAGCTCATGGACTCTTGCCAATATGAAATAAATGAATTTATCAGTTAAATTCTTACATAAATTATGTTTTTCTCCATCCCCTATATTTAAGAAGATGTTTCCTATAACAGACTCTATCAAGGAATCTTGGCAGACGGTACCCAAGATGTAAGGGGCAATTTCCACACTAGCCAAGAGAACTACTATTCCAATAGTGGATAGTTGCTCCTTTAAGGATCCTATGGACTAAAAGTTAGAGGGGTTACTCAAGAAGATGTATTTACACCTGCGGTTTGTATTGCTACGGTCACTAGTGCGGCCGCATATTTGTTTGATGCATTGTCTGAAACCATTCGGACAGACACTCCCCTCGAAGAAATCCAGGATAGGATTAAGGCCCTTAAATTGGCCAACTCCTTTATTACACATGCTTCCCTTCAGGTTATTAAGCTAGGAACTAAGATTTCAGGTTTTACTATTCTGGCTCGCAGATCTTTATGGTTAAAATCTTGGTCTGCGGATGTGTCATCTAAGTCTAAACTTTTGGCTATTCCTTACAAGGGAAAGAACTTGTTTGGGCCTGGTTTGACAGAAATAATTTCTGATATTACGGGAGGTAAGGGACATTTCCTCCCTCATGATAAGAGAAATCAACAAAAAGGTCGTCAGAGTAATTTTCGTTCCTTTCGAAATTTCAAGGGAAATCCTTCCACTCCCTCCTCCAAGCAGGAGCAGTCCAAGCCTTCCTGGGGCCCCAATCAGTCTTGGAACAAAGGAAAGCAATCCAAGAAGCCTGCTGTTGAGTCAAAGACAGCATGAAGGGCCTGCCCCCGATCCGGGACCGGATCTTGTGGGGGCGCAGACTTTCATTCTTCACTCAGGTCTGGGTTTGAGATGTTCAGGATCCCTGGGCGGTGGACATCGTTTCCCAGGGATACAAACTAGAGTTCAAGACCTTTCCTCCCAGGGGCAGGTTTCTGCTTTCAAGATTATCTGTAAACCAGACAAAAAGAGAGGTGTTCTTACACTGTGTATGGGACCTCCGACCTGGGAGTGATAGTTCCTGTTCCAATGCAGGAACGGGGTCTGGGGTTCTATTCCAATCTGTTCATGGTTCCCAAAAAGGAGGGAACCTTCAGACCCATTATAGATCTCAAGAGTGTAAACAAATTTCTTAGAGTGCCGTCCTTCAAGATGTAAACTATTCTTTCCATTCTTCCTTTGGTCCAGGAGGGTCAATTTATGACAACAGTGGATTTAAAGGGCGCGTACCTGCATGTTCCCATCCACAGGGACTAGGGTTCATGCTCCTTCCTTTTAACAAGCAAGATCACACACTTTTCGATTTTTGCCTAGCTCTTCAGTCCTCTCCTCAGCCATCAGTGGCTCAGTGCATTGAGGTAATCGGACTGATGGTAGCGGCAATGGACATCATCCCGTTCCCCCTTTTCCACCTCAGACCTCTGCAATTAAGCATGCTCAGGCAGTGGAACGGAGATTATGCGTATCTGTCTCCGCGATTACAGCTGGAGCAAGAGACAAGGGATTCTCTACTTTGGTGGTTGTCTCAGGATCATCTCTCCCAGGGGACCTGCTTTTGCAGACCCTCTTGGGTGATTGTGACAACAGATGCCAGCCTTCTGGGATGGGGAGCAGTCTGGGGCTCTCTAAAGGCTCAGGGCAAATGGACTCGGTCGGAGTCTGTTCTACCCATAAACATTCTGGAACTGAGAGCAATCTTCAATGCTCTTCTGGCCTGGCCTCAGTTAGCCTCGGCCCGGGTTCATCAGGTTTCAGTCGGACAATATTACCTCAGTGGCTTACATCAACCATCAGGGGGGAACTCAGAGTTTGTTGGCCATGACACAGGTAGCCAAGATTATTCAGTGGGCAGAGACCGACAACTGCTGTCTGTCTGAGATCCACATTCCAGGAGTGGACAACTGGGAAGCGGATTTTCTGAGCAGACAGACCTTTCACCCGGGGGAGTGGAAACTCCATCTGGAAGTGTTTTCCAGCTTTATTCTCAAAGATCCAGTTCCGGGACAGCCGGAACTGGATCTCATGCCAAGCTCCCGAGGTACGGGTCGAGGTCAAGGGATCCTCAGGCTGTACTGATAGATGCTCTGGCAATCCCTTGCAATTTCAGTCTTGCATATCTATTTCCTCCCCTTCCTCGGGTCATTGCTCGAAATCAAACCGGAGAGGGCGTTGGTGATCCTCATTGCACCTACGTGGCCTCGCAGGATCTGGTATGCAGATCCAGTGGAGATGTCATCTCTCCCTCCTTGGAGACTTCCACTGAGGAAGGACCTTGTACTTCAAGAGCCCTTCCTTCACCCAAATCTAGTTTCTCTGAAGCTGATTGCTTGGAGATTGAACGCTTAATTTTATCCAAGCGTGGATTTTCAGAATCGGTCATTGAGACCATGATTCAGGCTCGTAAACCTGTGACTAGAAAGATTTACCATAAGATATGGCATAAATATATTGGTGTGAATCCAAGGGCTACTCTTGGAATAGAGTTAGGATTCCTAGAATTCTGTCCTTTCTCCAAGAAGGTTTGGAGAAGAGTTTATCGGCAAGTTCCCTAAAGGGTCAAATATCTGCCTTGTCTATTTTGTTACATAAACGTCTGGCGGATGTCCCAGACGTGCAATCGTTTTGTCAGGCCTTGGTCCGGATCAGATTAGAATCAATAAGGGATGGGGGAAGGCGAAGTATATTGTATACAGGAGACCAATATTTTGTAACCAATTACATAGATATAAGTGATATATATTATTAAAGATATAGGTTTCCTGCCACAGATTCAGAGCCAGAAACAAAGCGCTTATAACGATATAATTATTACAGTACCCATATTATTCAAATGAACTAAGGAGGCAATGTTAACAAGTAAATATGACCAATCAGGCGAACTGATGATACGTCATCTGACATTCACACGCCCCTTGATGATACAGAGTATCGTACGCATCTCTGTTTTTATACAACTGACAATCTTCGCCACAAAGGACCTAGTATTCATATCTTTTATATCAATGTAGCATGCTTTGTTACACTCTGGCATGACCTATTATTTGAATTTGAATTCCTGCGTAAACATAGTATCCTTTTCATGTGATCTAAAGAGGCAATGCCAGTAAGTAAACATGATCACCCAATCAGGTGAACGGACGATACGTCATCTGATGTCTATACGCCCCTCAATGACTCTGTTACTTACGTCAGGTACAACACCCAGTGTACACACCTTTTAATTGGCTATTCCCATTGAATGCCATATTGGTAAGCCAATAACAATTCAATCTTTAATAAGGTGCGCCCAATCACTTTGTAAGGAGGGTCCGATAGACTCTTAAATACTCTGCAATAGCGGCGGCCCGCACCCCCTCTGATGAAGCGTTTTTTGTGAAACGCGCGTCAGGGGTCCTCTGGGAGAAGCCTTGTCTCCCTCTCTTTTAATCCGCTTACCTATGTTGTAAAGAAATATTTTTAAAAAACCTTACTTTTAACATTATTTGCCCAGCAGCATATCTATACCCATAATAGTAACTGTAATTAGCCCTCGGATTGTAAGGGCTTAGCCTATATTGATAATTGTGCTGCTGGCTTAGATACTCTTCTATTTATCTAACCCACAATCTATATGGAAGGTTTATGTTACAACTGGGTTTAAGTGTTTTTAAATCTAGCTTAAGCTATTGTATGTGTGGATTTTTTTCCTCTTTTTTTCATATATTTGGTTAATAAAGATTATGGTATGAAAGTAAATAATTTATGATTTAATTTTCTATTTTGATTTTTTCTTGGGCTAAGTTATAATCTAACACACAGATCAGAGCTATCTATATACAGTTGTATAATCTAATACAATTATATAGTTAGTTGCGCTTGGTCAGGATCAGACCTGTGTTCAAGCCAGTTACTCCTCCCTGGAGTCTTAATTTAGTTCTTTCGGTTCTTCAAGGGGCTCCGTTTGAGCCTATGCATTCCTTAGATATTAAAGGGACAGTCGAGGCCAAAAAAAACTTTCATGATTCAGATAGAGCATGTAATTTTAAACAATTTTACAATTTACTTTTAGCACCAATTTTGCTTTGTTCTCTTGGTATTCTTAGTTGAAAGCTTAACCTAGGAGGCTCATATGCTAATTTCTTAGACCTTGAAGGCCACCTCTTTTCAGAATGCATTTTAACAGTTTTTCACCACTAGAGGGTGTTAGTTCATGTATTTCATATAGATAACACTGTGCTCGTGCACGTGAAGTTATCTGGGAGCAGGCACTGATTGGCTAAACTGCAAGTCTGTCAAAAGAACTGAAATAAAGGGGCAGTTTGCAGAGGCTTAGATACAAGATAATCACAGAGGTTAAAAGTATATTATTATAACTGTGTTGGTTATGCAATACTGGGGAATGGGTAATAAAGGGATTATCTATCTTTTAACCCCTTAATGATGCAAGTCGTACAGGGTACGTCTTGCATAAACATAAAGACCAGCGACGTACCCTGTACGACGTTGGGGTTGAAAGCGGCTGGAAGCGATCTTGATCGCTTACAGCCGCTTTCCAGTTATTGTAGTGATGCCTCCATATCGAGGCATCACTGCAATAACATTTTTCCCCATCCGATGCAGAGAGAGCCACTCTGTGGCCCTCTCTGCACTGGACATCGATGCCGCGATCGTTGGTGGGTGGGAGCAGACGTGGGAGGCGGGTGGGTGGCCATCGATGGCTTACCAATGTGCAGAGGTGGGCGAGATCATGAGCGGGGTTGCTGGGGGGCACGGACGCGCGCGTGCACAGGGCAGGCGGGCGGGCGGGCGTGCACGGGGAGGGAGCGGGTGGGAACTGTTACACTATGGAACAGTGTGGTTTGTATTTAGAGGGAGAGAGGGGGAATACATATGTTATAAATAAGTTAATCGAAGTGATCTGGGAGGGGGTGGGGGTTTAGTCTTGGGGGGGGGGAAGCTACACTACAGGAAAGTGGGGAAAAAATTAAAAATATACATTTTTTTTTTGTAAACTGCCAGTACCCAAGATGGCTCCCAATAATGTAGAGGGGGAGGGTTAGAGAGCTGTTTGGGGGAGATCAGGGAGGTTTGGGGCTAAGAGGGATCCTACACAGCAGCATATGTAAATATGCTCCAAAAAAAAAAAGGAAAAAAAAAAAAAAAAGATACCTTTTATTTTAGTACTGGCGGGGACAATTGTGGGGTGGGGGAGGGAAGAGAGCTGTTTGGGAGGGATCAGGGGGTCTGATGTGTAAGGTGGGAGGCTGATCTCTACACTAAAGCTAAAATTAACCCTGCAAGCTCCCTACAAGATCCCTAATTAACCCCTTAATTAAGCAGCCTTCTAATTATCAAAAAGCAACGCCAAAGCCATATAAGTCTGCTATTTCTGAACAAAGGGGATCCCAGAGAAGCATTTACAACCATTTATGCCATAATTGCATACGTTGTTTGTAAATAATTTCTGTGAGAAACCTTAAGTTTGTGAAAAAGTGAACAATTTTTTTTTATTTGATCGCATTTGGCGGTGAAATGGTGGCATGAAATATACTAAAATGGGCCTAGATCAATACTTTGGGATGTCTTCTAAAAAAAAAATATATACATGTCAAGGGATATTCAGGTATTCCTGACAGATATCAGGGTTCCAATGTAACTAGCGCTCATTTTGAAAAAAAGTGGTTTGGAAATAGCAAAGTGCTACTTGTATTTATTGCCCTATAACTTGCAAATAAAGCAAAGAACATGTAAACATTGGGTATTTCTAAACTCAGGACAAAATTTAGAAACTATTTAGCATGGGTGTTTTTTGGTGGTTGTAGATGTGTAACAGATTTTGGGGGTCAAAGTTTGAAAAAGTGTGTTTTTTTCCATTTTTTCCTCATTTTATAATATTTTTAATAGTAAATTATAAGATATGATGAAAATAATGGTATCTTTAAAAAGTCCATTTAGTGGCGAGAAAAATGGTATATAATATGTGTGGGTACAGTAAATGAGTATATAAACGGTATATAATATGTGTGGGTACAGTAAATGAGTAAGAGGAAAATTACAGCTAAACACAAACACTGCAGAAATGTAAAAATAGCCCTGGTCCTTAAGGGAAAGAAATTGAAAAATGGCCTTGGTCCTTAAGGGGTTAAAACAATACAAATTCTGGTGTAGACTGTCCCTTTAAGCTGTTGTCGTGGAAAGTTTTGTTTCTTGTTGCTATTTCATCTACTCATTGAGTGTCAGAACTCTCGGCATTACAGTATGAGTCCCCTTACCTTATTTTTCATTTGGATAAGGTAGTTTTGCGTACTAAATTAGGGTTTCTCCCTAAAGTAGTTTCAGACCGGAACATTAATCAGGAGATTAATGTTCCTTCCCTGTGTCCTAATCCTTCTTCTCAAAAGGAACATTTTTTGCACAATCTGGCCATGGTGCGTGCATTAAAATTCTATTTACAGGCAACTAAGTATTTTCGTCAGTTTTCTGCTTTGTTTGTTGTATTCTCTGGGAAATGTAAGAGACAGAAAGCTACGGCTACTTCTCTTTCTTTGTGGCTGAAGAGTACCATTCGCTTTGCCTATGAAACTGCTGAACAGCAGCCTCCTGAGAGAGTTACGTCTTATTCTACAAAGGCTGTTTCCTCTTCCTGAGCATTCAGAAATGAAGCTTCTGTGGAACAGATTTGCAAGGCTGCAACTTGGTCCTCTCTTCACACTTCATCTGTGTACTCTAGGTTGGGTATTGATTCCCAATAGTAGTTAGATGATCCGTGGACTCATCGTGTCATTAGAAAGAAAACAAAATTTATGCTTACCTGATAAATTTCTTTCTTTCTTTCTTGACACGATGAGTCCACGGCCTGCCCTGTTCTATAGGCAGGTTGTTTGTTTGTTATAAACTCCAGACACCTCTGCACCTTGTTGCTTCCTTTCTCTCCTTTACTTCGGTCGAATGACTGGGCAGGAGTGATATTCCCAATAGTAATTAGATGATCCGTGGACTCATCGTGTCAAGAAAGAAATAAATTTATCAGGTAAGCATACATTTTGTTTGTTTACATTGAGATGTTCAGGTAATAGTTATTTCCTAAGATATGGAGAGTCCACAACGTCATTCAATTACTTTTTGGAATATCACTCCTGACCACCAGAAGGAGGCAAAGAGCACTATAGCAAAGCTGTTAAATGAATACTAAACCCACATTTCTCTTGTAAGGTGTATCCAGTCCACGGATTCATCCTTTACTTGTGGGATATTCTCCTTCCCTACAGGAAGTGGCAAAGAGAGCACACAGCAGAGCTGTCCATATAGCTCCCCCTCTAGCTCCACCCCCCAGTCATTCTCTTTGCCGGCTCTAAGCACTAGGGTCTCTCTCAGGAGGGTAAAGTGAATGTGGTGTTAGAATTGTAGTTTTATTATCTTCAATCAAAGGTTTGTTATTTTAAATGGTACCGTTTGTACTATTTACTCTCTAGCAGAAAAGTGATGAAGATTTCTGCTGAGAGGAAAATGATTTTAGCATGTTGTAACTAAAATCCACTGCTGTTCCCACACAGGACTGAGGAGTACCAGAAAACTTCAGTTGGGGGGAACAGTTTGCAGGGTGATCTGCAATAAGGTATGTTCAGTCATTTATTTCTAGACAAGACTGAGATAATGCTAGAAGAGACTGACAATATCCCCATGAGGGGAGGGTAAGCTATGTTCACAGACTTAGTAAGGAATTGAATGCTTACATAACAGGGCTAAATAGGCTGGTTGACACTAATTCAGGGCAATCGATTGTTTATCTAAGGAAAATATCGTTTGTAAGACACTTTGGAAGTCCTTTTGGCTTCTTTCTGGGGTTATTACCCACATGGCTATTTTTTATTCACTTAGGAGTGAATTTTTAGGCCTCACAGCTCCGGAGTAGAGTGTGAGGAGCCTAATTTTGCGCCTCAGATGCGCAGTTAGAATTGCAGAGAAGTTCATGCTGCTTCACATGGAGGGTCCTGCTGCTGTTTGAGGGCCTAAGAGAAGCAATATTCCCCCAAATCTGATCCCTAAGGGCAGGTAGGGCCACAGCAAGGCTGTAGCAAGGTGCTGTAGTAATTTTAACCGGGTGTTGGCTTTAGGCTGCTCCGGTTTGGGCATTAAGGGGTTAATCGTTTTGATACTAGTGGTGCAATCTTACTAAGGCTTCAGGTACATACTGTGAAAATTTCAAAAGGATTGCTGCATTTTTCACTGTTTTGTAAAATTGTGTGCCTTTTCTATCTCTTAAAGGCACAGTAACGTTTTTTTCAAATTGTGTTTTTTATTTGATTAAAGTAATTTCCAAGCCTGTTTGTGTATACTACTAGTCTGTTAAACATGTCTGACACCAAGGAAAATCCTTGTTCAATGTGTTTAGAAGCCATGGTGGAACCCTGTCTCAGAATGTGTCCCACTTGTACTGATATGTCTATACACTTTAAAGATCATATTGTTGCACTTAAGAATGTGGCCCAAGATGATTCTCAGACTGAAGGTAACGAGGGTAGCCCGTCTACCTCTCCCCAAGTGTCACAACCAGTTACGCCCGCTCAAGCGATGCCTAGTACCTCTAGTGCGTCTAACCCTTTTACATTACAAGACTTAGCGGCAGTCATGGATAATTATCTTACAGCCTTCTTATCTAAACTGCCCGTGTTACCTGCAAAGCGTGATAGCTCCGTTTTAAGAACAGATTATGAGCATTCTGACGCTTTGGTAGCCGTATCCGATGTACCCTCACAACGCTCTGAAGTGGGAGCGAGGGATTTGATGTCTGAGGGAGAAGTCTCTGATTCAGGAAGGGTTCCTCCTCAGACAGATTCAGATACTTTGGCTTTTAAATTTAAACTAGAACACCTCTGCGTTTTGCTCAGGGAGGTATTAGCTACTCTGGATGACTGCGACCCTTTGGTGATCCCAGAGAAATTGTGTAAAATGGACAAGTACCTAGAGGTCCCTGTTTACACTGATGCGTTTTTCGGTCCCTAAGAGGATTGCGGATATCGTTACTAGGGAGTGGGATAGACCAGGTGTTCCCTTTGTTCCCCCTCCTGTTTTTAAGAAAATGTTCCCCATATCTGACCCCATGCGGGACTCGTGGCAGAAGGTCCCTAAGGTGGAGGGGGCTGTTTCTTCACTTGCTAAACGCACAACCATACCAATTGAAGACAGTTGTGCTTTTAAAGACCCTATGGATAAGAAGTTAGAGGGTTTACTTAAGAAAATTTTTGTTCAACAAGGTTTTCTTCTCCAACCTATTGCCTGCATTATTCCTGTAACTACTGCAGCTGCTTTCTGGTTTGAGGCGCTGGAAGACTCGCTCCAGACGGAGACCTCTTATGAGGAAATTATGGATAGAATTAAGGCTCTAAAGCTAGCTAATTCTTTTATCACTGACGCCGCTTTCCAAATAGCTAAGTTAGCGGCAAAAAATTCAGGTTTCGCCATTTTGGAGCGTAGGGCGCTATGGCTAAAGTCCTGGTCGGCCGATGTGTCGTCTAAATCCAAGCTTTTGAACATCCCTTTCAAAGGAAAGACCCTCTTCGGGCCTGAATTGAAAGAGATTATTTCAGAAATCACCGGGAGAAAAGGTCATGCTCTCCCTCAGGACAAGTCCTTTAAGACAAAGAACAAAGCTAATTTTCGTTCCCTTCGTAATTTCAGGAGCGGCCCCGCTTCATCCTCTCCGGCTGCAAAGCAAGAGGGTAACGCTTCACAGCCCAAGGCAACCTGGAAACCTTACCAGGGCTGGAATCAGGGTAAACAGGCCAAAAAGCCTGCAGCTGCCACCAAGACAGCATGAAGGGGTAGCCCCCGATCCGGGACCGGATCTAGTAGGGGGCAGACTCTCTCTCTTTGCTCAGGCCTGGGCAAGAAATGTACACGATCCTTGGGCATTAGATATTGTATCCCAGGGATATCTTCTAGAATTCAAGGACTCCCCTCCAAGGGGAAGGTTCCACATTTCTCATCTGTCTACAGATCAGTCAAAGAAAGAGGCGTTTTTACGCTGTGTAGAAGATCTACATACAATGGGAGTGATCCACCCAGTTCCAATTGCCGAACAAGGGTTGGGTTTTTACTCAAACCTGTTTGTGGTTCAAAAAAAAGAGGGAACTTTCAGACCCATCCTGGATCTAAAAATTCTAAACCGATTCCTCAGAGTCCCATCATTCAAAATGGAGACCATTCGGACAATCTTACCAATGATCCAGGAAGGTCAATATATGACTACCATTGATCTAAAGGATGCATACCTACACATTCCTATCCACAAAGATCATCACCAGTTTCTCAGGTTCGCTTTTCTGGACAAGCATTACCAGTTTGTTGCTCTTCCCTTCGGTTTAGCCACTGCTCCCAGAATTTTCACAAAGGTGCTAGTGTCCCTCCTAGCGGTTCTAAGACCGCGGGGCATAGCAGTGGTGCCTTACCTAGACAACATCTTAATTCAGGCGCCGTCTTTCCAAAGAGCCAAGTCTCACACGGAGATTGTATTGGCCTTTCTAAGGTCTCATGGGTGGCAGGTGAACATCAAAAAGAGTTCTCTCTCCCCTCTCACAAGGGTTCCCTTCCTAGGGACTCTAATAGACTCGGTAGGAATGAAAATATTTCTGACGGAGGTCAGAAAGTTAAAACTTTTAACTACTTGCCAAGTTCTTCATTCCATTCCCCGGCCATCTGCAGCTCAGTGCATGGAGACAATCGGATTAATGGTAGCAGCAATGGACATAGTCCCTTTTGCTCGGATACACCTCAGACCACTGCAACTATGCATGCTCAAACAGTGGAATGGGGATCATGCAGATTTGTCTCCTCAAATTCAGTTGGACCAGGAGAACAGAGATTCTCTTCTCTGGTGGTTGTCTCAGGATCACCTGTCTCAAGGAATATGTTTCTGCAGACCAGAGTGGATCATTGTAACGACCGACGCCAGTTTGTTAGGCTGGGGTGCGGTCTGGGACACCCTGAAAGCTCAGGGCTTATGGTCTCGGGAAGAAACGCTTCTCCCGATAAACATTCTGGAACTGAGGGCGATATTCAACGCTCTTCAGGCATGGCCTCAACTAGCTGCGGCCAAATTCATCAGATTTCAGTCGGACAACATCACGACTGTAGCTTACGTCAATCATCAGGGGGGGAACAAAAAGTTCCCTAGCGATGACGGAAGTAACCAAAATAATCAGGTGGGCGGAGGATCACTCCTGCCATCTCTCAGCAATTCACATCCCAAGAGTAGACAACTGGGAGGCGGATTTTCTAAGTCATCAGACTTTTCACCCGGGGAGTGGGAACTCCACCCGGAGGTATTTGCCCAGCTGACTCAGCTATGGGGCACTCCAGAGTTGGATCTGATGGTGTCCCGTCAGAACGCCAAACTTCCTCTCTACGGGTCCAGGTCCCGGGACTCCAAGACGGTATTGATAGATGCTCTAGCAGCACCTTGGTCCTTCAATCTGGCTTATGTTTATCCACCGTTTCCCCTTCTCCCTCGTCTGGTTGCCAGAATCAAGCAGGAGAAGGCTTCGTGATTCTGATAGCGCCTGCGTGGCCACGCAGGACTTGGTATGCAGACCTAGTGGACATGTCATCTGTCCCACCATGGACACTGCCAATGAGGCAGGATCTTCTAATACAGGGTCCGTTCAAGCATTCAAATATAGTTTCTCTACGTCTGACTGCTTGGAGATTGAACGCTTAATTCTATCAAAGCGTGGTTTCTCTGAGTCAGTTAAAGATACTCTGATTCAGGCTAGAAAGCCTGTCACCAGGAAAATCTACCATAAGATATGGCGGAAATATCTTTGTTGGTGTGAATCCCAGGGTTACTCATGGAGTAAGATTAGGATTCCCAGGATTTTGTCTTTCCTCCAAGAAGGATTGGAGAAAGGATTGTCAGCTAGTTCCTTTAAAAGGACAGATATCTGCTCTGTCTATCCTTTTACAAAAGCATCTGGCAGAGGTACCAGACGTTCAAGCGTTTGTTCAGGCTTTAGTCAGAATCAAGCCTGTCTATAAACCTGTGGCTTCGCCATGGAGTCTAAATCTAGTTCTTTCAGTTCTTCAAGGGGTTCCGTTTGAACCTTTACATTCCATTGATATTAAGTTGTTATCTTGGAAAGTTCTGTTTTTGGTAGCTATCTCTTCTGCTCGAAGAGTTTCAGAATTATCTGCCTTACAGTGTGATTCACCTTACCTGGTGTTCCACGCAGATAAGGTAGTTTTGCGTACCAAGCCTGGTTTTCTTCCTAAAGTTGTTTCTAACAAGAATATTAACCAGGAAATAGTTGTTCCTTCTCTGTGTCCTAATCCTTCTTCGAAGAAGGAACGTCTGTTACACAATCTTGATGTAGTTTGTGCTTTAAAGTTCTATTTACAAGCAACTAAGGATTTCAGACAAACATCTTCCTTGTTTGTTGTCTATTCTGGTAAGAGGAGAGGTCAGAAAGCGACTGCTACCCCTCTTTCCTTTTGGCTGAAAAGCATCATCCGTTTGGCCTATGAGACTGCTGGCCAGCAGCCTCCTGAAACAATTACTGCTCATTCTACCAGAGCAGTGGCTTCCACATGGGCTTTTAAAAATGAGGCTTCTGTTGAACAGTTTGTAAGGCAGCGACTTGGTCTTCACTGCACACTTTTTCAAAATTTTACAAATTCGATACTTTTGCTTCTTCGGAGGCTATTTTTCGGAGAAAGGTTTTGCAAGCAGTGGTGCCTTCCGTTTAAGGTACCTGTCTTGTTCCCTCCCTTCATCCGTGTCCTAAAGCTTTGGTATTGGTATCCCACAAGTAAAGGATGAATCCGTGGACTGGATACACCTTACAAGAGAAAACAGAATTGATGCTTACCTGATAAATTACTTTCTCTTGTGGTGTATCCAGTCCACGGCCCGCCCTGGCAATTAAGTCAGGTAAAAATTTTTTTGTTTAAACTACAGTCACCACTGCACCCTATGGTTTCTCCTTTTTCTTCCTAACCTTTGGTCGAATGACTGGGGGGTGGAGCTTGAGGGGGAGCTATATGGACTGCTCTGCTGTGTGCTCTCTTTGCCACTTCCTGTAGGGAAGGAGAATATCCCACAAGTAAAGGATGAATCCGTGGACTGGATACACCACAAGAGAAAGTAATTTATCGGGTAAGCATAAATTCTGTTTTTCTCTTTCATGATTCAGATAGAGCAGCAATTTTAAAGCAACTTTCTAATTTACTTCTATTAACAATTTTTCTTCATTCTCATGCTATGTTTATTTGAAAAAGTAGAAATGTAAGCTTAAGAGCCGGCCCACCAATCGGCAAGCTCTACCCATGTGCAGAATAAAAAATGAGACGGCTACTAACCTTACTTTTCTGCATTTTCAAATACAGATAGCAAAAGAATGAAGACAAATTGATCATAGGAGCAAATAAGAACGTTGCATAAAATTGCATGCTCCATCTGAATCAGCAAAGAAAAAATTTGGGCTTAGTGTCCCTTTAAGAGTCACTCTCCTACCCATAATCCCCAGTCATTCTCTTTGCCTCTGTCAATGGAGGAGGTGAAGTTTGGTGTCTGAAGAAAAAATGAATTCCTTTTTCTGGTACTTTTCCCTGCAAGCAAGGATTTGGGTTTAGATGAGTCCACGTCAATCTCTTCAGTAGAGTAGTGGTGGCTTTTAAGCAGTTAGGAAGTGGTGAGGTGGTCCTTGCTTTGTTTCCCAACACATTGCTGCCCATGGTACAGAAAGCCAGATTTGGTTACTCTGTTCTTTCTTTTTCTACAGGTCTCTGTAAGGAGTATGTGCCGGACAGCTAGACTGCAGGTAAGTGCTTTTGTCTTCTTTTGTCTTCTAGGTCTTGGAGACTTGCACTTCAGAAGAATATGTCATACGCAGTAGATGGGGACATTTTTAAGATCCTTTATACAGGATTTTCTTTGGCAGTGGGCAGGCATATATTATGTATGCTGAGACTAGGGGTTAATCTTCCCTTTATTGGGACGTTTTTCGTAGTGTGTGTGGCTTATGTTTTATACAGGGATTTATGTATAAACTTAATATCTGTCAGTTGGTTTTCTTTGCTTGCTTAGCTAGAGCAGGCTAACTGACAGAATGCTTGTAGGCAGAGGGAAACGTGCGCCTTTTACTTGCTGCATAGTTTCCTCTCTCTGCCGTTCATGTGACTTCTCTCTGCTGTCGGATATTCACGGAGAGGATTGACGTCATTGCATTTCAGTCTCTTCAGTGTCGATCTACTATACGATTGTTTTAGAGACTTCTGGCAGCCAAATTGTGGTATTAAAAATTCTTAAAAATTCTTAAAGTGACAGTGTATTTAAACATTTTCTACAATTTGTGGAATTTTTTATTTAGTATTATGGACATGGACCAAGACACTTTTTTGACAAATGCTTGTTATGCCTAAAGGCACAAATTGTTTTGCCAATGCAATGCTGTGCTGCATGCTTAGCTAGAACACTTAAATTTAAAGATAAATTGTTGCCCTCTGACCAATGTCTCTCAGGATGATGCTGTTCAGGCAATGCCACAGGTTTCTCCTCAAACGTCCCAAGCCTCTATGGCGTCACATACAGTGCCCTGCAGTTCCTCTCAGCCTCCTGGAGGAGTTTATTTGCCTGCATTTTTTGCTTCACAGGTATCTTCTGGTATCTGAGGCATTATCTGCTTTTCCTATGCTGGGAAAATGCAAAAGGAAAATTAGACATTCAGATAGAAAGGTTTCTGTTCCACCTACTGCTACGCAAGTTGCCACACCTGAAGAGGAGGATATGCCGGTAGCCTCTGACGATGAAATCTCAGATTCGGACAGTATTATTCCTTCTTCTGATACTGAAGAAGTAAACTTCAGATTTAAGCTTTAACACCTTTGTGTAATGTTAAAGGAGGTATTGGCTTCTTTGGACGACTCCAATACTTCTGTCGTTGTTAACCCTAAGAAGTCTAGTAAACTTAATAAATACTATGATGTTCCTTCCTTTGTGGAAGTTTTTCCTGTCCCAGACCATGTGACGGAGATTATTTCACAGGAATGGGAGAAACCAGGGATTCCTTTCTCCCTGTCTCCCGTATTTAAAAAGATGTTTCCTGTTGCTGACTCCATTAAAGATTCTTGGCGCGCGGTGCCTAAAGTAGAAGGGGCTATTTCTACTCTGGCTAAGAGATCTATGATCCCTATAGAGGCTAGCTGCTCCTTTAAGGATCCCTTGGACAAAAAGCTGGAAGCTTATTTGATGATGATTTGTTCATCAAGGTCTTCAATGGCAACCTGCAGTTTGTATTGCCACAATAGCCAGTGCAGCATCTTATTGGTGCAACGCCTTGTCTGAATCAATTTTAGTAGAGACTCCATTGGAGGAGATGCAAGATAGGATTTAGGCTCTCAAACTAGCCATTTCCTTTATTTCTGATGCTAACATGCAAGTTATTAGACTGGGAGCCAAGATGTCTGGTTTGACTGTCCTAGCCCGCAGGGCATTGTGGCTAAAATCTCGGTCACCTGATGTTGCCTCTTAGTCCAAGCTTCTGGCAGTTCCTTACAAGCGGAAGACCTTGTTCAGACCTCGCCTGGCAGAAATAATTTCTGATATTACGGGTGGAAAAGGGTCTTTTCTACCGCAAGACAAGAAGAACGGACTCAAAGGATGTCAAAGTAATTTTTGTTCCTTTCGTAACTTCAAAAGTCTTCATCTTCCAAGCAGGAGCAGTACAAGTCTTCTTGGAAGCCCAGTCAGTCTTGGAATAAGGGCAATCAATCAAAGAAACCCTCAGCTGAGTCAGCATGAAGGGTTGGCCCCCGGTCCAGGATCGTATCATGTGGGGGGCAGACTTTCCCTGTTTTGTCAAGCATGGAGATGAGATGTCCCAGATCCTTGGGATGTGGACATAGTATCTCAGGGTTACAAAATGGAATTCAAAACTTTCCCTCCCAGGGGCAGATTCCACCTCTCAAGATTATCTGCAGACCAGGTAAAAAGAGAGGCATTCTTGAACTGCGTTGAGGACCTTTCCTCCCTGGGAATGATAGTTTCAGTAAGGGAACAGGGTCTTTGATTCTATTCAAATCTGTTCGTAGTCCCCAAAAAAGAGGGAACTTTTCGACACGTTTTAGACCTAAAGTGCCTCTACAAGTTTTTCAGGGTACCGCCCTTCAAAATAGAAACCATTCGTTCCATTCTTCCTTTGGTCCAAGAGGGTCAGTTCATGACGACCATAGACCTGAAGGACGCGTTCTCTTATGTTCCCATCTACAGGGATCATCACAAATTCCTGAGATTCGCCTTTCTAGACAAACACTTTCAGTTGTGGCTCTTCCGTTTGGCCTTGACACAGCTCCCAGAATTTTCTCAAAGGTTCTGGGGGCTCTCTTGGCAGTGATCAGGTCTCAGGGGAATTGCAGGGGTGCCATACCTGGACAACATATTTGTTAAGGCGCCACCTTTTCAGCTAGCAAACTCTCATAGAGATCTTGTTGTCTTTGCTACGTTCCCATGGTTGGAAAGTGAATCTCGAAAAGAGTTCCCTTGTTCCAGCTACAAGGGTGGTTTTCTTAGGGACCATAATAGATTCCCTATCTATGAAAAATTTTCTGACGGAGGTCAGAAAATCCAAAAATCTCTCCTTGCCTCTCTCTTCAGTCTACTGTTCGGCCATCAGTGACTCAATGTATGGAGGTAATTGGTCTGATGGTCGCTTCCATGGACATCATTCCCTTTGCTCGATTCCATTTGAGAGCTCTGCAATTATGCATGCTCAGACAATGGAATGGAGACCATTCGAATCTGTCTGAGGATAGATCTAGACCAGTCGACAAGAGACTCTCTCCCGTGGTCGCTTTCTCAGGACCATCTGTCTCAGGGCACATTCTTCTAGAGACCTTCCTGGGTGATTGTGACCACCGACACCAGCCTGCTAGGCTGGGGAGCAGTCTGGGACTTGTTTAAAGGCGCAGGGCCTATGGACTCTGGAGGAGTCTGCTCTCCCCATAAACATCTTGGAGTTGAGTGATTTACAACGCTCTGATGGCTTGGCCTCAGTTGTCCCTAGCCCGGTTTATCAGGTTTCAGTCGGACAACATCACCTCGGTGGCTTACATCAACCACCAGGGAGGAACTCGGAAATCCTTAGCCTTGAAGAAGGTGGCACGGATTATTCAGTGGGCGGAAGCTCACAATTGTTGTCTATCTGCCATCCACATTCCTGGAGTGAAAAACAGGGAAGCGGATTTCCTGAGCGGACAGACATTTCATCCCGGGGAGTGGGCTCTCCATCCTGAGGTGTTCTCCAGGTTAACCCTCAAATGAGGGGTGAAGGGGTGCCGGAGTTGGCTCTGATGGCATCTCGGCAGAATTCCAAGCTTCCAAGGTCTGGTTCAAGGTCAAGAGATCCTCAGGCCGCTCTGATAGATGCTCTGGTGGTTCCTTGGGATTTCGGTCTAGGATACCAGTTTCCTTCATTTGCGATCCTTCCACAAGTTATTGCTTCTATCAAACAAGAGAGAGCATCAGTATTTCTAATAGCTTCTGCATGGTCTTGCAGGATCTGGTATGCAGACCTAGTGAAGATGTCTTCTAGGCCGCCTTGGAGGTTGCCTCTGAGGAAGGACCTTCTAACTCAGGGTCCATTCCTCCACCCAAATCTCGTTTTCTCGTTTTCTCTGAAGCTGACTGCTTGGAGATTGAACGCTTAGTTCTGTCTAAGCGTGGATTTTTTGAGTCGGTCATTGAGACCATGATCCAGACTCGCAATCCTGTTACTCGAAAAATTTACCATAAGGTATGGCGTAAATACCTTTATTGGGGTGAATCTAAGGGCTACTTTTGGAGTAGGG
The DNA here is from genome assembly GCF_027579735.1 of Bombina bombina. Classification (NCBI taxonomy): domain Eukaryota; kingdom Metazoa; phylum Chordata; class Amphibia; order Anura; family Bombinatoridae; genus Bombina; species Bombina bombina. The sequence continues at coordinate 1,229,669,260 of NC_069502.1, forward strand.
TCAGGATTCCTAGAATTTTGTCTTTTCTCCAAGAAGGTCTGGAGAAAGGGTTGTCAGATTTCTGCATTATCTATTTTGTTACACAAGCGTCTGGCGGATGTGCCAGATATTCAATCTTTTTGTCAAGCCCTGGTCAGAATCAGGCCTGTGTTTAAACCTGTTGCTCCTCCTCCTTGTTCTTAAAGTTTAATAGCAGGCTCCGTTTGAGCCAATGCATTCCATAGATATTAAGTTGCTCTCTTGGAAGGTTTTGTTTCTTTTTGCTATCTCTTCTGCTCTGAGAGTTTCTGAACTCTCGGCTTTGCAGTGTGATTTGGTGAATAAGCCGATTCTTCGTACTAAATAAGGGTTTCTTCCTAAAGTGGTTTTGGATAGAAATATTAATCAGGAAATTGTTTCTTCTCTCTGTCCCAATCCTCCTTCTCATAAAGAATGTCTGTTGCACAACTTGGATGTTGTGCGTGCTCTAAAATTCTTTCTACAGGCTACTAAGGATTTTCACCAGTCTTCTGTCCTGTTTGTTTCTCATGAAAGTGTAAGGGTCAGAAGGCTACTTCTACTTCTCTTTCCATCTGGTTGAGAAGTATGATTTGTTTTGCTTATGAGACTGCTGGACAGCAGCCTCCTGAGAGAATTACAGCTCATTCCACTAGGGCTGTCTCCTCTTCTTGGGCTTTCAAAGATGACGCTTCTGTGGAACAGCTTTGCAAGGCTGTAACTTGGTCCTCTCTGCATACTCTTTCCAAATTTGATACTTTTGCCTCGGCTGAGGCCTCTTTTGGGAGAAAGGGTTCTTCAAGTGGTGGTGTCTTCTGTTTAGGTCTGCCTGCCTTGTTCTCCCTCCCTGTTCATTCTGTGTTCTTTATCTTGGGTATTGGTTCCCACTCGTAATTGAAAGACGTTGTGGACTCTCCATATCTTAGCAAAGAAAACAAAATTTATGCTTACCTGATAAATTTCTTTCTTTCCAGATATGGAGAGTCCATGACCCCACCCTTTATTAAGACATTTTTTTTTTTTACTAAACCTCAGGCACCTCTACACCTTTGTGTTGTTCCTTTTCCCCTTTCCCTTCGGTCGAATGACTGGGGGTTATGGGTAAGGGAAATGATATTTAACAGCTTTGCTGTGGTGCTCTTTGCCGCCTCCTGCTGGCCAGGAGTGATATTTCCACTAGTAATTGAATGAGGTTGTGGTCTCTCCATATACGGAAAGAAATACATTTATCAGGTAAGCATACATTTTGTTTTGCTTTATATATCGGCTTTTCACAGCTTTGCTGCAGCACTTTCAAGTGCTTTAGCATTTGAGTATCATGTCCCTTTAGAGGTTGACTTTTAGTGGCAACAAGTGACGGTCCCTGTTGATAATAAAGGGTCACATGCCCAGGTAGCTGTCAGCTGACCATGAGGACAGTAGTGATCACTTAGCAGAAGTATTGGTATTTGAAACACAATCAGTGCCGTTGGGTTTTCCCTCTGTTGCCCCTCACCTTAAGAAACCATTTAAAGGGCTTATAAAATTGTACATGGTCTAGGAAATAGTGACTTTAATACGTATATCTCAGAGGAGAAAATAGGTGATACAGCTGCATTGTTTCACCAGCACCACCCCTTACTGGCCAGTCCCAGCTGCTTCAGCCCATTGGGAAATCGCCTGCAGCCTGGTAGGCCGATCCAGCCTTGGTCCATCCACTGATCCTATTTTGGGGTTTCTGGCAATTCCAAAGAGGCCTTAATTGTCACTTATTATAGAAATAAATAATACAGCTGATTTTAGTGGGAAATCCCTCCATTCAAATAGGGGTTTTACGTCCTTATAGCTGTCAAGTGATTGACGTAACCGTAATGCATTTTTGGTTATTTTATGGCTACAATTTTGTCATAAATTGCAACATAGTTCAAAGTGACAAAAATAATAAATGTAACTTCTGGTTTTCAATTTCTTATAAACATCACAGGTATGAAATGTGTTCTTCAGCTATTTAGGAAACTCCCATGGTGATGATTAAAGAGTATGCCCTGCATAGAACTCGCACAGTACTATGTTTGCAGATGTCAGTCTGTCTGCTTCAGTCTCTTGATGCTGCCTGTCTCCTTGTCCCTACAATCCATAATTTAATTTATCTTTGCCAAGTCGCCTTTTTATGGGGGGGGGGGGGTCATGATATCTGAGAGGCTGCCGGTCATTTTGTGCCTCTTACCTCTACAGATAATAAGGTTGTGTTTCTGTCCAGTAGTCTGGGGTCATATGAAGCACTGATATGTTGTAATTGATTCAGCATTAAGTATTTATCTGTTGTTATCTGCAGTGGTTGGGGACGAAATCAATAGGGGAAGTTAAATGTATTCTCTAATGATAAAGGCTCTTGAAGCTGAAACGTGTAGAAGGACCCTGATTGGCTCACTTTTAGAATTTCCCGGTCAAAGCTTTCACAGCTGATTGAAGAGACACCGGCCACGGCTTCATCCTAGAAACAGAGTAAAGAGAGAGGACTGAGCATTACTCCTGAAAACTGGCATGAATTGGAGACATCGAGTAACTGCGTTCTCTTATACAGAGACTTACTCCAAGATCCAGCAACAGATGTCTGTGTGATCACACAGCTTCACATCATTTACATCATAGCACTATTCAACTATCCTTAAAGGGACACTGAACCCAAATTTTTTCTTTTGTGATTCAGATAGAGCATGCAATTGTAAGCAACTTTCTAATTGACTCCTATTATCAATTTTTCTTCGTTCTCTTGCTATCTTTATTTGAAAAAGAAGGCATCTAAGCTTTTTTTTTTAGTTCAGACTCTGGACAGCACTTTTTTATTGGTGGATCAATTTATCCACCAATAAGCAAGAACAACCCAGGTTGTTCACCAAAAATGGGCCGGCATCTAAACTTACATTCTTGCATTTCAAATAAAGATACCAAGAGAATGAAGAAAATTTGATAATAGCAATAAATTAGAAAGTTGCTTAAAATTGCATGCTCTATCTGAATCAGGAAAGAAAAAAATAGTTTTCAGTGTCCCTTTAAAACTTAAAGAACACTATTGTGTATATATATATATATATATATACACACATTCATTAGAGAATACATTTAACTTTCACTATTGATTTTGTCCCCAATAACTCTGGTAAATTTCCACGGATAAATTTAGCACTTGGACACTTTTTTTCCACTTTTTTCTTTTTGCTGGCAACATAAAATTCTTTAGATTTTTTACCACTTGGTCCATCTAAGAATATCATAGTTATTCATTTTTACTTTTCTCTGTGTTATATGTACCATATCCAATATACTGTTTTAGTGCGTTAAGAATTGTATTAAATAAACTAATTTTTCTTACTCTACTATATCTGTGTATACTTAGATTCTTGCATATACCTCTTTGTACCTATTATCTCATGTATTAGATATTCACATTGATACATTAAAACACCTAGTTATTATATATCACTTATAACTCTATATCCCATAGTAGTAACCCCAAATGCTATTCCTAGCGCTGCTTCCCATTTCTTGTTTTTTATGTTTCTGTATTAACCCTTAGGGAGAATAGGGTTTTTTGGGAGTTCCAGCCATATTAGGGATATAGGGGGATATTTATCAAAGCGTCAACTTTGTTGCATTTGTGGACGTCAATACGTTCACCAAACATCGCCAAACATCGCGGCCGCGGATCTGAATATGATCTCCTTATTTATAAAAAAAAGCCGTCAAAAACACGCGCGAGCACGGTGCGAAGAGCATCAGACTGGTGTTAACCAACAGTCATCGATGTCGCGGCTATTCAGGTTTTTCCCAACTTTATTTATACCATTTCATTACTGTCCAAGAACAAGCACATTTCTCTTTAGCACATTATTGTATATAGTGTAAATGTTTTCTTTTTCTGAGCAGGACTAATTGCGAATATAGCTAGTAGCGACATATTTGGTGCAAAGTGGAGAGTGAATTCTTTTTAATATTGGACATACATATTTTAGTATGTCTACACACACACACACACATATATATATATATATATATATATATATATATATATATATATATATATATATATATATATGTGTGTGTGTGTATGTCAGAAATTTTTTGCAAACATATTTACATGTCCCTAAGCTCCTTTTTTTGTTCTAAACAATGTTGTCTCATATTTCTGTATTTATTTATACCACTATATGTATATATTGTGAGCAGAAATAATTGTGAATATAGCATGTAATCAGTGTCATATGTATTTATTTGCAATCTATGGATATTTTAAAGGGATAGGTAAGTAAAAATTTAAGTTGCACTAGTGGGCGCTAGCTGCTAATTGGTGCCTGCACACATTTGTCTCTTGTGATTGGCTAAATAGATGTGTTCAGCTAGCTGACAGTAGTGCAATGCTGTTCCTTCAGCAAAGGATAACAAGACAAGGAAGCAAATTTTATAATAGAAGTTAATTGGAAAGTGGTTTAAAATTGTATGTTCTATCCAAATTATGAAAGACTATTTTGGAGTTTCCTGTCCCTTTAAGAGCTGGGCCAGGTTTCTCTCTGCACCTGTCTAACACCTCCTGATTGCAATCTATTTTTAAAAACCACCCCTACACAGGTGTTATAAGATGGGCTGGCATATAAGATGACATTTCTTACTGAAAAAGAAAAGAGAAGGAAGAAATACACTGAAAATAGCATGATTTTAATTTCTCCTGTATCTGATTCATGACAGTTTAATGTTAGGTGGGCTATCCCTTTGAGCTATCAGCTTAAGATGTTATTGAAACAAACATCAATTCAAATTTTAAAATCCTTGTCTAAAATATTACACTGTGTGTCCTAATGTCAGCATCAATGTTTATCTTTAATACTAATTTCACATATAAATACTTTCAAAGTATAATACACAATGTAACAAATGGCACTTACAAGTTCTGATGAGTGATCAATGACAGAAGTATCGAGCAATTTGATTAGTTAGTGATAGCTTATAATGTGTATTTGAATCAGATTGGCTGATGTCATAAATCATGTGATTATGCATATTCCAATCAAAAGTGGTGGAAAAATTCACTAGTGTTTGGGTTGTTTAGGAGTTTGCGTCATAATTGGTGCGAAAAGTGTTGCGTCAAGTGGAGAGTGGGACTTGTATTACATGGCTTAAACATGGTGTACATAGATTTTTTCCAACAAATAAAAAGGAAGTTAGCTATATTATGTTGTGTATTTATCTCTATATCTATTAGTGTGACAAGTTTGGGGCAGAACTTTGCACCAAATATGTAGAAATAATATTGTCCCCTTGCTTTGTAATGAGAGACAAAGTTGTAGCATAATCCATCAGTAGTAATGTATTTTTCATTTTTATCCCTATATCTACTAGTGCACCAAATGTGGAGCAATAATATTGTTTGATTTATAAAGGGTATACAATTTTAATAAAGTTTCTAATTTACTTTTATTATGTAATATACTTCATTCTCTTGCAGCATCGAACATAAGCTTTCTGTGTTCTCAGATTCCCATTGAGTTCTATGGCATCCGCGACCTAAAGGGTGGCGGATTGAAAACCAGGTACGCTGAGTCGGAAAAGACGCAATCTTAACTGTAGAAATTTTGATAACTTTGTGATAGCTTCAAATAGTGACGAATAGGAGAGCGAATGAACGCGATTCTGCTCAAATTCCACAGGTTTTCAACTCGCATCGATGTGCGTCAGATGTGAGTTCACGGGATCGTATGTTACGTTATAAATTTCAACATTTGACGATTTTGAAGGTTTGATAACTACAGCGGATCAATCTTGCAACAATTAAGACGCGGAATTCCAGCGTATTTTCAGTTGACACTTTGATAAATAGGCCTCATAGTATGAGTCAGGATTCACATTTCTAATAATTTGTAAATAATGTTTCCCTCATCACAGGAACTCATTTAGTTGTTGTGTGCTGCATTTAATTATTGTTATAATTAGTTATTTATCTTATCTCATTCAATATGCCATATTGTGATCACAGGATCCTAAGCAAAGCCCTGGATTTTTATCAAGAGGACACCCTGCCCTGGCACAAGAGTATTGAGCCATGTCTGACATCTTTAGGAAGCAACAGCTGTGACCAAGAGGTGAGTTGGACATTGTGTGTAAGGAGGGAGGTATGGAGGCTGTCATTTTTGAGTTATCAATCTTTGTGTGAGGTTGGCTTTGCAGACACGTCTGGGATGTAGATCTATGTGCAAGGTTGGCTTTGCATACACTTCTGGGATGTAGATCTTTGTGCAAGGTTGGCTTTGTAGACACGTCTGGGATGTAGATTTGTGTGTGAGGTTGACTTTGCAGACACGTCTTGGATGCAGATCTTTGCGTGAGTTTGGCTTTGCAGACACGTCTGGGATGTAGATCTGTGTGTGAGTTTGGCTTTGCAGGCACGTCTGGGATGTAGATCTGTGTGTGAGGTTGACTTTGCAGACACGTCTGGGATGTAGATCTGTGTGTGAGGTTGGCTTTGCAGACACGTCTGGGATGCAGATCTTTGTGTGAGGTTGGCTTTGCAGGCACGTCTGGGATGTAGATCTGTGTGTGAGGTTGACTTTGCAGACACGTCTGGGATGTAGATCTGTGTGTGAGGTTGGCTTTGCAGACACGTCTGGGATGCAGATCTTTGTGTGAGGTTGACTTTGCAGACACGTCTGGGATGTAGATCTGTGTGTGAGGTTGGCTTTGCAGACACGTTTGGGATGTAGATTTGTGTGCGAGGTTGACTTTGCAGACACGTCTGGGATGTAGATCTTTGTGTGAGGTTGGCTTTGCAGGCACGTCTGGGATGCAGATCTGTGTGTAAGGTTGGCTTTGCAGACACGTCTGGGATGTAGATCTATGTGTGAGTTTGGCTTTGCAGACACGTCTGGGATGTAGATCTGTGTGTGAGGTTGGCTTTGCAGACACGTCTGGGATGTAGATCTGTGTGTGAGGTTGGATTTGCAGACACGTCTGGGATGCAGATCTTTGTGTGAGGTTGGCTTTGCAGACACGTCTGTCATGCAGATCTTTGTGTGAGGTTGGCTTTGCAGACACGTCTGGGATGCAGATCTTTGTGTGAGGTTGGCTTTGCAGACACGTCTGGGATGCAGGTCTGTGTGAGGCTGGCTTTGCAGACACGTCTGGGATGCAGATCTTTGTGTGAGGTTGCTTTGCAGACATGTCTGGGATGCAGATCTTTGTGTGAGGTTGGCTTTGCAGACACGTCTGGGATGCAGATCTTTGTGTGAGGTTGGCTTTGCAGACACGTCTGGGATGCAGGTCTGTGTGAGGCTGGCTTTGCAGACACGTCTGGGATGCAGATCTTTGTGTGAGGTTGGCTTTGCAGACACGTCTGGGATACAGATCTTTGTGTGAGGATGGCTTTGCAGACAAATCTGGGATGCAGATCTTTGTGTGAGGTTGGCTTTGCAGACACGTCTGGGATGCAGATCTTTGTGTGAGGATGGCTTTGCAGACGCATCTTGGATGAAGATCTGTGTGTGAGGTTGGCTTTGCAGACACATCTGGGATGCAGGTCTGTGTGTGAGGTTGGCTTTGCAGACACGTCTGGGATGCAGATCTTTGTGTGAGGTTGGATTTGCAGACACGTCTGGGATGCAGATCTTCGTGTGAGGTTGGATTTGCAGACACGTCTGGGATGCAGATCTTTGTGTGAGGTTGGATTTGCAGACACGTCTGGGATGCAGAGCTTTTTGTGAGGTTGGCTTTGCAGACACGTCTGGGATGCGGGTCTGTGTGTGAGGTTGGCTTTGCAGACATGTCTGGGATGCAGGTCTGTGTGTGAGGTTGGCTTTGCAGACACGTCTGGGATGCAGGTCTGTGTGTGAGGTTGGCTTTGCAGACACGTCTGGGATGCATATCTTTGTGTGAGGTTGGCTTTGCAGACACGTCTGGGATGCAGATCTTTGTGTGAGGTTGGATTTGCAGACACATCTGGGATGCAGATCTTTGTGTGAGGTTGGATTTGCAGACACGTCTGGGATGCAGATCTGTGTGTGAGGTTGGATTTGCAGACACGTCTGGGATGCAGATCTGTGTGTGAGGAGTGACCCCTGAGATCCACATGTAATGTCTGAGACATGAAGCTGGGAATTAGGAGGCAGCCCTGAGACCCTTTTGTGTAATGTCTGTGTGCAAGGAGGTAGCCTCTGGCGGCACGTGTAATGCCTGCAACATGGAACAGTGAGTCCATTAGTGGCTTAGTACCTGGTTTAATGATTTAACACTGGGCTTGTCCCTTTGTTTTTTTTGTTGCAGCTTCTGCAGGAAGTGGTCAACTTCTTATACCGTTTGGCGACTATCAACAAGGACTGTGCAGTAGTCATGTGCCGCCTGGGCACCAAGGAGATTCTGGTTAAAGTTTTGGAGAAGCAAAGCTCGGTTCTGCTGCAGGCGTCAGAGTTGCGAGATTTGTTGACTGACTGTGAGAAATATGCCAGTTTGTACCAGAAGATGGCAACTAGTATCCTCGCTGGATGTATACAGGTGGGGGCCAAACTCATTCACTGCCGTACTGCTGGTCTTTGTAAGTTATCTTGGATGTAGGGGTCATATTCTAAAAAGCAAATATACAAACTGTGAAGAGCCTCACTTACTGCAGTGGCACCTCCACATCCCAAGGATTTTACTTAGAGATATGAAACCTCATTGTTTTCTTTCATGATTCAGATAGAGCATGACATTTTAAACAACTTTCTAATTTGCTTTGTTCTTTTGGTATGCTTTGTTGAAAAGCAGTAACGTAAGCTCAGGAGCCGGCCCATTTCTGGAGCACTATATGGCAGCAGTTTTGCAAGAATGTTATCCATTTGCAAGAGCACTAGATGGCAGCACTATTTCCTGTCATGTGTTGTTCAACAAAGAATAGGAACAAAGCAAATTTGATAATAGAAGTTAGAAACTTTTTAAAAATTGTATGTTCTGTCTGAATCACAAAATATTTTTTCTTTCCAATGGCATGGAAAGTCCACAATTTCATTCATTACTGTTGGGAAATTCACCACGTGGCCACCAGGAGGAGGCAAAGACACCACAGCCAGATCTTAAGTGTCCTCCCACTACCATATACCCCAAGTCATTTTTTGCGTTTGTAACAAGGAGGTGGCGAAGATGGTGCTCTGAAAAAAATGAAGTTAAGTCCTTTAATGGGTAGCTTCCCTTCAAGAATAGGACTGGGGTTATTGTTGTGTCCATGTAAACCTCTTAGTAATAGTATTGTTAGCTGCTGGATGTCACATGGAATTTCTCTGTCCTTCTTTCACCCCACTTGGCAACCAGTGTTAAGTTTACGCTGCTTTCTACTTCAGGTCCCTGTCAGAAGTCTGCCCCACAGCAGAGGCGCCAAAGGTGTCTTTTCCTTATACAGAGGAATTCTATGTACACCATATGGAGTCTCCTAAAGACTTTATTGAGTAGGGGACACATATTTATCCCTTATAAGAGGGATTTGATTATGTTTGGGCAGAACATTATTCAGGGCACTGTTAATGCAAATTACAGATACATCAGATTTTTATATAGAAGGATATTGCTGCAAAGGTACTGAGGCATTTCTAAATAGGGTGTATCAATCCTTTATTTATGGGTCAGGTTGCTTAGGTGCATGAACTTTATTAAAGCAAGGAAGCAGGTATGGGATCTGATCAGAGAGTTATGAGTCTCCGCTATTACGATTCTAACAGTTAGTAAAGTAATGGCGCCATTACAAAGACTGACTTATTTTTTCTCTGTCATTTGATTTTGGCGCCGTTTTGCTCTTTTTGCGCTGCTTTAGCGCTACGGTCCTCCTGGTTGTGTCACGTGACCTTGCACGCCGCTCATCTGTCTCTGATCTCTGCATCACAGAGCGTGCGCTGATCAGATTATTAGCTCTGTTTTTTTCTGTGACTGTCAGAAGGAGGTGTAAATTCCCTCAGCCTTTGCTGGGGTTATTTAGGTGCTATTCATTGATTTATTTGTTTATTTTAAGACATTAATAAAAAAGTTTTTTCAGTTTACTTTTTTTGAACTACTATCATTACTGTGTGTACCCTCTTCCCTCTGTAGGGATCAGAATGGATTTAGACAAGTCTATACCAAAACCTTTGAGTAACAAATGTTTATTTCTTTCATGTAATTAGCAAGAGTCCATGAGCTAGTGACGTATGGGATATACATTCCTACCAAGAGGGGCAAAGTTTCCCAAACCTCAAAATGCCTATAAATACACCCCTCACCACACCCACAAATCAGTTTTACAAACTTTGCCTCCCATGGAGGTGGTGAAGTAAGTTTGTGCTAGATTCTACGTTGATATGCGCTTCGCAGCAGGCTGGAGCCCGGTTTTCCTCTGTGTGCAGTGAATGTCAGAGGGATGTGAAGAGAGTATTGCCTGTTTGAATTCAATGATCTCCTTCTACGGGGTCTATTTCATAGGTTCTCTGTTATCGGTCGTAGAGATTCATCTCTTACCTCCCTTTTCAGATCGACAATATACTCTTATATATACCATTACCTCTACTGATTCTCGTTTCAGTACTGGTTTGGCTTTCTACTACATGTAGATGAGTATCCTGGGGTAAGTAAGTCTTATTTTCTGTGACACTCTAAGCTATGGTTGGGCACTTTTGTATAAAGTTCTAAATATATGTGTTTAAACATTTATTTGCCTTGATTCAGGATATTCACCGTTCCTTATTTCAGACAGTCAGTTTCATATTTGGGATAATGCATATGAATAAATAAATTTTTTCTTACCTTAAAATTTGACTTTTTTCCTGTGGGCTGTTAGGCTCGCGGGGGCTGAAAATGCTTCATTTTATTGAGTCATTCTTGGCGCAGACTTTCTTGGCACAAACGTTTTGTCATTTCCGGCGTCATACGTGTCGCCGGAAGTTGCGTCATTTTTTTGACGTTTTTTGCGCCAAAAATTTCGGCGTTACCGGATGTGGCGTCATTTTTGCCGCCAAAAGCATTTAGGCGCCAAATAATGTGGGCGTCTTTTTTGGCGCTAAAAAATTTGAGCGTCGTTGTCTCCACAATATTTAAGTCTTATTGCTTATTGCTTCTGGTTTGCTAGAGGCTTATTCATTGGCATTTTTTCCCATTCCTGAAACTGTCATGTAAGGAATTTGACCAATTTTGCTTTATATGTTGTTTTTTCTATTACATATTGCAAGATGTCTCAGGTTGACCCTGAATTAGAAGCCACTTCTGGAAAATCACTGCCTGATGCTGGATCTACCAAAGTTAAATGTATTTGTTGTAAGCTTGTGGTAACTGTTTCTCCTGCTGTTGTTTGTGATGAATGTCATGACAAACTTGTTAATGCAGAAAATATTTCCATTAGTAATGTTCCATTACCTGTTGCTGTTCCATCAACATCTTATATTCAGGGTGTTCCTGTTAACATAAGAGATTTTGTTTCCAAATCTATTAAGAAGGCTATGTCTGTTATTCCTCCTTCCAGTAATCGTAAAAGGTCTTTTAAAGCTTCTCATGTTTCAGATGACTTTTTAAACGAACATCATCATTCTGATTCTGTTTCTGATACTGATTTTTCTGGTTCAGAGGATTCTGTTTCAGAGATTGATATTGATAAATCTTATTATTTATTTAAAATGGAATTTATTCGTTCTTTACTTAAAGAAGTCTTAATCGCATTAGAAATAGAGGATTCTGGTCCTCTTGTTACTAAATCTAAACGTTTGAATATGGTTTTTAAATCTCCTGCGGTTATTCCGGGGGTTTTTCCCGTCCCTGATGCTATTTCTGAAGTAATCTCCAGGGAATGGAATAATATGGGTAATTCATTTACTCCTCCTAAACGGTTTAAACAATTTATATCCTGTGCCATCTGACAGATTAGAGTTTTGGGACAAAATCCCTAAAGTTGATGGGGCTATCTCTACTCTTGCTAAACGTACTACTATTCCTACGGCAGATAGTACTTCCTTTAAGGATCCTTTAGATAGGAAAATTTAATCCTTTCTAAGAAAAGCTTACTTATGTTCAGGTAATCTTCTTAGACCTGCTATACCTTTGGCAGATGTTGCTGCAGCTTCAACTTTCTGGTTAGAAGCTTTAGCACAACAAGTAACAGATCATAATACTCATAGCATTGTTAATCTTCTTCAACATGCTAATAATTTTATTTGTGATGCCATCTTTGATATCATTAGGGTTGATGTCAGGTATATGTCTTTAGCTATTTTAGCTAGAAGAGCTTTATGGCTTAAAACTTGGAATGCTGATATGTCTTCTAAGTCAACTTTGCTTTCCCTTTCTTTCCAAGGTAATAAATTGTTTGGTTCACAGTTGGATTCTATTATTTCAACTGTTACTGGGGGGAAAGGAACTTTTTTACCACAGGATAAAAAATCTAAAGGTAAATTTAGGTCTGCTAATCGTTTTCGTTCCTTTCGTCACAATAAAGAACAAAAGCCGGATCCTTCCCCTACAGGAACGGTTTCAGTTTGGAAACCATCTCCAGTCTGGAATAAATCCAAGCCCTTTAGAAAGCCAAAGCCAGCTCCCAAGTCCACATGAAGGTGCGGCCCTCATTCCAGCCCAGCTGGTAGGGGGCAGATTACGTTTTTTCAAAGAAATTCGGATCAATTCGATTCACAATCTTTGGATTCAGAACATTGTTTCACAAGGATACAGAATAGGCTTCAAGATAAGGCCTCCTGCAAGAAGATTTTTTCTTTCCCGTGTCCCAATAAATCCAGTGAAGGCTCAAGCATTTCTGAAATGTGTTTCAGATCTAGAGTTGGCTGGAGTAATTGTGCCAGTTCCAGTTCTGGAACAGGGGCTGGGGTTTTACTCAAATCTCTTCATTGTACCAAAGAAGGAGAATTCCTTCAGACCAGTTCTGGATTTAAAAATATTGAATCGTTATGTAAGGATACCAACATTCAAAATGGTAACTATAAGGACTATTCTGCCTTTTGTTCAGCAAGGGCATTATATGTCCACAATAGATTTACAAGATGCATATCTGCATATTCCGATTCATCCAGATCACTATCAGTTTCTGAGATTCTCTTTCCTAGACAAGCATTACCAGTTTGTGGCTCTGCCGTTTGGCCTAGCAACAGCTCCAAGGATTTTTACAAAGGTTCTCGGTGCCCTTCTGTCTGTAATCAGAGAACAGGGTATTGTGGTATTTCCTTATTTGGACGATATCTTGGTACTTGCTCAGTCTTCACTTTTAGCAGAATCTCATACGAATCAACTTGTATCGTTTCTTCGAGAACATGGTTGGAGGATCAATTTACCAAAGAGTTCGTTGACTCCTCAGACAAGGGTAACCTTTTTAGGTTTCCAGATAGATTCAGTGTCCATGACTCTGTCGATAACTGACAAAAGACATCTGAAATTGGTTTCAGCTTGTCGAAACCTTCAGTCTCAATCATTCCCTTCGGTAGCCTTATGCATGGAAATTCTAGGTCTTATGACTGCTGCATCGGACGCGATCTCCTTTGCTCGTTTTCACATGCGACCTCTTCAGCTCTGTATGCTGAACCAGTGGTGCAGGGATTATACAAAGATATTGCAATTAATATCTTTAAAACCGATTGTACGACACTCTCTGACGTCGTGGATAGACCACCATCGTTTAGTTCAGGGGGCTTCTTTTGTTCTTCCGACCTGGACTGTAATCTCAACAGATGCAAGTCTGACAGGTTGGTGAGCTGTATGGGGGTCTCTGACAGCTCAAGGGGTTTGGGAATCTCAGGAGGCGAGATTACCAATCAACATTTTGGAACTCTGTGCAATTTTCAGAGCTCTTCAGTCATGGCCTCTTCTAAAGAGAGAGTCATTCATTTGTTTTCAGACGGACAATGTCACAACCGTGGCATATGTCAATCATCAAGGAGGGACTCACAGTCCTCTGGCTATGAAAGAAGTATCTCGAATACTTGTTTGGGCGGAATCCAGCTCCTGTCTAATTTCTGTGGTTCATATCCCAGGTATAGACAATTGGGAAGCGGATTATCTCAGTCGCCAGACATTACATCCGGGCGAGTTGTCTCTTCATCCAGAAGTATTTCTTCAGATTGTTCAAATGTGGGGACTTCCAGAAATAGATCTGATGGCTTCTCATCTAAACAAGAAACTTCCCAGGTATCTGTCCAGATCAAGGGATCCTCAGGCGGAAGCAATGGATGCATTGTCACTTCCTTGGAAGTATCATCCTGCCTATATCTTTCCGCCTCTAGTTCTTCTTCCAAGAGTGATTTCCAAGATTCTAAAGGAGCGTTCGTCTGTTCTGCTGGTGGCTCCAGCATGGCCTCACAGGTTTTGGTATGCGGATCTTGTCCGGATGGCTACTTGCCACACGTGGACTCTTCCGTTAAGACCAGACCTTCTATCGCAAGGTCCTTTTTTCCATCAGGATCTCAAATCCTTAAATTTGAAGGTATGGAGATTGAACGCTTGATTCTCAGTCATAGAGGTTTCTCTGACTCTGTAATTAATACTATGTTACAGGCTCGTAAATCTGTATCTAGGAAGATATATTATCGAGTTTGGAAGACTTACATTTCTTGGTGTTCTTCTCATAATTTTTCCTGGCATTCTTTTAGAATTCCTAGAATTTTACAGTTTCTTCAGGATGGTTTTGATAAAGGTTTGTGTGCAAGTTCCTTGAAAGGACAAATCTCTGCTCTTTCTGTTCTTTTTCACAGAAAGATTGCTAATCTTCCTGATATTCATTGTTTTGTACAGGCTTTGGTTCGTATAAAACCTGTCATTAAGTCAATCTCTCCTCCTTGGAGTTTGAATTTGGTTCTGGGGGCTCTTCAAGCTCCTCCGTTTGAACCCATGCATTCGCTGGATATTAAACTACTTTCTTGGAAAGTTTTGTTTCTTTTGGCCATCTCTTCTGCTAGAAGAGTTTCTGAATTATCTGCTCATTCTTGTGAGTCTCCTTTTCTGATTTTTCATCAGGATAAGGCGGTTTTGCGAACTTCATTTAAATTTTTACCTAAGGTTGTGAATTCTAACAACATTAGTAGAGAGATTGTAGTTCCTTCATTGTGTCCTAATCCTAAGAAAAGATCGTTGCATTCTTTGGATGTCGTTAGAGCTTTGAAATATTATGTTGAAGCTACTAAAGATTTCCGAAAGACTTCTAGTCTATTTGTTATCTTTTCTGGTTCTAGGAAAGGTCAGAAGGCTTCTGCTATTTCTTTGGCATTGTGGTTAAAGTCTTTGATTCATCATGCTTATGTTGAGTCGGGTAGAACTCCGCCTCAAAGGATTACAGCTCATTCATCTAGGTCAGTCTCTACTTCCTGGGCATTTAGGAATGAAGCTTCGGGTGATCAGATTTGCAAAGCAGCAACTTGGTCTTCTTTGCATACTTTTACTAAATTCTATCATTTTGATGTGTTTTCTTCCTCAGAAGCAGTCTTTGGTAGAAAAGTACTTCAGGCAGCTGTTTCAGTTTGATTCTTCTGCTTATATTTTCAGTTTTTTTCATTATAAGATTTAAACTTTGTTTTGGGTGTGGATTATTTTTCAGCGGAATTGGCTGTCTTTATTTTATCCCTCCCTCTCTAGTGACTCTTGCGTGGAAGATCCACATCTTGGGTATTCATTATCCCATACGTCACTAGCTCATGGACTCTTGCTAATTACATGAAAGAAAACATAATTTATGTAAGAACTTACCTGATAAATTCATTTCTTTCATATTAGCAAGAGTACATGAGGCCCGCCCTTTTTGTGGTGGTTATGATTTTTTGTATAAAGCACAATTATTCCAATTCCTTATTTTTTATGCTTTTGCACTTTTTTCTTATCACCCCACTTCTTGGCTATTCGTTAAACTGATTTGTGGGTGTGGTGAGGGGTGTATTTATAGTCATTTTGAGGTTTGGGAAACTTTGCCCCTCCTGGTAGGAATGTATATTCCATACGTCACTAGCTCATGGACTCTTGCTAATACGAAAGACATGAATTTATCAGGTAAGTTCTTACATAAATTATGTTTTTATGAAGTGACCCATGTAGTCCCTCTCCCTCAATTATGTTCAAATTGCTTATCAACCATGTTGCAGTCAAAGTCCAAAAAATCTTTGTCTGCTATTTCAAAGAGGTTTAACCCTTCAGAAACCTCTACCACTCAGCACACTGGTGTTTTTGACATGCCTCAACTTTCTCCTCAGTCCCCGTCCCTAGTTGTTGCACTGGCAGTGCCCTGTGGCTAAGCTCAGTCTCTTTCTGGGGGATTTTTTTACCAGGAGACTTTGCAGCACAGCTTCAATCTGCTGTTTCTGCTGCGCTGAGTTCCTTACCTATAGCAGGTAAAAGAAAGACTAAAAATATTTCCTCTGATGCAGGAATTTTGTCTTAACACCAAAACTGTGTTGGTCAGTTTATCTCAAATTTAAGGTCTCTGGTTCTGACTATGCTTCGGACAGTCCAGTAGAGTCAGAGGAGTTTAATTTCAGATTTAAGCTTGAACACCTTTGTTTATTACTCAAGGAGGTGTTAGCTACCTTGAATGTTCCGGAGTCCAAACCATCTGAGGCTCCAAAAAATCCTAAACTTGACAGAGTTTATGATGTCAAGCCAAAGTCTCTGGAGGTCTTTCCAGTTCCGGCTTGTATGTCAGACATTATCTCTAGGGAATGGGAAAAGCGGGGGATTCCATCTCCTAATTTTAAAAGAATATTTCCTGTTTTTGATTCAATCCTGGATCTATGGAGTACTAACCCTACAGTGGACGGAGCTATCTCCACTCTGGCTAAGAGAACTACTATCCCTCTGGAGGATAAGTACCTCTTTTAAGGACTCCATGGACAGAAAATTGGAGGGATACCCAAGAAGATTTCTCTTGTAAGATGTATCGAGTCCACGGATTCATCCTTACTTGTGGGATATTCCCCTCCCCTACAGGAAGTGGCAAAGAGAGCACCCACAGCAGAGCTGTCTATATAGCTCCCCCCTTAGCTCCACCCCCCAGTCATTCTCTTTGCCTACTCTAAGCAACTAGGAAGTGCAGAGCGAATGTGGTGACAAAAATGTTAGTTTTTTATTTCTCAAGCAAAAGTTTATTTTAAATGGTGCCGGTGTGTACTATTTACTCTCTGGCAGAAAAGAGATGAAGATTTCTGCAAGGAGGATTATGATCTTAGCACTTTGTAACTAAGATCCACTGCTGTTCTCACAAGGGCTGAAGAGTACAGGAAAACTTCAGTTGGGGGAACGGTTTGCATGCTAAGCTGCATATGAGATATGTTCAGTCTATATTTTTCTAGACAGACTGTGTTTATTCTAGAAAAGGCTGACAATATCCCCATGAGGGAAGGGTAAGCTGTATTCAGACACTTGGATAGGAATTACAGCTTGCTTGAAGGGCTCATTTGTTACTGGTGACACTGTAAGAAAAAAAACAAACAAACAAAAAAAAAAAACCTTTTTGTTTGTTCAGTAAATTATGCAATTATAGCGTTTTTTGAAGGGACTAAAGGGGTCATTGTGGCTTGTGTTAGGGTTTTTTAACCCACATGGTTAATTAAGAGACACTCAGGTGTTTTTCTAATAGGCCTCAAAACATCGAGTGAGGTGGGAGGGGCCTATTTTAGCGCCTCAGTTGCGCAGTTTCTTTTCCTTAGAGACATCCAACTGCTTCTCTAGAGGTTCCTGCTGTGTTTGAGGGCTGTAAAGGAGGTTTTTTCCCCACAAATCGTTCTGAAGGGCAGGTAGGCGCCACAGCAGAGCTGTGGCAAGGTGCTGGAAGTCTTTTTTTTTTTTTTTTTTTTACCGGTTTTGACGTTTTTTTCAATTCGGTTTTGCCATTAAGGGGTTAATTGTTTATTTGCATAGCTGTGCAAAGTTACTAAGGCTATAAGATACTACTGTAAAAATTTCGTTAAGTTTACTGCTTTTTTTACACTGTTTTGCAGAACTTGTGCAGCTTTTTTTCTCTTAAAGGCACAGTACGGTTTTATTTCTAAGTGTTATTTACTTTGATTACAGTGTTTTCCAAGCTTGCTTGTTACATTACTAGCCTGTTTAACATGTCTGACACCAAGGAAAATCCTTGTTCAATATGTTTGGAAGCCATTGTGGAACCCCTCTTAGAATGTGTCCCAATTGTACTGATATGTCTATAAATTATAAAGAACATATATTATCACTTAAAAATAGGGCAATAGATGATTCTCAGTCAGGAGTAAATGAGGGTTCGCCATCTATCTCTCCCCAAGTGTCACAACCAGTAACGCCCGCACAAGTGACGCCAAGTACCTCTAGTGCGTCACATTCATTTACTTTACAAGACATGGCCACAGTTATTAATACAACTCTCACTGAGGTTTTATCTAAACTGCCTGGTTTACAAGGAAAGCGGGACAGCTCTGGGTTAAGGACAAATGCTGAGCCGTCTCACGCTTTAGTAGCCGTATCTGATATGCCCTCACAATGCTCTGAAGGGGCGAGGGATTTGTTATCTGAGGGAGAAATTTCTGATTCAGGAAAGACGCTTCCTCAGACAGATTCTGATATGACAGCCTTTAAATTTAAGTTTGAACACCTCCGCTTATTGCTTAGGGAGGTATTAGCAACTCTAGATGATTGTGACCCTATAGTGGTCCCAGAGAAATTGTGTAAAATGGATAGATACTTAGAGGTTCCTTGTTTACACTGATGTTTTTCCAGTCCCTAACAGGATTGTGAATATTATTGCTAAGGAGTGGGATAGACCAGGTATTCTGTTCACTCCCCCTCCTGTTTTTAAGAAAAAATTTCCCATATCTGACACCATAAGGGACTCATGGCAGACAGTTCCTAAGGTGGAGGGAGCTATTTCTACTCTGTCTAAGCGTACAACTATACCTATTGAGGACAGTTGTGCTTTCAAAGATCCTATGGATAAAAAATTAGAGGGTCTCCTGAAGAAAATTTTTGTTCATCAAGGTTTTTCTCTCCAACCTATTGCATGCATTGTTCTGTAACAACTGCAGCTGCTTTATGGTTTGAGGCTCTAGAAGAGGCTCTTCAAATGGAGACTCCATTAGAGGAAATTATGGACAGAATTAAGGCCCTTAAGTTGGCTAATTCTTTTATTACAGATGCCGCTTTTCAACTGGCTAAATTAGCGGCAAAGAATTCAGGTTTTGCCATTTTAGCACGCAGGGCGTTATGGCTTAAGTCCTGGTCTGCTGATGTGTCATCTAAGTCTAAACTTTTGAACATTCCTTTCAAGGGTAAGACCCTATTCGGGCCTGAACTGAAAGAGATTATTTCAGACATCACTGGAGGGAAAGGTCATGTCCTCCCTCAGGATAGATCAAATAAGATGAGGACCAAGCAAAATAATTTTCTTTCCTTTCGGAACTTTGAGTGGTCCTGCTACAAAGCAAGAGGGGAATTTTGCCAATCCAAGTCAGTCTGGAGACCTAACCAGGCTTGGAACAAGGGTAAACAGGCCAAGAAGCCTGCAGCTGCCTCTAAGACAGCATGAAGGGGTAGCCCCCGATCCGGGACCGGATCTAGTAGGGGGCAGACTCTCTCTCTTCGCTCAGGCTTTGGCGAGAGATGTTCAGGATCCCTGGGCTTTAGAAATTGTGTCCCAGGGATATCTTCTGGAATTCAAGGGCTCCCTTCCAAGGGGGAGATTTCACATTTCTCGATTGTCTGTAAACCAGACAAAGAGAGAGGCGTTCTTACGCTGTGTAGAAGACCTACATACCATGGGAGTGATCCGCCCAATCCCAAAAGAGAAACAGGGGCTAGGGTTTTATTCAAACCTGTTTGTGGTTCCCAAGAAAGAGGGAACTTTCAGACCAATCTTGGATCTCAAAATTCTAAACAAGTTCCTCAAAGTTCCATCATTCCAGATGGAGACTATTCGGACTATTCTACCTCTGATCCATGACTACCGTGAACTTAAAGGATGCGTATCTACACATCCCTATTCAGAGATCATCATCAATTCCTCAGATTCGCCTTTCTTAACAGGCATTACCAGTTTGTGGCCCTTCCCTTCGGGTTGGCCACGGCTCCCAGAATTTTCACAAAAGGGCTAGGGTCCCTTCTGGCGGTTCTACGACCACGGGGCATAGCAGTGGCGCCTTATCTAGACGACATCTTAATTCAGTCGTCGACTTTCCAGCTAGCCAAGTCTCACACGGGCATCGTGTTGGCTTTTCTGAGATCTCACGGGTGGAAGGTGAACATAAAGAGTTTTCTCTTCCCTCTTACAAGAGTTTCCTTCCTAGGGACTCTGATAGACTCGGTAGAAATGAAAATATTTCTGACGGAGGTCAGAAAGTTAAAACTCTTAACCACTTGCTGAGCTCTTCATTCCATTCCTCGGCCATCAGTGGCTCAGTGTATGGAGGTTATCGGACTCATGGTAGCGGCAATGGACATAGTTCCTTTTGCCCGCCTACACCTCAGACCACTGCAGCTATGCATGCTCAAACAGTGGAATGGGGATTATGCAGATTTATCTCTTCAACTGCATCTGGACTAGGAGACCAGAGATTCTCTTCTCTGGTGGTTGTCTCAGGACCACCTGTCTCAGGGAATGTGTTTCCGCAGGCCAGAGTGGCTCATTGTAACGACAGATGCCAGCCTGCTAGGCTGGGGTGCAGTCTGGAATTCCCTGAAAGCACAGGGCTTATGGTCTCGGGAGGAAACTCTCCTTCCGATAAACATTCAAGAACTGAGAGCGATATTCAATGCACTTCAGGCGTGGCCTCAGCTTGCTGCGGCCAAATTCATTAGGTTTCAGTCAGACAACATCACGACTGTAGCTTATATCAATCATCAAGGAGGAACAAGGAGTTCTCTAGCGATGATGGAGGTAACCAAAATAATCCGGTGGGCAGAGGATCATTTTTGCCATCTCTCAGCGATCCACATACCAGGAGTAGAGAACTTGGGAGGTGGATTTTCTAAGTCGTCAGACTTTTCATCCGGGGGAGTGGGAACTCCATCCAGAGGTATTTGCCCAGCTGGTTCAGCTATGGGGCACACCAGAATTGGATCTGATGGCGTCTCGTCAGAATGCCAAACTTCCTTGCTACGGGTCCAGTTCCCGGGATCCCAAGGCGGTACTGATAGATGCTCTAGCAGTGCCTTGGTCCTTCAATCTGGCCTATGTATTTCCACCATTTCCTCTCCTTCCACGTCTGGTTGCCAGAATCAAGCAGGAGAGAGCTTCAGTAATTCTGATAGCACCTGCGTGGCCACGCAGGACTTGGTATGCAGACCCTAGTGGACATGTCCTCGGTTCCACCGCGGACTCTGCCAATGAGGCGGGACCTTCTAATCCAAGGTCCGTTCACGCATCCAAATCTAATTTCTCTGCGTCTGACTGCTTGGAGATTGAACGCCTGATTCTATCAAAGTGTGGTTTCTCTGAGTCGGTCATTGATACCCTGATTCTGGCTAGAAAGCCTGTCACCAGGAAGATCTATCATAAGATTTGGCGCAAATATCTTTCTTTCATGTAATTAGCAAGAGTCCATGAGCTAGTGACGTATGGGATATACATTCCTACCAGGAGGGGCAAAGTTTCCCAAACCTTAAAATGCCTATAAATACACCCCTCACCACACCCACAATTCAGTTTTACAAACTTTGCCTCCGATGGAGGTGGTGAAGTAAGTTTGTGCTAGATTCTACGTTGATATGCGCTCCAAAGCAAGTTGGAGCCCGGTTTTCCTCTCAGCGTGCAGTGAATGTCAGAGGGATGTGAGGAGAGTATTGCCTATTTGAATGCAGTGATCTCCTTCTACGGGGTCTATTTCATAGGTTCTCTGTTATCGGTCGTAGAGATTCATCTCTTACCTCCCTTTTCAGATCGACGATATACTCTTATATATACCATTACCTCTGCTGATTCTCGTTTCAGTACTGGTTTGGCTTTCTACAAACATGTAGATGAGTGTCCTGGGGTAAGTAAATCTTATTTTCTGTGACACTCTAAGCTATGGTTGGGCACTTTGTTTATAAAGTTCTAAATATATGTATTCAAACATTTATTTGCCTTGACTCAGAATGTTCAACTTTCCTTATTTTTCAGACAGTCAGTTTCATATTTGGGATAATGCATTTGAATTAATCATTTTTTTTCTTACCTTCAAAAATTTGACTCTTTTTTCCCTGTGGGCTGTTAGGCTCGCGGGGGCTGAAAATGCTTCATTTTATTGCGTCATTCTTGGCGCAGACTTTTTTGGCGCAAAAATTCTTTTCCGTTTCCGGCGTCATACGTGTCGCCGGAAGTTGCGTCATTTTTTTGACGTTATTTTGCGCCAAAAATGTCGGCGTTCCGGATGTGGTGTCATTTTTGGCGCCAAAAGCATTTTAGGCGCCAAATAATGTGGGCGTCTGATTTGGCGCTAAAAAATATGGGCGTCGCTTTTGTCTCCACATTATTTTAGTCTCATTTTTCATTGCTTCTGGTTGCTAGAAGCTTGTTCTTTGGCATTTTTTCCCATTCCTGAAACTGTCATTTAAGGAATTTGATCAATTTTGCTTTATATGTTGTTTTTTTTTTTTTTGTCTTACATATTGCAAGATGTCTCACGTTGCATCTGAGTCAGAAGATACTTCAGGAAAATCGCTGTCTAGTGCTGGAGCTACCAAGCTAAGTGTATCTGCTATAATTTTTGGTATCTGTTTCTCCAGCTGTTGTTTGTATTGCATGTCATGACAAACTTATTAATGCAGATAAAATTTCCTTTAGTACTGTTACATTACCTGTTGCTGTCTGTCAACATCTAATTTTCAGAGTGTTCCTGATAAACATATGAGATTTTATTTTTTAAATCCATTAAGAAGGCTATGTCTGTTATTTCTCCTTCTAGTTTACATAAGTCTTTTAAAACTTCTCTTTTTTCAGATGAATTTTTAAATGAACATCATCATTCTGATACTGATAAATCTTTGTCTTTGTTCAAGATGGAATTTATTCGTTCTTTATTTAAAGAAGTATTAATTGCATTAGAAATAGAGGATTCTGGTCCTCTTGATACTAAATCTAAACGTTTAAATAAGGTTTCTAAATCTCCTGTAGTTATTCCAGAAGTGTTTAATCTCCCTGATGCTATTTCTGAAGTAATTTCCAGGGAATGGAATAATTTGGGTAATTCTTTTACTCCTTCTAAACGTTTAAGCAATTATATCCTGTGCCATCTGACAGATTAGAGTTTTTTTGGGACAAAATCCCTAAGGTTATGGGGCTGTCTCTACTCCTGCTAAATGTACTACTGTTCCTACGGCAGATAGTACTTTATTTAAGGAAAATTGAATCCTTTCTAAGAAAAGCTTACTTATGTTCAGGTAATCTTCTTAGACCTGCTATATTTTTAGCGGATGTTGCTGCAGCTTCAACTTTTTGGTTAGAAGCTT
This sequence comes from Bombina bombina, assembly GCF_027579735.1. Lineage (NCBI taxonomy): Eukaryota > Metazoa > Chordata > Amphibia > Anura > Bombinatoridae > Bombina > Bombina bombina. The sequence goes on from NC_069502.1 coordinate 1,229,692,642, forward strand.
TAGCGCAACAAGTAACAGATCATAATTTATAGCATTATTATTATTCTATAACATGCTAATAATTTTATTGGTGATACCATCTTTGATATCATTAGAGTTGATGTCAGGTATATGTCTCTAGCTATTTTAGCTAGAAAAGCTGTATGGATTAAACTTGGAATGCTGATATGTCTTCTAAGTCAACTTTGCTTTCCCTTTCTTTCCAGGGTATTAAATTATTATCTCAATTGTTTCTGGAAGGAAGGGAACTTTTTTTTTTTTTTTACCAAAGGATAAAAAATCTAAGGTAAATTTAGGTCTAATAGTCTTTTTCGTTCCTTTCCTCACAACAAGGAACAAAAGCCTGATCCTTCATCCTCAGGAGCAGTATCAGTTTGGAAACCATTTCCAGTTTGGAATATATCCAAGCCTTATAGAAATCTATAGCCAGCTCCTAAGTACCCATGAAGGTGCGGCCCTTATTCCAGCTCAGCTGGTATGGGGCAGATTACGTTTTCTTCAAAGAAATTTGGATCAATTCCGTTCTCAATCTCTGGTTTCAGAACATTGTTTCAGAAAGGTACAGAATTGGCTTCAAGTTAAGGCCTCCTGCTAAGAGATTTTTTTTTTTTTTCTTTCCCGTGTCCCAGTTAACACAGCAAAGGCTCAGCATTTCTGAAATGTGTTTCAGATCTAGAGTTGGTTGGAGTAATTATGCCAGTTCCTGTTCTGGAACAGGGGCTGGGGTTTTATTTTATCTCTTCATTGTACCAAAGAAGGTCAATTCCTTCAGACCAGTTCCGGATCTATCAATATTGAATCGTTATGTAAGGATACCAACATTCAAGATGGTTACTGTAGGACTATCCTGCTTTTTGTTTAGCAAGGGCATTATATGTCTACAATAGATTTACAGGATGTGTATCTGCATATTCCGATTCATCCAGATCACTTTTAGTGTCTGAGATTCTCTTTTTAGACAAGCATTACCAGTTTTTTGGCTCTACCGTTTGGCCTAGCCTCAGTTCCAAGAATTTTTTTCAAAGGTTCTCGGTGCCCTTCTTTCTGTAATCAGAGAACAGGGTTTTGGTATTTCCTTATTTGGACGATATCTTGGTATTTGCTCAGTCTTCTCATTTTCGAAGAATCTCATACGAATCGACTTGTGTTGTTTCTTCAAGTTCATGGTTGGAGGTTCAATTTACCAATCAGTTCATTGATTCCTCAGACAAGGGTAACCTTTTTAGGTTTCTAGATAGATTCAGTGTCTATGACTCTGTCCTTGTCAGACAAGAGAAGTTTAACATTGATATCAGCTTGTCAAAACCTTCAGTCACAATCATTCCCTTTGGTAGCCTTATGCATGGAAATTTTAGGTCTTAGGACTGCCGCATCAGATGCGATCTCCTTTGCTCGTTTTCACATGCGACCTCTTCAGCTCTGTATGCTGAACCAATGGTGCAGGGATTACTCAAAGATATCTCAATTAATATCTTTAAACCGATTATACGACACTCTCTGACATGGTGGACAGATCACCATCGTTTAGTTCAGGGGGCTTCTTGTTCTTCCAACCTGGACTATAATCTCAACAGATGCAAGTCTTACAGGTTGAGGAGCTGTGTGGGGGTATCTGACGGCACAAGGGGTTTGGGAATCTCAGGAGGTGAGATTTCCGATCAATATTTTGGAACTCCGTGCAATTTTCAGAGCTTTCCAGTCTTGGCCTCTTCTGAAGAGAGAGTTGTTCATTTGTTTTCAGATAGACAATGTCACAACTGTGGCATACATCAATCATCAAGGAGGGACTCACAGTCCTCTGGTTATGAAAGAAGTATCTCGAATTTTGGTTTGGGCGGCATCCAGCTCCTGTCTAATCTCTGCGGTTCATATCCCAGGTATGGACAATTGGAAAGCGGATTATCTCAGTTGCCAAACGTTGCACCTGGGCGAATGGTCTCTTCACCCAGAGGTATTTCCTCAGATTGTGGGAACTCCCAGAAATAGATCTGATGGCTTCTCATCTAAACAAGAAACTTCCCTGGTATCTGTCCGGATCCCGGGATCCTCGGGCGGAGGCAGTGGATGCATTATTTTCTTCCTTACAAGTGTCATCCTGCCTATATCTTTCCGCCTCTAGTTCTTCTTCCAAGGGTATTCTCCAATATTCTAAAGGAATGCTCGTTTGTCCTGCTGGTAGCTCCAGCATGGCCTCACAGGTTTTGGTATGCGGATCTTGTCCGGATGGCCTTTTGCCAGCTGTGGACTCTTCCGTTAAGACCAGTCTTTCTGTCTCAAAACCTTAATTTTAAGGTATGGAGTTTGAACGCTTGATTCTTGGTCAAAGAGGTTTCTCTGACTCTGTGATTGATACTATGTGACAGGCTCGTAAATTTGTATCTAGAGAGATATATTATAGAGTCTGGAAGACTTATATTTCTTAGTGTCTTTCTCATCTTTTTTCTTGGCATTCTTTTTGAATACCGAGAATTTTACAGTTTCTTCAGGATGGTTTAGATAAAGGTTTGTCCGCAAGTTCCTTGAAAGACAAATCTCTGCTCTTTCTGTTCTTTTTCACAGAAGGTTTGCTAATCTTCCTGATATTTATTGTTTTGTACAACCTTTGGTTCGTATAAAACCTGTCTTTAAGTCAATTTCTCCTCCTTGGAGTTTGAATTTGGTTCTGGGGGCTCTTCAAGCTCCTCCTTTTGAACCCATGCATTCTTTGGTCGTTATATTACTTTCTTGGAAAGTTTTGTTTCTTTTGGCCATCTCTTCTGCCAGAAGAGTCTCTGAATTATCTACTCTTTTTTGTGAGTCTCCTTTTCTGATTTTGCATCAGGATAAGGCGGTGCTGCGAACTTTTTTTGAATTTTTTACCTAAGGTTGTGAATTCTAACAACATTAGTAGAGAAATTGTGGTTCCTTCATTATGTCCTGATCCTATGAATTCTAAGGAGAAATCATTGCATTCTTTGGATGCTGTTAGAGCTTTGTAATATTATGTTGAAGCTACTAAGTCTTTCGGAAAGACTTCTAGTCTATTTGTCATCTTTTCCGGTTCTAGAAAAGGCCAGAAAGCTTCTGCCATTTCTTTGGCATCTTGGTTGAAATCTTTATTTCATCATGCCTATGTTGAGTCGGGTAACACTCCGCCTCAAAGGATTACAGCTCATTCTACTAGGTCAGTTCTACTTCCTGGGCGTTTAGGAATGAAGCTTCGGTTGATCAGATTTGCAAAGCAGCAACTTGGTCCTCTTTGCATAATTTTACTAAATTCTACCATTTTGATGTGTTTTCTTCTTTTGAAGCAGTTTTTGGTAGAAACGTACTTCAGGCAGTGTTTTCAGTTTGAATCTTCTGCTTATGTTTTTTCATTAAAATTTTATTCTGGGTGTGGATTATTTTCAGCAGGAATTGGCTGTCTTTATTTTATCCCTCCCTCTCTAGTGACTCTTGCGTGGAAAGATCCACATCTTGGGTAATCATTATCCCATACGTCACTAGCTCATGGACTCTTGCTAATTACATGAAAGAAAACATAATTTATGTAAGAACTTACCTGATAAATTCATTTCTTTCATATTAGCAAGAGTCCATGAGGCCCGCCCTTTTTTGTGGTGGTTTTGATTTTTTTGTATAAAGCACAATTATTCCAATTCCTTATTTTATATGCTTTCGCACTTTTTTCTTATCACCCCACTTCTTGGCTATTCGTTAAACTGAATTGTGGGTGTGGTGAGGGGTGTATTTATAGGCATTTTAAGGTTTGGGAAACTTTGCCCCTCCTGGTAGGAATGTATATCCCATACGTCACTAGCTCATGGACTCTTGCTAATATGAAAGAAATGAATTTATCAGGTAAGTTCTTACATAAATTATGTTTTATTGGTGTGAATCCAAAGGTTACTCGTGGAGTAAGATTAGGATTCCTAGAATATTGTCTTTTCTCCAAGACGGTTTGGAGAAGGGATTATCTGCTAGTTCCCTAAAAGGACAAATACCTGCTTTGTCTATTCTACTTCACAAACGTCTGGCAGATGTTCCAGACGTTCAAGCATTTAGTCAGGCTTTGGTCAGAATAAAGCCTGTATTTAAACCTGTTGCTCCGCCATGGAGCCTAAACTTAGTTCTTAAAGTTCTTCAAGGAGTTCCGTTTGAACCTATGCATTCCATAGATATTAAGCTTCTATCTTGGAAAGTTTTGTTTTTAGTAGCTATCTCTTCGGCTCAAAGAGTTTCTGAGCTATCTGCTTTACAATGTGATTCACCTTACCTTGTTTTCCATGCAGATAAGGTGGTTTTACGTACCAAACCTGGGTTTCTTCCTAAGGTTGTTTCTAATAAGAATATCAATCAAGAGATTGTGGTTCATTCTTTGTGTCCTAATCCTTCATCTAAGAAGGAACGTCTGTTACACAATCTTGATGTGGTTCGTGCTTTAAAGTTCTACTTACAAGCAACTAAAGATTTCCGTCAGACATCTTTGTTTGTTGTTTATTCTGGTAAACGGAGAGGTCAAAGGCCTAATGCTACCTCTCTTTCCTTTTGGTTGAAAAGCATCATCCGTTTGGCTTATGAGACTGCTGGCCAGCAGCCTCCTGAAAGAATTACTGCTCATTCTACTAGAGCTGTGGCTTCCACATGGGCTGTTAAAAATGAGGCTTCTGTTGAACAGATTTGTAAGGCGGCGACTTGGTCTTCGCTTCATACTTTTTCAAAATTTTACAAATTCGATACTTTTGCTTCTTCGGAGGCTATTTTTGGGAGAAAGGTTCTACAAGCAGTGGTGCCTTCCATTTTAGGTCCCTGTCTTGTCCCTCCCTTAATCCGTGTCCTAAAGCTTTGGTATTGGTATCCCACAAGTAAGGATGAATCCGTGGACTCAATACATCTTAAGAGAAAACATAATTTATGCTTACCTGATAAATTTATTTCTCTTGTGATGTATCGAGTCCACGGCCCGCCCTGTTTTTTAAGACAGGCATATATATTTTTATTTTAAAACTTTCAGTCACCACTGCACCCTATAGTTTCTCCTTTTTCTTCCTAGCCTTCGGTCGAATGACTGGGGGTGGAGCTAAGGGGGGAGCTATATAGACAGCTCTGCTGTGGGTGCTCTCTTTGTCACTTCCTGTAATGGAGGAGAATATCCCACAAGTAAGGATGAATCCGTGGACTCGATACATCACAAGAGAGATAAATTTATCAGGTAAGCATAAATTATGTTTTTTTTTCATCATCTTAGTCTTCTATGGCAGCCAGCCGCGAGCATTGGTGTGACTCTTTATCTGAACTGATTTTGGAGGAGACTCCTTTAAAATAAATTCAGGATCTAATTAAGGCTTTGGAAATAGCCAATTCCTTTATTTGTGACGCTAATATGCAAATTGCCCATTTGAGTGCGAAATCCTCGGGTTTCACGTTTTTTTCCACAGGGCTTTATGAGTAAAATCCTGGTCAGCAGTCAAAACTTCTTTCCTTACCTTTTAAGGGGAAGTCTTTATTCGGGCCCTGGTCTTGATTCCATTATCTCCACAGCGACCGGAGGAAAGGATGCCTTCCTTCCTCAGGATAAGAATAGACCTAAGGGTCGACAGTCTAATAATTGTTGTTCCTTTCGTATACTTCAAGGGACAAAAATCCTTGACCCCCTCCACATCTGATCAGCCTATGGGGCATATTTATCAAGCTCCGAATGGAGCTTGATGCCCCGTGTTTCTGGCGAGCCTGCAGGCTCGCCAGAAACAGCAGTTATGAAGCAGCGGTCACAAAGACCGCTGCTCCATAACCTTTCCGCCTGCTCTGAGCAGGCGGACAGACATCACCGGAAATCAACCCGATTGAGTACGATCGGGTTGATTGACACCCCTCTGCTGGCGGCCTATTGGCCGCGAGTCTGCAGGGGGCGGCGTTGCACCAGCAGCTCTTGTGTGCTTGTGCTGCTGGTGCAATGCTGAATACGGAGAGCGTATTGCTCTCCGTATTCAGCGAGGTCTGTCCGACAGACCTTGATAAATAGAGGCCTCAGAGATCCTGGAAGCCCAATCAGCCATGGAACAAGGACAAGCAATACAAAAAGCCCTCCTCTGACAATAAGTCAGCATGAAGGGACTGGATCTCGTAGTGGGCAGACTATCCTTCTTTCAGAAAGCTTGGATTTGCAAAGTTTCAGACCCTTGGACATTGGACATTTTCTCCCAGAGATACAGGATAGGTTTCAAGTCTTGTTCTCCAAGAGACAGATTTCTTCTATTAAGGCTCTCTTCAAACCTGATGAAAAGAGAGGCATTGTTAAATTGTGTGAAGGATCTCTCTTCCCTGGGAGTGATCGTTCCGGTTCCTCCTGCAGAATAGGGCTTAGGATTATTATCGGTTATTTGTAGAGCTCCAACAGATTCCGCATCGCTTTTTTATTCAAACCTTTTTTGTCTTTCCCAAGAAAGAGGGAACCTTCCGTCCTATAGACCTGAAGAACACATACCTTCATGTGCCTATTCACAAGGAGCACTTTCAATTTCCAATTTGTAGCCTTCCCTTTTGAACTGGCTACAGCTTCCAGAATCTTTACAAAGGTACTGTGGGGGCTACTTTGGCGGTAGACAGGACTCAGGGAATCGCTGTGGCTCCGTAGTTGGACGATATCTTTAGTTCAGCCTCCATCTTTTCTTTTGACAAGATCTCACACGGACTCTCTTGTCTCTTTTTTGCACCCACGGGTGGAAAATAAATCTGGACAAGTTACCTGGTTCCCAATACCAGTGTCTCTTTTTTTGGGGATAATCATAGGTTCAGTTTCCATGAAAATCTTTCTAACAGCTCTAATACGATACAAACTTCAGTGGGGCAAAGCATGGAAGTAATTGGTCTGATGGTGGCCACCATGGACATTATTACTTTTTCTCGCTTCCATCCAAAACCTCTCTCACTATGTATGCTCAAACAATGGATTGGCTATCATTCAGATCTATCTCAGCGGATCATCTTGGACAACCACACACAAGAATCTCTCTCTTGGTGGCTCTGTCAGCATCGCCTCTTCCGAGGCATGTGCTTTTTGAGACCATCATGAGAGATTGTTACTACGGATGCCAGTCTCACGGGCTGGGGAGAAACTTGGGTCCTTTAAAAGCTCAGGGATCCTGGTTGCCAGAGGAATCCATCCTTCCCATCAACATTCAGGAATTAAGAGCAATCTTCAATTCTCTGGTAGTGTGGCCTCAACTAAGTTCTGTCCGGTTTATCAGATTTCAATCGGACAACATAACATCTGTGGCTTATATCAATCATAAGGAAGAAACAATAAGTTCCTTGGCGATGAATGAAGTCTCTCGCATCCTTCAGTGGGCAGAGACTCACAATTATCACATTTCGGCCATTCATATCCCTGGAGTAGACAATTGGGTAGCGGACTATCTGAACAAACGTTCCACCCAGGGAAGTGGGCTCTTCATCCAGATGTGTTCTATGAGATAACACTCAGGTGGGGTGTTCCAGAGATAGACCTCATGGCTTCTTGTCTCAATACCAAGCTGCCCAGATAGGAATCAAGATCGAGGGATCCTCAGGCAGTGTTGGTGGACACATTTAGCAGTTCTGTGGGAGTTCAGTCTGATATATCTTTCTTTCATGTAATTGGCAAGAGTCCATGAGCTAGTGACATATGGGATATACAATCCTACCAGGAGGGGCAAAGTTTCCCAAACCTCAAAATGCCTATAAATACACCCCTCACCACAACCACAATTCAGTTTTACAAACTTTGCCTCCTATGGAGGTGGTGAAGTAAGTTTGTGCTAAGATTTCTATGTTGATATGCGCTTCTCAGCATTGTTGAAGCCCGATTCCTCTCAGAGTACAGCGAATGTCAGAGGGATGTGAAGGGAGTATCACTTATTGAATACGATGATTTCTCTAACGGGGGTCTTTTTCATGGGTTCTCTGTTATCGGTCGTAGAGATTCATCTCCTACCTCCCTTTTTCAGATCGACGATATACTCTCAATTTACCATTACCTCTACTAATAACTGTTTTAGTACTGGTTTGGCTATCTGCTATATGTGGATGGGTGTCTTTTGGTAAGTATGATTTTTATTTCTTAAGACACCTCAGCTATGGTTTGGCACTTTATGCATTTATATAAAGTTCTAAATATATGTATTGTACTTATATTTGCCATGAGTCAGGTTCATGTATTTCCTTCAGCAGACTGTCAGTTTCATATTTGGGGAATTTAAACATTTTAAGAAATGTATTTCTTACCTGGGGTTTAGTCTTTTTTTATTGACTACTTTCTTGCTATTGCGGGTATTAGGCCAGCGGGTGCGTCAAATGCTAAACTTTATTGCGTCATTCTTGGTGCAAAAAATTTTTTGGTGCGGAAAAAGACTTTTATGACGCAACTTCGTCATTTCCGGCGTCATACATGACGCTGAGACCTTTCACACGGCGGCGTCATTAGTGACGCGAGTGTGTCATTTACGGTTATTTTTGGCGCCAAAAAAGTTTACGTTACGTTGTGCGTCATACTTGGCGCCAAATTTTTTGCATTATTTCAATACCCCATTGATGTTTGCCTCTTGCTTTTTTCTCTATCAGAGGCCTATGCTTTTGCATTTTTTCCCATTCCTGAAACTGTCATATAAGGAAATAGATAATTTTGCTTTATATGTTGTTTTTTCTCTTACATTGAGCAAGATGTCCCAATCTGATCCTGCCTCAGAAGTTTCTGCTGGAACATTGCTGCCTGACATCGGTTCTACCAAAGCTAAGTGCATTTGTTGTAAAAGTGTAGAAATTATTCCACCAAATGTCATTTGTAATAGTTGTCATGATAAACTTTTATATGCAGATAGTGTTACCATCAGTAATAGTACATTGCCAGTTGCAGTTCCTTCAACTTCTAATGTGCATGATATACCTGTAAATTGTAAAGAATTTGTATCTGATTCTATTCTGAAGGCTTTGTCTGCATTTCCACCTTCTAATAAACGTAAAAGGTCTTTTAAAACTTCTCATTTAGCTGATGAAATTTCAAATGACCAGCAACATAATAATTTATCCTCTTCTGATGAGGATCTATCTGATTCAGAAGATCCTTCCTCAGACATTGACACTGACAAATCTATTTATTTATTTAAAATAGAGTATATGCATTCTTTATTAAAAGAAGTGTTAATTACTTTGGATATTGAGGTAACCAGTCCTATTGACGTTCAGTCTAATAAACGTTGAAATGCTGTTTTCTCTTGTTAGGTGTATCCAGTCCACGGATCATCCATTACTTGTGGGATATTCTCCTTCCCAACAGGAAGTTGCAAGAGGATCACCCACAGCAGAGCTGCTATATAGCTCCTCCCCTAACTGCCATATCCAGTCATTCTCTTGCAAGCTCTCAACATAGCTGGAGGTAGTAAGAGGAAAGTGGTAAAATATAGTTAGTTTTTTCTTCAATCAAAAGTTTATTGTTTTTAAATGATACCGGAGTTGTGCTATTTTATCTCAGGCAGCATTTAGAAGAAGAATCTGCCTGCGTTTTTCTTTGATCTTAGCAGAAGTAACTAAGATCCACTGCTATTCTCATATATGTCTGAGGAGTGAGGTAACTTCAGAGGGAGAATGGCGTGCAGGGTATCCTGCAATAAGGTATGTGCAGTTAGGTTTTTCTAGGGATGGAATTTGCTAGAAAATGCTGCTGATATCGGATTAATGTAAGTTAAAGCCTAAATACAGTGATTTAATAGTGACTAGTATCAGGCTTGCTATCAGAGGTATATACTCTGATTAATGTGCAATATAAAACGTTTGCTGGCATGTTTAATCGTTTTTATATATGCTTTGGTGATAAAACTTATTGGGGCCTAGTTTTTTCCACATGGCTAGCTTTATTTCTTTCATGTAATTAGCAAGAGTCCATGAGCTAGTGACGTATGGGATATACATTCCTACCAGGAGGGGCAAAGTTTCCCAAACCTTAAAATGCCTATAAATACACCCCTCACCACACCCACAATTCAGTTTTACAAACTTTGCCTCCTATGGAGGTGGTGAAGTAAGTTTGTGCTAGATTCTACGTTGATATGCGCTCCGCAGCAGGTTGGAGCACGGTTTTCCTCTCAGCGTGCAGTGAATGTCAGAGGGATGTGAGGAGAGTATTGCCTATTTGAATGCAATGATCTCCTTCTACGGGGTCTATTTCATAGGTTCTCTGTTATCGGTCGTAGAGATTCATCTCTTACCTCCCTTTCCAGATCGACAATATACTCTTATATATATATACCATTACCTCTGCTGATTTTCGTTTCAGTACTGGTTTGGCTTTCTACAACATGTAGATGAGTGTCCTGGGGTAAGTAAGTAAGCTTATTTTCTGTGACACTCTAAGCTATGGTTAGGCACTTTTTTATAAAGTTCTAAATATATGTATTCAAACATTTATTTGCCTTGACTCAGGATGTTCAACATTCCTTATTTTCAGACAGTCAGTTTCATATTTGGGATAAATGCATTTGTTTCAATCTTTTTTTCTTACCTTAAAAAATTTTGACTTTTTCCCTGTGGGCTGTTAGGCTCGCTGGGGCTGAAAATGCTTCATTTTATTGCGTCATTCTTGGCGCAAAATTTTTTTTCTGTTTCCGGCGTCATACGTGTCGCCGGAAGTTGCGTCATTTTTTGACGTTTTTTTGCGTCAAAAGTGTCGGCGTTCCGGATGTGGCATCATTTTTGGCGCCAAAAGCATTTAGGCGACAAATAATGTGGGCGTCTTTTTTGGCGCTAAAAAATATGGGCGTCATTTTTGTCTCCACATTATTTAAGTCTCATTATTTATTGCTTCTGGTTGCTAGAAGCTTGTTCACTGGCATTTTTTTCCCATTCCTGAAACTGTCATTTAAGGAATTTGATCAATTTTGCTTTATATGTTGTTTTTTCTTTTACATATTGCAAGATGTTCCACGTTGCAACTGAGTCAGAAGATACTTCAGGAAAATCGCTGCCCAGTGCTGGAGCTACCAAGCTAAGTGTATCTGCTATAAACTTTTGGTATCTGTTTCTCCAGCTGTTGTTTGTATTGCATGTCATGACAAACTTATTAATGCAGATAAAATTTCCTTTAGTACTGTTACATTACCTGTTGCTGTCCGTCAACATCTAATTTTCAGAGTGTTCCTGATAACATAAGAGATTTTATTTTTTAAATCCATTAAGAAGGCTATGTCTGTTATTTCTCCTTCTAGTATACATAAAAGTCTTTTAAAACTTCTCTTTTTTCAGATGAATTTTTAAATGAACATCATCATTCTGATACTGATAATGGTTCTTCTGGTTCAGAGGTTTCTGTCTCAGAGGTTGATGCTGATAAATCTTTGTATTTGTTCAAGATGGAATTTATTCGTTCTTTACTTAAAGAAGTATTAATTGCATTAGAAATAGAGGATTCTGGTCCTCTTGATACTAAATCTAAACGTTTAAATAAGGTTTTTAAATCTCCTGTAGTTATTCCAGAAGTGTTTTCTCTCCCTGATGCTATTTCTGAAGTAATTTCCAGGGAATGGAATAATTTGGGTAATTCATTTACTCCTTCTAAACGTTTAAGCAATTATATCCTGTGCCATCTGACAGATTAGAGTTTTGGGACAAAATCCCTAAGGTTAATGGGGCTGTCTCTACTCCTGCTAAACGTACTACTATTCCTTAGCGGATGTTGCTGTAGCTTCAACTTTTTGGTTAGAAGCTTTACGCAACAAGTAACATATCATAATTTTATAGCATTATTATTATTCTATAACATGCTAATAATTTTATTTGTGATACCATCTTTTGATATCATTAGAGATGATGTCAGGTATATGTCTCTAGCTATTTTAGCTAGAAAAGCTTTATGGCTTAAAACTTGGAATGCTGATATGTCTTCTAAGTCAACTTTGCTTTCCCTTTCTTTCCAGGGTAATAAATTATTCAATTTTCAGTTGGGTTCTATTATCTCAACTGTTACTGGAGGGAAGGGAACTTTTTTACCAAAGGATTAAAACTCTAAGGTAAATTTAGGTCTAATAATCATTTTCGTTCCTTTCCTCACAACAAGGAACAAAAGCCTGATCCTTCATCCTCAAGAGCGGTATCCGTTTGGAAACCATTTCCAGTTTGGAATATATCCAAGCCTTATAGAAACCTATAGCCAGCTCCTAAATACCCATGAAGGTGCGGCCCTCATTCCAGCTCAGCTGGTATGGGGCAGTTTACGTTTTCTTCAAGGAAATTTGGATCAATTCCGTTCACAATCTCTGGTTTCAGAACATTGTTTCAGAAAGGTACAGAATTGGCTTCAAGTTAAGGCCTCCTGCAAAGAGATTTTTTTCTTTCCCGTGTCCCAGTAAACACAGCAAAGGCTCAGCATTTCTGAAATGTGTTTCAGATCTAGAGTTGGCTGGAGTAATTATGCCAGTTCCAGTTCTGGAACAGGGGCTGGGGTTTTATTCTATCTCTTCATTGTACCAAAGAAGGTCAATTCCTTCAGACCAGTTCCGGATCTATCTATATTGAATCGTTATGTAAGGATACCAACATTCAAGATGGTAACTGTAGGACTATCCTGCCTTTTGTTTAGCAAGGGCATTATATGTCTACAATAGATTTACAGGATGTATATCTGCATATTCCGATTCATCCAGATCACTTTTAGTTTCTGAGATTCTCTTTTTAGACAAGCATTACCAGTTTTGTGGCTCTACCGTTTGGCCTAGCGTCAGCTCCAAGAATTTTTTTCAAAGGTTCTCGGTGCCCTTCTGTCTGTAATCAGAGAACAGGGTTTTGGTATTTCCTTATTTGGACGATATCTTGGTACTTGCTCGGTCTTCACATTTTCGCAGAATCTCATACGAATCGACTTGTGTTGTTTCTTCAAGATCATGGTTGGAGGATCAATTTACCATTCAGTTCATTGTTTCCTCAGACAAGGGTAACCTTTTTAGGTTTCCAGATAGATTCAGTGTCTATGACTCTGTCCTTGTCAGATAAGAGAAGTTTAACATTGATATCAGCTTGTCAAAACCTTCAGTCACAATCATTCCCTTTGGTAGTCTTATGCATGGAAATTTTAGGTCTTAGGACTGCCGCATCGGATGCGATCTCCTTTGCTCGTTTTCACATGCGACCTCTTCAGCTCTGTATGCTGAACCAGTGGTGCAGGGATTACACAAAGATATCTCAATTAATATCTTTAAACCAATTATACGACACTCTCTGACATGGTGGACAGTTCACCATCGTTTAGTTCAGGGGGCTTCTTTGTTCTTCCGACCTGGCCTATAATCTCAACAGATGCAAGTCTTACAGGTTGGGGAGCTGTGTGGGGGTCTCTGACGGCACAAGGGGTTTGGGAATCTCAGGAGGTGAGATTACCGATCAATATTTTGAACTCCGTGCAATTTTCAGTGCTCTTCAGTCTTGGCCTCTTCTGAAGAGAGAGTTGTTCATTTGTTTTCAGATAGACAATGTCACAGCTGTGGCATACATCAATCATCAAGGAGGGACTCACAGTCCTCTGGCTATGAAAGAAGTATCTCGAATTTTGGTTTGGGCGGAATCCAGCTCCTGTCTAATCTCTGCGGTTCATATCCCAGGTATAGACAATTGGGAAGCGGATTATCTCAGTCGCCAAACGTTGCATCCGGGCGAATGGTCTCTTCACCCAGAGGTATTTCTTCAGATTGTTCAAATGTGGGAACTCCCAGAAATGGATCTGATGGCTTCTCATCTAAACAAGAAACTTCCCTGGTATCTGTCCAGATCCCGGGATCCTCGGGCGGAAGCAGTGGATACATTATCACTTCCTTGGAAGTATCATCCTGCCTATATCTTTCCGCCTCTAGTTCTTCTTCCAAGAGTATTCTCCAAGATTCTTAAGGAATGCTCATTTGTCCTGCTGGTAGCTCCAGCATGGCCTCACAGGTTTTGGTATGCGGATCTTGTCCGGATGGCCTCTTGCCAGCTGTGGACTCTTCCATTAAGACCAGACTTTCTGTCGCAAGGTCCTTTTTTCCATCAGGATCTCAAATCCTTAAATTTTAAGGTATGGAGTTTGAACGCTTGATTCTTGGTCAAAGAAGGTTTCTCTGACTCTGTGATTAATACTATGTGACAGGCTCATAAATCTGTATCTAGAGAGATATATTATAGAGTCTGGAAGACTTATATTTCTTAATGTCTTTCTCATCATTTTTTCTTGGCATTCTTTTTGAATACCGAGAATTTTTCAGTTTCTTCAGGATGGTTTAGATAAAGGTTTGTCCGCAAGTTCCTTGAAAGGACAAATTTCTGCTCTTTCTGTTCTTTTTTCACAGAAGGATTGCTAATCTTCCTGATATTTCATTATTTTGTACAAGCTTTGGTTCATATAAAACCTGTCATTAAGTCAATTTCTCCTCCTTGGAGTTTGAATTTGGTTCTGGGGGCTTTTCAAGCTCCTCCTTTTGAACCCATGCATTCTTTGGTCGTTATATTACTTTCTTGGAAAGTTTTGTTTCTTTTGGCCATCTCTTCTGCCAGAAGAGTCTCTGAATTATCTGCTCTTTCTTGTGAGTCTCCTTTTCTGATTTTTCATCAGGATAGGGCGGTGCTGCGAACTTCTTTTGAATTTTTTACCTAAGGTTGTGAATTCTAACAACCTTAGTAGAGAAATTGTGGTTCCTTCATTATGTCCTAATCCTATGAATTCTAAGGAGAAATCATTGCATTCTTTGGATGCTGTTAGAGCTTTGTATTATTATGTTTAAGCTACTAAGTCTTTCCGAAAGACTTCTAGTCTATTTGTCATCCTTTCCGGTTCTAGAAAAGGCCAGAAAGCTTCTGCCATTTCTTTGGCATCTTGGTTGAAATCTTTATTTCATCATGCCTATGTCGAGTCGGGTAAAATTCCGCCTCGAAGGATTACAGTTCATTCTACTAGGTCAGTTTCTACTTCCTGGGCGTTTAGGAATGAAGCTTCGATTGATCAGATTTGCAAAGCAGCAACTTGGTCCTCTTTTTCAATTCTACCATTTTGATGTGTTTTCTTCTTCTGAAGCAGTTTTTGGTAGGAAAGTACTTCAGGCAGTGGTTTCAGTTTGAATCTTCTGCTTATGTTTTTCATTAAACTTTATTTTGGGTGTGGATTATTTTCAGCAGGAATTGGCTGTCTTTATTTTATCCCTCCCTCTCTAGTGACTCTTGTGTGGAAAGATCCACATCTTGGGTAGTCATTATCCCATACGTCACTAGCTCATGGACTCTTGCTAATTACATGAAAGAAAACATAATTTATGTAAGAACTTACCTGATAAATTCATTTCTTTCATATTAGCAAGAGTCCATGAGGCCCGCCCTTTTTTGTGGTGGTTATGATTTTTTTGTATAAAGCACAATTATTCCAATTCCTTATTTTATATGCTTTCGCACTTTTTTCTTATCACCCCACTTCTTGGCTATGCGTTAAACTGAATTGTGGGTGTGGTGAGGGGTGTATTTATAGGCATTTTAAGGTTTGGGAAACTTTGCCCCTCCTGGTAGGAATGTATATCCCATACGTCACTAGCTCATGGACTGTTGCTAATATGAAAGAAATGAATTTATCAGGTAAGTTCTTACATAAATTATGTTTTTTGCCTAGAAACAGTTTCCTGAGGCTTTCCACTGTTATAGTATAAAAGTTACAGTTGGTGCAGTTAAAACTACAAATTGTGACATTCAGCTTCCCTCAGCAGTCCCCTGCATGCTATAGGACATCTCTTAAGGGCTCAAAAGGCTTCAAAAGTAGGAGCTGTGGCAGTTGTTATGACTGTTTAAAAAACATATTTTTCGTTTTGTTAATCTGTTTTTTGTATTAAGGGGTTAATCATCCATTTGCAAGTGGGTGCAATGCTCTGCTAACTTGTTACATACACTGTAAAAATTTCGTTAGTTTAACTGCCTTTTTTCACTGTTTAAAATTTTGGCAAAATTTGTTTCTCTTAAAGGCACAGTAACTTTTTTTTAGATTGCTTGTTAACTTGATTTAAAGTGTTTTCCAAGCTTGCTAGTCTCATTGCTAGTCTGTATAAACATGTCTGACATAGAGGAAACTCCTTGTTCATTATGTTTAAAAGCCATGGTGGAACCCCATAGGAGAATGTGTACTAAATGTATTGATTTCACTTTAAACAATAAAGATCAGCTGTTATCTTTAAAAGAATTATCACCAGAGGATTCTGACGAGGGGGAAGTTATGCCGACTAACTCTCCCCACGTGTCGGACCCTTTGACTCCCGCTCAAGGGACTCACGCTAAAATGGCGCCAAGTACATCAAAGACGCCCATAGCGATTACTTTGCAGGACATGGCGGCAATCATGGATAATACCCTGTCAGCGGTATTAGCCAGACTGCCTGAATTCAGAGGAAAGCGCGATAGCTCTGGGGTTAGACGTAATACAGAGCGCGCAGATGTTTTAAGGCCCATGTCTGATACTGCGTCACAATATGCAGAAGCTGAGGAAGAGCTTCAGTCTGTGGGTGACGTCTCTGACTCGGGGAAACCTGATTCAGATATGTCTACTTTTAAATTTAAGCTTGAGAACCTCTGGGTGTTGCTTGGAGATTTTTTAGCTGCTCTGAATGACTGTGACACAATTGCAGTGCCAGAGAAATTGTGTAGACTGGATAAATACTACGCGGTGCCGGTGTGTACTGACGTTTTTTCCAATACCTAAAAGGTTTACAGAAATTATTACTAAGGCGTGGGACAGACCCGGTGTGCCGTTTTCCCCCCCTCCTATTTTTAGAAAAATGTTTCCAATAGATGCCACCACACGGGACTTATGGCAGACGGTCCCTAAGGTGGAGGGAGCAGTTTCTACTTTAGCAAAGCGTACCACTATCCCTGTCAAGGACAGTTGTGCTTTTTCAGATCCAATGGATAAAAAATTAGGTTACCTTAAGAAAATGTTTATTCAACAAGGTTTTATCCTGCAGCCCCTTGCATGCATTGCTCCTGTCACTGCTGCTGTGGCGTTCTGGTTTGAGTCTCTGGAAGAGGCCTTTCAGACAGCTACTCCATTGACTGAAATACTTGACAAGCTTAGAACACTTAAGCTAGCTAATTCTTTTGTTTCTGTTGCCATTGTTCATTTGACTAAACTAACGGCTAAGAATTCTGGATTCGCCATCCAGGCGCGTAGGGCGCTATGGCTTAAATCTTGGTCAGCTGACGTGACTTCAAAGTCTAAATTACTTAACATTCCCTTCAAGGGGCAGACCCTATTCGGGCCTGGTTTGAGGGAAATTATTGCTGACATTACTGGAGGTAAGGGTCATACCCTTCCTCAGGACAGGGCCAAATCAAGGGCCAAACAATCTAATTTTCGTTCCTTTCGAAACTTCAAGGCAGGTGCAGCATCAACTTTTTCTGCTACAAAAACAAGAGGGAACTTTTGCGCAATCCAAGCCGGCCTGGAAATCTAACCAGGCCTGGAGCAAAGGCAAGCAGGCCAGAAAGCCTGCTGCTGCCTCTAAGACAGCATGAAGGAACGGCCCCCTATCCGGCAACGGATCTAGTAGGGGGCAGACTTTCTCTCTTCGCCCAGGCGTGGGCAAGAGATGTTCAGGATCCCTGGGCGTTGGAGATCATATCTCAGGGATATCTTCTGGACTTCAAAGCTTCCCCCCCACAAGGGAGATTTCACCTTTCGAGATTATCTGTAAACCAGATAAAGAAAGAGGCATTCTTACGCTGTGTGCAAGACCTCCTAATAATGGGAGTGATCCATCCAGTTCCACAGATGGAACAAGGACAGGAATTTTATTCAAATCTGTTTGTGGTTCCCAAAAAAGAGGGAACCTTCAGACCAATTTTGGATCTAAAGATCTTAAACAAATTCCTCAGAGTTCCATCGTTCAAAATGGAAACTATTCGGACAATCCTACCTATGATCCAGGAGGGTCAGTACATGACCACAGTGGATTTGAAGGATGCCTACCTTCACATACTGATTCACAAAGATCATCATCGGTTCCTAAGGTTTGCCTTTCTACACAGGCATTACCAGTTTGTGGCTCTTCCCTTCGGGTTAGCTACAGCCCCAAGAATTTTGGTCTCTTCTGGCGTTCCTAAGACCACGGAGCATAGCAGTGGCCCTTTATCTAGACGACATCCTGATACAGGCCTCAAACTTCCAAATTGCTAAATCTCATACGGACATAGTGTTGGCATTTCTGAGGTCGCATGGGTGGAAAGTGAACGAGGGAAAGAGTTCTCTATCACCCCTCACAAGGGTTTCCTTCCTAGGAACTCTGATAGATTCTGTAGAAATGAAAATTTACCTGACGGAGTCCAGGTTATCAAAGCTTCTAAATTCCTGCCGTGTTCTTCACTACATTCCGCGCCCTTCGGTGGCTCAGTGCATGGAAGTGATCGGCTTAATGGTAGCGGCGATGGACATAGTGCCATTTGCGCGCCTACATCTCAGACCGTTGCAATTATGCATGCTCAGTCAGTGGAATGGGGATTACACAGATTTGTCCCCTCTGCTAAATCTGGATCAAGAGACCAGAGATTCTCTTCTCTGGTGGCTATCTCGGGTCCATCTGTCCAAAGGTATGACCTTTCGCAGGCCAGATTGGACAATTGTAACAACAGATGCCAGCCTTCTAGGTTGGGGTGCAGTTTGGAATTCCCTGAAGGCTCAGGGATCGTGGACTCAGGAGGAGAAACTCCTCCCAATAAATATTCTGGAGTTAAGATCAATATTCAATGCTCTTCTAGCTTGGCCTCAGTTAGCAACCCTGAGGTTCATCAGATTTCAGTCGGACAACATCACGACTGTGGCTTACATCAACCATTAAGGGGGGACCAGGAGCTCCCTAGCGATGTTAGAAGTCTCCAAGATAATTCGCTGGGCAGAGACTCACTCTTGCCATCTATCAGCGATCCATATCCCAGGTGTAGAGAACTGGGAGGCGAATTTTCTAAGTCGTCAGACTTTTCATCCGGGGGAGTGGGAACTCCATCCGGAGGTGTTTGCTCAATTGGTTCATCGTTGGGGCACAACAGAATTGGATCTCATGGCGTCTCGCCAGAACGCCAAGCTTCCTTGTTACGGATCCAGGTCCAGGGACCCAGAAGCGACGCTGATAGATGCTCTAGCAGCACCGTGGTTCTTCAACCTGGCTTATGTGTTTCCACCGTTTCCCGTTTCCTCTGCTCCCTCGACTGTTTGCCAAAATCAAACAGGAGAGAGCATCTGTGATCTTGATCGCGCCTGCGTGGCCACGCAGGACCTGGTATGCAGACCTGGTGGACATGTCATCCTTTCCACCTTGGCCTCTGCCTCTGAGACAAGACCTTCTACTACAAGGTCCTTTCAATCATCCAAATCTAATTTCTCTGAGACTGACTGCCTGGAGATTGAACGCTTGATTTTATCAAGGCGTGGCTTCTCCGAGTCAGTCATTGATACCTTAATACAGGCACGAAAGCCTGTAACCAGGAAAATCTACCATAAGATATGGCGCAAATATCTTCATTGGTGTGAATCCAAGAATTACTCATGGAGTAAGGTTAGGATTCCTAGGATATTGTCCTTTCTCCAAGAGGGTTTGGATAAAGGATTATCAGCTAGTTCCTTAAAGGGACAGATTTCTGCTCTGTCTATCCTTTTGCACAAGCGTCTGGCAGAGGTTCCAGACGTCCAGGCATTTTGTCAGGCTTTGGTTAGAATTAAGCCTGTGTTTAAACCTGTTGCTCCTCCATGGAGCTTAAACTTGGTTCTTAAGGTTCTTCAAGGAGTTCCGTTTGAACCCCTTCATTCCATTGATATCAAACTTTTATCTTGGAAAGTTCTGTTTTTGATGGCTATTTCTTCGGCTCGTAGAGTCTCTGAGTTATCAGCTTTTCAATGTGATTCTCCTTATCTGATTTTCCATACAGATAAAGTAGTTCTGCGTACAAAACCTGGATTTTTACCTAAGGTAGTTTCCAACAAGAATATCAATCAAGAGATTGTTGTTCCATCATTGTGTCCTAATCCTTTTTCAAAGAAGGAACGTCTTTTACATAATTTGGACATAGTCCGTGCTTTAAAGTTTTACTTACAAGCGACTAAAGATTTTCGTCAAACATCTTCTCTGTTTGTTGTTTACTCTGGACAGAGGAGAGGTCAAAAGGCTTCGGCAACCTCTCTTTCTTTTTGGCTTCGGAGCATAACACGCTTAGCCTATGAGACTGCTGGACAGCAGCCCCCTGAAAGGATTACAGCTCATTCTACTAGAGCTGTGGCTTTCACCTGGGCCTTTAAAAATGAGGCTTCTGTTGAACAGATTTGCAAAGCGGCGACTTGGTCTTCGCTTCATACCTTTTCAAAATTTTACAAATTTGATACTTTTGCTTCTTCAGAGGCTATTTTTGGGAGAAAGGTTCTACAGGCAGTGGTCCCTTCCGTTTAAGTACCTGCCTTGTCCCTCCCTTCATCCGTGTACTTTAGCTTTGGTATTGGTATCCCACAAGTAATGGATGATCCGTGGACTGGATACACCTAACAAGAGAAAACATAATTTATGCTTACCTGATAAATTTATTTCTTTTAAGGCAGGTCTAAATTTTAAACTACAGTCACCACTGCACCCTATAGTTTCTCCTTTCTCGGCTAGTTTCGGTCGAATGACTGGATATGGCAGTTAGGGGAGAAGCTATATAGCAGCTCTGCTGTGGGTGATCCTCTTGCAACTTCCTGTTGGGAAGGAGAATATCCCACAAGTAATGGATGATCCGTGGACTGGATACACCACAAGAGAAATAAATTTATCAGGTAAGCATAAATTATGTTTTTAAACCTCCTGTCTTTCCTCAGGTGTTTTTCCTATTCCTGAGGCTATTTCTGATATGATTTCTAGGGAATGGAATAAGCCAGGTACTTCTTTTATTCCTTCTTCAAGGTTTAAAAAATTGTATCCTTTACCAGCAAAATCTATAGAGTTTTGGGAAAAAATCCCCAAAGTTGATGGGACTATTTCTACTCTTGCTAAACGTACCACTATTCCTATGGAAGATAGTACTTCCTTTAAGGATCCTTTAGATAGGAAGCTTGAATCCTATCTAAGGAAGGCCTATTTATATTCAGGTCATCTTCTCAGACCTGCTATTTCTTTGGCTGATGTTGCGGCTGCCTCAACTTTTTGGTTGGAGAATTTAGCGCAACAAGATTTGGATCCTGACATATCTAGCATTACTCGCTTACTGCAACATGCTAATAATTTTATTTGTGATGCCATTTTTGATATTCTTAAAATTGATGTTAGATCCATGTCTTTAGCTGCATTAGCTAGAAGAACTTTGCGGCTTAAAACTTGGAATGCTGATATGACATCTAAATCTAGATTACTATCTCTTTCTTTCCAAGGTAATAATTTATTTTGTTCTCAGTTGGATTCTATTATTTCAACTATCACTGGAGGAAATGGAGTTTTTCTGCCTCAGGATAAAAAACCTAAGGTTAAATCTAAGGCTTCTAACCGTTTTCGTTCCTTTCGTCAAAATTAGGAACAAAAACTCAATCCTCCTCCCAAGGAATCTGCTTCCAGTTGGAAGCCTTCCTCTAATTGGAATAAATCCAAGCCATTTAGGAAACCAAAGTCTGCCCCTAAGTACGCATGAAGGTGCGGCCCTCATTCCAGCTCAGCTGGTAGGGGGCTGATTAAGGTTTTTCAAGGATTTTTGGATAAAATCTGTCCAAAATCATTGGATTCAGAGCATTGTCTCTCAGGGATATCGAATAGGATTCAAAGTAAGACCTCCTGTGAGAAGATTTTTTCTCTCGCGCATCCCTGTAAATCCAGTAAAAGCTCAGGGTTTTCTGAAGTGTGTTTCAGGTCTGGAGTCTTCAGGGGTAATCATGCCAGTTCCTCCTCAGGAACAAGGTTTGGGGTTTTATTCAAACCTATTCATTGTACCAAAGAATGAAAATTTATTCAGACCAGTTCTGGATCTAAAAATTTTGAATCGTTATGTAAGAGTACCAACTTTCAAGATGGTGACTATAAGGACTTTTCTGCCTTTTGTTCAGCAAGGACATTATATGTCCACAATAGACTTGCAGGATGCATACCTTCATATTCCGATTCATCCAGAACACTATCAGTTTCTGAGATTCTCTTTTCTAGACAAGCATTACCAATTTGTTGCTCTTCCATTTGGCCTAGCAACAGCTCCAAGAATCTTTTCAAAGGTTCTGGGTGCCCTACTATCTGTAATCAGAGAACAGGGTATTGCGGTGTTTCCTTATTTGGACGATATCTTGCTACTAGCTCAGTCTTTACATACTGCAGAATCTTACACAAATCAACTAGTGTTGTTTCTTCAAAAACATGGTTGGAGGATCAATTTACCAAAAAGTTTCTTGATTCCTCTGACAAGGGTCACCTTTTTAGGCTTCCAGATAGATTCAGTGTCCATGACTCTGTCTCTAACAGACAAGAGACGTTTAAAATTGGTCGCAGCAAGCCGGCACCTTCAGTCTCAGTCATTCCCTTCAGTGGCTATGTGCATGGAAGTTTTAGGTCTCATGACTGCAGCATCGGATGCGATCCCCTTTGCTCGTTTTCATATGAGACCTCTACAGCTTTGCATGCTGAATCAATGGTGCAGGGATTATACAAAGATATCACAATTAATATCCTTGAATCCCAATGTACGACAATTTCCTACATGGTGGATAGATCACCATTGTTTGGTTCAAGGGGCTTCCTTTGTTCGGCCAACCTGGTCTGTGATCTCAACAGATGCGAGTAGGGTTGCCACCCATCCCTTAAAATACAGAACACTTATAAGTTACACATGCTGCAGGGTGTGCAGGGAGGAATATGAATAGTGCTGTCCAGAAACACAATACATGTTCCTCCCTGCATACCCTGCAGCATGTGTAACTCATAAGTGTTCAGAAAAAAAGATGGCAAGCCTAGATGCGAGTCTTTCAGGTTGGGGAGCTGTTTTGGGATCTCTGACAGCACAAGGGGTTTGGAAATCTCAAGAGGCGAGATTACCAATAAATATTTTAGATCTCTGTGCAATTCTCAGGGCTCTTCAGTCTTGGCCTCTGCTAAAGAGAGAACCGTTCATTTGTTTTCAGACGGACAATATCACAACTGTGGCTTATGTCAATCATCAGGATGGGACTCACAGTCCCCAAGCTATGAAAGAAGTATCTCGGATACTTGCTTGGGCGGAATCCAGCTCCTGTCTAATCTCTGCGGTGCATATCCCAGGTGTAGACAATTGGGAGGCGGATTATCTCAGCCGCCAGATTTTACATCCAGGGGAGTGGTCTCTCCATCCAGATGTGTTTTCTCAGATTGTTCAGATGTGGGGTCTTCCAGAGATAAATCTCATGGCTTCTCATCTAAACAAGAAACTTCCCAGATACCTTTCCAGGTCCAGGGATGTTCAGGCGGAAGCAGTGGATGCACTGACACTTCCTTGGTGTTATCATCCTGCTTATATCTTCCCGCCTCTAGTTCTTCTTCCAAGAGTGATCTCCAAAATCATCATGGAACAGTCTTTTCTTTCATGTAATTAGCAAGAGTCCATGAGCTAGTGACGTATGGGATATACATTCCTACCAGGAGGGGCAAAGTTTCCCAAACCTTAAAATGCCTATAAATACACCCCTCACCACACCCACAATTCAGTTTTACAAACTTTGCCTCCTATGGAGGTGGTGAAGTAAGTTTGTGCTAGATTCTACGTTGATATGCGCTCCGCAGCAGGTTGGAGCCCGGTTTTCCTCTCAGCGTGCAGTGAATGTCAGAGGGATGTGAGGAGAGTATTGCCTGTTTGAATTCAATGATCTCCTTCTACGGGGTCTATTTCATAGGTTCTCTGTTATCGGTCGTAGAGATTCATCTCTTACCTCCCTTTTCAGATCGACGATATACTCTTATATATATATATATATATATATATATATATATACCATTACCTCTGCTGATTTTCGTTAAGTTCTAAATATATGTATTCAAACATTTATTTGCCTTGACTCAGGATGTTCAACATTCCTTATTTTCAGACAGTCAGTTTCATTTTTGGGATAATGCACTTGAATCAAATATTTTTCTTACCTTAAAAATTTGACTTTTTTCCCTGTGGGCTGTTAGGCTCGTGGGGGCTGAAAATGCTTCATTTTATTGCGTCATTCTTGGCGCGGACTTTTTTGGCGCAAAAAATCTTTTCTGTTTCCGGCGTCATACGTGTCGCCGGAAGTTGCGTCATTTTTTTTACGTTCTTTTGCGCCAAAAATGTCGGCGTTCCGGACGTGGTGTCATTTTTGGCGCCAAATAATGTGGGCGTCTTATTTGGCGCTAAAAAAATATGGGCGTCGCTTTTGTCTCCACATTATTTAAGTCTCATTTTTTTCTTTGCTTCTGGTTGCTAGAAGCTTGTTCCTTGGCATTATTTCCCATTCCTGAAACTGTCATTTAAGGAATTTGATCAATTTTGCTTTATATGTTGTTTTTTCTCTTACATATTGCAAGATGTCTCACGTTGCATCTGAGTCAGAAGATACTTCAGGAAAATCGCTGTCTGGTGCTGGAACTACCAAAGCCAAGTGTATCTGCTGTAAACTTTTGGTAGCTGTTCCTCCAGCTGTTGTTTGTATTAATTGTCATGACAAACTTGTTAATGCAGATAATATTTCCTTTAGTAATGTACCTGTTGCAGTTCCATCAACATCTAATGTTCAGAATGTTCCTGATAACATAAGAGATTTTGTTTCTGAATCCATCAAGAAGGCTATGTCTGTTATTCCTCCTTCTAGTAAACATAAAAAATCTTTTAAAACTTCTCTTTATACAGATGAATTTTTAAATGAACATCATCATTCTGATTCTAATGACTCTTCTGGTTCAGAGGATTCTGTCTCAGAGGTTGATGCTGATAAATCTTCATATTTATTTAAAATGGAATTTATTCGTTCTTTACTTAAAGAAGTACTAATTGCTTTAGAAATTGAGGATTCTGGTCCTCTTGATACTAAATCTAAACGTTTAGATAAGGTCTTTAAATCTCCTGTGGTTATTCCAGAAGTTTTTCCTGTTCCTGGTGCTATTTCTGAAGTAATTTCCAGAGAATGGAATAATTTGGGTAATTCATTTACTCCTTCTAAACGTTTTAAGCAATTATATCCTGTGACGTCTGACAGATTAGAATTTTGGGACAAAATCCCTAAAGTTGATGGGGCTATTTCTACCCTTGCTAAACGTACTACTATTCCTACGTCAGATGGTACTTTGTTTAAGGATCCTTTAGATAGGAAAATTGAATCCTTTCTAAGAAAAGCTTATCTGTGTTCAGGTAATCTTCTTAGACCTGCTATATCATTGGCTGATGTTGCTGCAGCTTCAACTTTTTGGTTGGAAACTTTAGCGCAACAAGTAACAGATCATGATTCTCATAATATTATTATTATTATTCTTCAACATGCTAATAATTTTATCTGTGATGCCATTTTTGATATTATCAGAGTTGATGTCAGGTTTATGTCTCTAGCTATTTTAGCTAGAAGAGCTTTATGGCTTAAAACTTGGAATGCTGATATGTCTTCTAAATCGACTCTACTTTCCATTTCTTTCCAGGGTAACAAATTATTTGGTTCTCAGTTGGATTCTATTATCTCAACTGTTACTGGTGGGAAAGGAACTTTTTTACCACAGGATAAAAGATCTAAGGGTAAAAACAGGGCTAATAATCGTTTTGGTTCCTTTCGTTTCAACAAAGAATAAAAACCTGATCCTTCATCCTCAGGAGCAGTTTCAGTTTGGAAACCATCTCCAGTCTGGAATAAATCCAAGCCTTCTAGAAAAGCAAAGCCAGCTTCTAAGTCCACATGAAGGTGCGGCCCTCATTCCAGCTCAGCTGGTAGGGGGCAGGTTACGTTTTTTCACAGAAATTTGGATCAATTCTGTTCACAATCTTTGGATTCAGAATATTGTTTCAGAAGGGTACAGAATTGGTTTCAAGATAAGACCTCCTGCAAAGAGATTTTTTCTTTCCCGTGTCCCAGTAAATCCAGTGAAAGCTCAAGCATTTCTGAAATGTGTTTCAGATCTAGAGTTGGCTGGAGTAATTATGCCAGTTCCAGTTCTGGAACAGGGGCTGGGGTTTTATTTGAATCTCTTCATTGTACCAAAGAAGGTCAATTCCTTCAGACCAGTTCCGGATCTATCTATATTGAATCGTTATGTAAGGATACCAACGTTCAAAATGGTAACTGTAAGGACTATCTTGCCTTTTGTTCAGCAAGGGCATTATATGTCCACAATAGATTTACAGGATGCATATCTGCATATTCCGATTCATCCAGATCATTATCAGTTCCTGAGATTCTCTTTTCTGGACAAGCATTACCAGTTTGTGGCTCTGCCGTTTGGCCTAGCTACAGCTCCAAGAATTTTTACAAAGGTTCTCGGTGCCCTTCTGTCTGTAATCAGAGAACAGGGTATTGTGGTATTTCCTTATTTGGACGATATCTTGGTACTTGCTCAGTCTTTACATTTAGCAGAATCTCATACGAATCGACTTGTGTTGTTTCTTCAAGATCATGGTTGGAGGATCAATTTACTAAAAAGTTCATTGATTCCTCAGACAAGGGTAACCTTTCTGGGTTTCCAGATAGATTCAGTGTCCATGACTCTGTCTTTGACAGACAAGAGACGTCTAAAATTGATTTCAGCTTGTCGAAACCTTCAGTCACAATCATTCCCTTCGGTAGCCTTATGCATGGAAATTCTAGGTCTTATGACTGCTGCATCGGACGCGATCCCCTTTGCTCGTTTTCACATGCGACCTCTTCAGCTCTGTATGCTGAATCAATGGTGCAGGGATTACACAAAGATATCTCAATTAATATCTTTAAAACCGATTGCACGACACTCTCTAACGTGGTGGACAGATCACCATCGTTTAATACAGGGGGCTTCTTTTGTTCTTCCGACCTGGACTGTAATTTCAACAGATGCAAGTCTTACAGGTTGGGGAGCTGTGTGGGGATCTCTGACGGCACAAGGAGTTTGGGAATCTCAGGAGGTGAGATTACCGATCAATATTTTGGAACTCCGTGCAATTTTCAGAGCTCTTCAGTCTTGGCCTCTTCTGAAGAGAGAATCGTTCATTTGTTTTCAGACAGACATTGTCACAACTGTGGCATACATCAATCATCAAGGAGGGACTCACAGTCCTCTGGCTATGAAAGAAGTATCTCGAATTCTGGTTTGGGCGGAATCCAGCTCCTGTCTAATCTCTGCGGTTCATATCCCAGGTATAGACAATTGGGAAGCGGATTATCTCAGTCGCCAAACGTTGCATCCGGGCGAATGGTCTCTTCACCCAGAGGTATTTCTTCAGATTGTTCAAATGTGGGAGCTTCCAGAAATAGATCTGATGGCGTCTCATCTAAACAAGAAACTTCCCAGGTATCTGTCCAGATCCCGGGATCCTCAGGCGGAAGCAGTGGATGCATTATCACTTCCTTGGAAGTATCATCCTGCCTATATCTTTCCGCCTCTAGTTCTTCTTCCAAGAGTAATCTCCAAGATTCTGAAGGAATGCTCGTTTGTTCTGCTGGTAGCTCCGGCATGGCCTCACAGGTTTTGGTATGCGGATCTTGCCCGGATGGCCTCTTGCCATCCGTGGACTCTTCCGCTAAGACAAGACCTTCTGTCGCAAGGTCCTTTTTTTCCATCAGGATCTGAAATCCTTAAATTTAAAGGTATGGAGATTGAACGCTTGATTCTTGGTCAAAGAGGTTTCTCTGACTCTGTGATTAATACTATGTTACAGGCTCGTAAATCT
Source organism: Bombina bombina (assembly GCF_027579735.1). Classification (NCBI taxonomy): domain Eukaryota; kingdom Metazoa; phylum Chordata; class Amphibia; order Anura; family Bombinatoridae; genus Bombina; species Bombina bombina. Next base: position 1,229,720,467 of record NC_069502.1, read on the forward strand.
GTATCTAGAGAGATATATTATAGAGTCTGGAAGACTTATATTTCTTGGTGTCTTTCTCATCATTTTTCTTGGCATTCTTTTAGAATTCCGAGAATTTTACAGTTTCTTCAGGATGGTTTAGATAAAGGTTTATCCGCAAGTTCTTTGAAAGGACAAATCTCTGCTCTTTCTGTTCTTTTTCACAGAAAGATTGCTAATCTTCCTGATATTCATTGTTTTGTACAAGCTTTGGCTCGTATAAAACCTGTCATTAAGTCAATTTCTCCTCCTTGGAGTTTGAATTTGGTTCTGGGGGCTCTTCAAGCTCCTCCTTTTGAACCCATGCATTCATTGGATATTAAATTACTTACTTGGAAAGTTTTGTTCCTTTTGGCGATCTCTTCTGCCAGAAGAGTCTCTGAATTATCCGCTCTTTCTTGTGAGTCTCCTTTTCTGATTTTTCATCAGGATAAGGCGGTGTTGCGAACTTCTTTTGAATTTTTACCTAAGGTTGTGAATTCCAACAACATTAGTAGAGAAATTGTGGTTCCCTCATTATGTCCTAATCCTAAGAATTCTAAGGAGAAATCGTTGCATTCTTTGGATGTTGTTAGAGCTTTAAAATATTATGTTGAAGCTACTAAGTCTTTCCGAAAGACTTCAAGACTATTTGTTATCTTTTCCGGTTCTAGAAAAGGCCAGAAAGCTTCTGCCATTTCTTTGGCATCTTGGTTGAAATCTTTAATTCATCATGCCTATGTCGAGTCGGGTAAAACTCCGCCTCAAAGGATTACAGCTCATTCTACTAGGTCAGTTTCTACTTCCTGGGCGTTTAGGAATGAAGCTTTGGTTGATCAGATTTGCAAAGCAGCAACTTAGTCCTCTTTGCATACTTTTACTAAATTCTACCATTTTGATGTATTTTCTTCTTCTGAAGCAGTTTTTGGTAGAAAAGTACTTCAGGCAGCGGTTTCAGTTTGAATCTTCTGTTTATGTTTTTCATTAAACTTTATTTTGGGTGTGGATTATTTTCAGCAGGAATTGGCTGTCTTTATTTTATCCCTCCCTCTCTAGTGACTCTTGCGTGGAAAGATCCACATCTTTGGTAGTCATTATCCCATACGTCACTAGCTCATGGACTCTTGCTAATTACATGAAAGAAAACATAATTTATGTAAGAACTTACCTGATAAATTCATTTCTTTCATATTAGCAAGAGTCCATGAGGCCCGCCCTTTTTTGTGGTGGTTATGATTTTTTTGTATAAAGCACAATTATTCCAATTCCTTATTTTATATGCTTTCGCACTTTTTTCTTATCACCCCGCTTCTTGGCTATTCGTTAAACTGAATTGTGGGTGTGGTGAGGGGTGTATTTATAGGCATTTTAAGGTTTGGGAAACTTTGCCCCTCCTGGTAGGAATGTATATCCCATACGTCACTAGCTCATGGACTCTTGCTAATATGAAAGAAATGAATTTATCAGGTAAGTTCTTACATAAATTATGTTTTGTGTTGCTGGTGGCTCCAGCATGGCCACACAGGGTTTGGTATGCGGATCTGGTTCGGATGTCCAGTTGCCCGCCTTGGCCACTTCCGTTACGGCCGGACCTACTATCTCAAGGTCCGTTTTTCCATCAGGATCTCAAATCATTAAATTTGAAGGTATGGAAATTGAACGCTTAGTTCTAAGTCATAGAGGTTTCTCTGACTCAGTGATTAATACTATATTACAAGCTCGTAAATCTGTCTCTAGAAAGATTTATTATAGAATTTGGAAGACTTACATTTCATGGTGTTCTTCTCATAAATTCTCCTGGCATTCTTTTAGAATTCCTAGAATTTTACAGTTCCTTCAGGATGGTTTAGATAAGGGTTTGTCGGCAAGTTCCTTGAAAGGTCAAATCTCCGCTCTTTCCGTTTTATTTCACAGTAAGATTGCTATACTTCCTGATATTCACTGTTTTGTACAGGCTTTAGTTCTTATTAAGCCTGTCATTAAATCAATTTCTCCTCCTCGGAGTCTTAATTTGGTTCAGAAGGCTTTACAGGCTCCTCCATTTGAGCCTATGCATTCTTAAGACATTAAACTACTTTCTTGGAAAGTGTTGTTCCTTTTGGCTATCTCTTCTGCTAGAAGAGTTTCTGAGCTATCTGCTCTTTCTTGTGAGTCTCCTTTTCTGATTTTTCATCAGGATAAGGCAGTTTTGCGGACTTCTTTTCAATTTTTACCTAAGGTTGTGAATTCTAACAACATTAGTAGAGAAATTGTTGTCCCTTCCTTATGTCCTAATCCTAAGGATTCTTTGGAAAGATCCTTACATTCTTTGGATGTGGTAAGAGCTTTGAAATATTATATGGAAGCTACTAAAGATTTCAGGAAGACTTCCAGTCTATTTGTTTTATTTTCTGGTCCTAGGAAAGGTCAGAAGGCTTCTGCTATTTCCTTGGCTTCTTGGTTGAAACTTTTGATTCATCAAGTTTATTTGGAGTTGGGTCAGGCCCCGCCTCAGAGAATCACAGCTCATTCTACTAGATCGGTCTCCACTTCGTGGGCTTTTAAGAATGAAGCTTCAGTTGATCAGATTTGCAAAGCGGCAACTTAGTCCTCTTTGCATAAATTTACTAAATTCTACCGTTTTGATGTATTTTCTTCTTCAGAAGCAGTTTTTGGTAGAAAAGTTCTTCAGGCAGCTGTTTCAGTATGATTCTTCTGCTTTTTGATTTGTTTTTTTTCTTTCAAAAATGGAAATAAACTTATTTTTTTGGGTTGTGGATTAATTTTTTCAGCGGAATATGGCTGTTTTTATTTTTATTCCCTCCCTCTCTAGTGACTTTTGAGTGGAAGATCCACATCTTGGGTATTGAAATCCCATATGTCACTAGTTCATGGACTCTTGCCAATTACATGAAAGAAAACATAATTTATGTAAGAACTTACCTGATAAATTCATTTCTTTCATATTGGCAAGAGTCCATGAGGCCCACCCCTTTTATGGTGATTATGATTTTTTGTATAAAGCACAATTATTTCCAAATTTCCTTTGATGCTTTCTACTCCTTTCTTTATCACCCCACTGCTTGGCTATTCGTTAAACTGAATTGTGTGTGTGGTGAGGGGTGTATTTATAGGCATTTTGAGGTTTGGGAAACTTTGCCCCTCCTGGTAGGATTGTATATCCCACATGTCACTAGCTCATGGACTCTTGCCAATATGAAAGAAATGAATTTATCAGGTAAGTTCTTACATAATTTATGTTTTTTCCTCCGTTTGCCCTTCTCCCGAGAGTCATAGCCCGCATCAAGCAAGAGCGGGCTTCATTGATTCTAATTGTGCCAGCTTGGCCTTGCAGGACTTGGTTTGCAGATCTGGTGAAGATGTCATCCTTCCATTTCTTCCTAAGGTGGTCTCTGACCGCAATATTAATCAGGAGATCCTTCCTTTTGTCCTAATCCCTCCTCTCAAAAGGAATGTCTGCTACACAATCTGGATGTGGTAACATAGTAGATAAGTTTGAAAAAAAGACTGAAGTCCATCGAGTTCAACCTATACAAATCTAAAATACTTTCAAAAAGCTCCAGTTAAGCTTAAATAACCCCATTAAAATGTGACCCATTTAATACTAGCAATCATATCCATGAATTTTGTTTATATACAGAAATTTATCCAGACTATTTTTAAATGTATCTATGGTATTGGCATTCACTACCTCCTTTGGTAATGAGTTCCACAATTTTATTGCTCTTACAGTGAAAAAACGTTGCCGTTGCAGGAGATTAAATCTCCTTTCCTCCAACCTTAAATTATGACCTCTTGTCAGAAACAATTTTCTTGGAATAAACAGAGCTTCTGCCATCTCTGTATATGGGCCTTGAATATATTTATATAAAGTAATCATGTCACCTCTCAAGCGCCTTTTTTCTAAAGAAAACAGACACAATTTGGCTAGCCTCTCCTCATAGGTTAATTTCTCCAATCCCCTTATTAGCTTTGTGGCCCTTCTCTGAACTTTTTCTAGTTCTGCAATATCTTTTTTAGCAATCGGTCCCCAGAACTGCACTCCAAACTCAAGGTGAGGTCTTACCAGGGCTTTATATAATGACAGAATTATGCTTTCCTCCCTTGAATCAATGCCTCTTTTAATACATGCTAGTATCTTATTAGCCTTTGATGCCGCTGCCCTGCATTGTGCACCCATCTTTAGCTTGTTATCTATTACTACTCCGAAATCCCTTTCCTCCTGTGTTTGGCTAAGTCTTGTCCCATTTAAAAAATACGTAGCCTGCTTATTTTTACTTCCAAAATGTAGAACCTTGCATTTTTCCGTACTAAATCTCATTTTCCATTCACTTGCCCATAGTTCTAATTTTAGCAAATCCCTTTGTAAAGAGAGTTCGTCCTGCTCTGACCTAATGACCTTACTTAACTTAGTATCATCTGCAAAAATAGAGATGTCGCTATTTAATCCTTGCTCCAAGTCATTTATAAAAATATTAAAAAGAACAGGGCCCAGTACTGATCCCTGGGGGACGCCACTGATTACCTTTGTCCAATCTGAGTATGATCCATTTACTACTACTCGTTGCTCCCTATCTTTTATCCAGTTATTTATCCATGAGCTAACATTTTCAGCTATTCCCAGTCCCTTAATTTTGTGCATTAATCTCTCATGTGGCACTGTATCAAATGCCTTTGCAAAATCCAAGTATATCACATCAACTGATTCCCCTTTATCTATATTTTTACTTACTTCCTCGTAGAATCTAATTAGATTAGTTTGAAATGATCTATTTCTCCTAAAGCCATGCTGATTAGAACTCATAATCTTGTTTACACGAATATGCTCATCAATATAATCCTTTATAATCCCTTCAAATATCTTCCCCACTATTGATGTCAGACTAACTGGTCTATAGCTTCCTGGATCATCCCTGCTTCCCTTTTTGAAGAGTGGCACCACATCAGCTTTACGCCAATCCTGGGGTACCATGCCTGAGGATAATGAGTCTTGAAAAATTAAGAGTAAAAGTTTGTCTATAACAGTGCTATGTTCCCTTAACACCCTTGGGTGTATTCCATCTGGGCCTGGAGTTTTATTTACCTTAATATTTTCCAGTTTTTTCCTGATATCCTCTAAACAAAACCCAGTTAGTGGTATGGACTGGCGTGTTCTATTCTGTTCCAAAGTATCATTCAATGGTTCCTCTCTTGTGTATACTGATGAAAAAAACTGGTTTAGTACCTCAGCCTTCTCCCTGTCATTATTTATCATGCTACCCTCCACGTATTTTAATGTACCTATATTACCCTTCTTAGATTTTTTGCTATTTATGTACTTAAAGAACCTTTTAGGGTTAGACTTAGAATCCTTGGCAATTAATTTTTCATTTTCAATTTTTGCTAATTTGATTGCTTTTTTGCATGCTCTGTTACATTCCTTATAAATATTGTATGCTGAGTCTGTACTATTTTCTTTTAATAATTTAAATGCCCTACGTTTTTTCCTAATTTCTCTTAACACATTTTTATTTAGCCAGAACGGCTTTGTTTTTTTATTTTTATAACCATATGGTATTTGTTGATATGTATATTTATTTAACACATTTTTACATATTATCCATTTATCCTCTGTATTTTTATTAGAAAATACATTGTCCCAATTTATATTATTTAATGATTTCCTTAAATCGTTGAATTTTGCTTTCTTGAAATTAAAAGTCTTAGTTAAGCCTTTAAAACACTGCATATGAAAAGAGATTTCAATTGTGACCATGTTATGATCACTGTTACCCAAATGTTCTTTAACTTCTATGTTTGATATTATATCTGTATTGTTTGATAGCACTAAATCCAATATAGCTTTACTCCTAGTTGGCTCCTCTATTAATTGTGACAAGAAGTTATCCCTGAGAACATTTATAAATCTATCCCCCTTAGCTGAATTACTAGTTTCATTGGCCCAGTTTATATCAGGATAGTTAAAATCTCCCATAATTACAGCACTGTTATTAGCAGCCTTACCTATTTGGATAAGTAGTTGAGTTTCCTCCGGGTCACTAATGTTGGGAGGCTTGTAGCATGTTCCTAGTAATATTTTTTTAGGATTTTTCCCCCCACTCTTTATTTCAACCCACAGGGTCTCTACATTGTCACTTGTATCATAAATATCTTCCCTTATTGTAGGTTTAAGGTTAGGTTTAATATTGTCAGGCGAACTAAAACACTAAAGAAATAAGTGTTACAAATACTGTGAGCCTCAGCTGCTGAGATATTTATAGTTTAAGGTTTGTAGCTAGGATGTGTGGAATGAGCAAATGAATCACCTAACAGGTGATTTGCAAACCCCATTAACAAATAGCATTTTATTTTAATTGGAATAATGGTAAATAGAACTCTATTCCTGCATCTTGTATCACAGTGTGAAATAAGTGCAGCAGGGAACTATTCCGCAACCCAATTGGAAAAACTTCATATGCAAGAAATAAACAAAAATATTCAGGCAGTAAATGCATTGTTAACCGGCATTCGTAGTAACAATTCCTCTTAAGTGTGAATAAGAGAACATGGAATGTCATTAGATATATATATATATATATATACAGATCGTTGGTGGTACAGCGTTATTTATCATAACTGTTAGGCTAACCTTAAATAGAGTGTTTGCTTCGGTAGTCAGGAAGGCAAATAGACTGACCTGTGTGAAAAAATCCGGAGCGGTAGAAGCAGTGAGGAGCTGGTGTGTTCCGTGAAGCTGGCGTGTGACGTCACCGCGGAGGAATCCCAGTACGGCTGGCTGTAGAAAGAGATCCGGAAAGGAACGCAGGAGAAGTGCTACGCTCAGAGGTAAAAACGGAGCCTGATGAAATGTGCAGGCGAGTGAGAACAAAATATATTTCACTTGACAAAAGTCAAATGAGACAAAGTTCAAGGTAGTTTAGGTTATTAACAACTGTGTGTTGTTCAGTAGCTAGATCAGGAAAAAATCCAATACCAAGCAATGAAGTAAAGGATACTGGGAGATTTTATAGGCTGGATGGAAAGGATAATTGAAATTTAAAGAAACAGTACAATGTCACAGAAGAATAAGCTGTCAGCTAGGAAGATCCTGACAGGACCCCCCCCTCAAGGAGCAACCCCGGTGCTCAGGGTCGAGGACGATCCGGGTTCCTACGATGGAATAAGGCAACAAGTCTGGGAGCAGATATGTTGCAGGCAGGCTCCCAGGAGTCATCCTCTGGAGAATAACCCTTCCAGCGGACCAGATACTGGAGAATTCCACGGAAAAGTCTTGAGTCCTGGATGGAATGTACCTCGTACTCAGTGTTTGGATCCACTACCAATGGAACAGCCAATGAAGAAGGAAGAGAATCCCTGAGAGCTCTGTACGGTTTTATCAGTGAAACGTGAAAAGTTGAATGAACCTTGAACGAATCTGGAAGTCGGAGACGAACAGCATTCTGGTTAACGATATGAGAGATAGGATAAGGCCCAATGAACAGAGGCGAGAGTTTTTTAGAAGGAGTGTTGAAATTGAGGTTTTTCGTGGATAACCACACTAAGTCACCCACAGAATAAACGGGTGGAGGAGTCCTTTTCCTATCGTAGTAATACTTTTGAGTTCTTTTAGCCTCATCGATAGCGGTCTTTATGGTAGTGAAATTAGAAGAAATCACATCTGCTAGTTCTGAAACATTCAATGAAGGAGTCTGGAGATTGGGTAGAATTTGAAACCTCGGATGGAACCCATAATTCACGTAAAAGGGGGTTTCTTTTGTGGTGGAATGGATGGTGTTATTAAAACAGAACTCAGCGTATGATAGATGAATGGACCAATTTTGAGGTTGAGATGAGCAGTAAGTTCTGAGAAACTGCTCCAGCCACTGGTTCGATCTTTCAGTTTGGCCATTGGACTGAGGATGATATGCAGTGCTTAATCTTTTATCAATAACAAAGGTTTTACAGAACTCAGACCACAATTTACTAGAAAACTGAGTTCCTCTGTCACTGGTGATGCTATCAGGAATTCCGTGGTATTTGAAGACGTTAGAGATGAGAAGTTGGATGGTTTCAGATGCTGTGGGAAGTTTGTGATATGGAACAAAATGACACATTTTGCTGAATAAGTCAACAATAACCAGGATGGTTGTGTTATTCATTGATTTTGGTAAGTCAACGATAAAGTCAACTACAATGTCGAGCCAAGGCCTACTGGGTGTAGGAAGAGGAATTAACAACCCATAAGGAGAATGTTTTGACCTTTTTGAGATTGTACATTTTCTACAGGAGAGTATATGGGTCCTCACGTCTCGTGACATACCCGGCCACCAGTAATTCCTTCCTATAAGTTCTTGAGTCTTTCTAACACCAGGGTGACCTGCGAGTAAAGAGTCATGGGAGGATTCAAGAACCATCTGACGTAGAGTAGGTGGAATGTACAATTTGTCCTGAAAATAGTAGAGGCCGTTATGTCTTTTCTGTAATAGATGTAGAGGTTTGTTTGTATCATTTAGTTGTTCTCCTTTGAGGTAAGATTCAGAATCAATAATGAAGGAGATTAAATTTTCAGGAGGAATAATGTTTTCTTCTGAGGACTTTGAGCGGATGTAATTCGGAAGCCTTGAAAGTGCATCTGCCTTATGGTTTTTGTTTGCGGGACGATAGACAATCTGATAATTGAATCTAGAGAAGAAAAGGTTCCATCGTACCTGTCTGGCCGAGAGAGTCTTTGTGGATTTGAGATATTGCAGGTTACGGTGGTCCGTATAAATCAGAGTCGGAATCTTGGTACCCTCCAAAAGATGTCGCCAGTGTTCAAGTGCCATCTTGATGGCCAAAAGCTCTTTATCCCCAATAGGATAGTTTTGTTCAGGGGGGGACAAACTGTGAGAATAGAAGGCCACTGGATGTAGAGGTTGATCTAAGGCTTGGCGTTGAGACAGCACGGCTCCCACTGCGACATCAGAAGCATCTACCTCGAGAACAAAAGGCAAGTCAGGATTCGGAAATCTAAGAATAGGAGCTGTTGTGAACCTGTTTTTTAGATGATCGAAAACCTTTTGAGTAAGCTGGTCCCAACGGAAAGGTTCATTTTGTTTGGTCAGATTTGTTAAGGGTTTAATTATGTTAGAGAAGTTTTTAATAAATTTGCGATAGAAGTTCGCGAAACCGAGAAAACTCTGAACCTCCTTCCTGCATTTGGGGATAGGCCATTCAATAATCGCCTGGATCTTAGCTTCCTCCATACGTATACCCATATAACTTATTTCGTAGCCTAAGAATGTTATTTTATTTGAGTTAAATATGCGTTTCTCAGGTTTTGCATACAGGTAGTTACTTCTTAATCTAGAGAGTACCTGTCTGACATGTGATATGTGCTGAGTTAAAGTTTTTGAGTAGATCAGAATGTCATCCAAATAAATGACAAGGAAAACGTCAAGGAAATCTCTGAATAAGTCATTTATTAGGTGCTGAAAGGTGGCCGGGGCGTTACATAGCCCAAACGGCATCACAGTATATTCGTACAGGCCGTAGCGAGTACGAAACGCCGTCAGCCACTCATCACCACTTCTTACTCTGATTAGATTGTAGGCTCCCCTTAAATCTAATTTTGTAAAAAATTTAGCCCCTTCCAATCTTTCTATTAGCTCTGGAATAAGCGGTAAGGGGTACCGATTTTTTATTGTCACCTTATTAAGCTGTCGGTAGTCAACTATGGGGCGTAAACTGCCGTCTTTGTTTTTTACGAAAAACATACCGGCACCTGCTGGTGAAGTGGACGGCCGTATGTAACCTTTCCTTAAGTTATCCTCAAGATATGTTTTAAGGTGTGTAGATAGAGGGAAAATGTGGCCATAGGGAATCTGTGCTCCAGGGACTAGCTCTATGGGGCAGTCGTATTTCCTGTGGGGTGGAAGAGTTTCTGACTCAATTTTGGAGAAGACATCAGCAAAATCCTTATACTCATTAGGTAGGTGGAAGTCTAGTTCAGTGGTGGAAGTATGCATAATACTGATAGGGAAACAAGTAGTTGAACAGAATTTTGAGTCAAAAGTTACAGAGAGAGTGTCCCAGGAGATACTAGGATTATGTAAAGTTAACCAATTTAGACCAAGTATAACCGGAGATACCGGAGAGGAGATTACATCAAATGTAAGGTATTCTCTATGATGATCTGTGGAACTAACTAAGAGAGGAATAGTTTGATAGGCTACTGGACCTGATGAGATAGGGTTACCATCAATTCCTCTTAATAAAACAGGAGACTTTTTCTGCATAAGTGGGATTTTATTTTTAAGTGTATATTCTTTATCGATATAGCAGGCAGTAGCTCCTGAGTCAATAATTGCGGGGACGTGGAGACGATGGAGATCCCACTGGAAAAGAAGTGAGAGTTTACAGTAGGCACTTCTACTATCATATGTATTGCAACAAGTAGAAATTAATAGGGACTTACCCCTGTTAGATTTCTGAAGAGCTGGGCATTCTTTTACTGTATGCTCGTCTGACGCACAGTAGAGACAGAGATTGTTTTCTCTTCTTCTGGTCTTTTCTTGTGCGGTTAGGGGGGCTTTGAGGAACCCAATATCCATTGGCTCAGAGTGTGATTTAGCAGTGGAGATAGAGGGTGTAACACTAGTGGGTTTCTTTGTGTAAGAATCAGGATATGATCTTTCGTGTTGTCTTTCTCGTAAGCGTCTATCTATTGTGATGCTTAGATTTATCAAACCCTCTAAAGTGGGGGGCATATCAGTTCGGGACAATTCATCCTTAACCGCGTCTGAAAGACCCAGGCGGAATTGATTCCTTAAGGATAAATTGTTCCACTCTGAGTCTTTTGCCCACCTCTTAAAGTCAGCTATATAATCTTCCACCATTCTTTTTTTCTGTTTAAGTGCCCTAAGGGCAGTTTCTGCGGTTTGTTTCTTGAATGGGTATTTGTATAACTGACCCATTGCAGTGAAGAAATTCTCCAAAGAGTCTAATATGGTCTCATTAGATTCAAAAAAACTGTTTGCCCAACTACGTGGTTCCCCCCTTAAGAATGATATAGTTGTTAAGACTCTAATCCTGTCAGTGGGGTAAGATTGGGGTTTCAGTGTAAATAAGAGTAAGCAAGCATTCTTAAAGTCCCTATAGTGCGCCCTATCACCATAGAATTTTTCAGGTAAACTGACTTGTGGTTCAGGAGTATGTAATTTTGTCTCGATATAATCCTTAATGTAAGCTTTGAGTGCAGTGTTTTCAGCTCTAAGTGTATTTAAACCTTCAGTCAGGGAATCTACTCTTTGGGTTAGAGTCTGTAGAAGTGTAGTCATCTCAGCTGGATTCATTTTGTTAAAGGGCTTGGTATTCTGTCAGGCGAACTAAAACACTAAAGAAATAAGTGTTACAAATACTGTGAGCCTCAGCTGCTGAGATATTTATAGTTTAAGGTTTGTAGCTAGGATGTGTGGAATGAGCAAATGAATCACCTAACAGGTGATTTGCAAACCCCATTAACAAATAGCATTTATTGTAATTGGAATAATGGTAAATAGAACTCTATTCCTGCATCTTGTATCACAGTGTGAAATAAGTGCAGCAGGGAACTATTCCGCAACCCAATTGGAAAAACTTCATATGCAAGAAATAAACAAAAATATTCAGGCAGTAAATGTATTGTTAACCGGCATTCGTAGTAACAATTCCTCTTAAGTGAGAATAAGAGAACATGGAATGTCATTAGATATATATATACAGATCGTTGGTGGTACAGCGTTATTTATCATAACTGTTAGGCTAACCTTAAATAGAGTGTTTGCTTCGGTAGTCAGGAAGGCAAATAGACTGACCTGTGTGAAAAAATCCGGAGCGGTAGAAGCAGTGAGGAGCTGGTGTGTTCCGTGAAGCTGGCGTGTGACGTCACCGCGGAGGAATCCCAGTACGGCTGGCTGTAGAAAGAGATCCGGAAAGGAACGCAGGAGAAGTGCTACGCTCAGAGGTAAAAACGGAGCCTGATGAAATGTGCAGGCTAGTGAGAACAAAATATATTTCACTTGACAAAAGTCAAATGAGACAAAGTTCAAGGTAGTTTAGGTTATTAACAACTGTGTGTTGTTCAGTAGCTAGATCAGGAAAAAATCCAATACCAAGCAATGAAGTAAAGGATACTGGGAGATTTTATAGGCTGGATGGAAAGGATAATTGAAATTTAAAGAAACAGTACAATGTCACAGAAGAATAAGCTGTCAGCTAGGAAGATCCTGACAAATATACATGTAGATTCCTCCACCCCTTTTATTATTCCTGTCCCTCCTAAATAATGTATACCCCTCTAAGTTAACTGCCCATTCATGTGAATCATCCCACCAAGTTTCAGTTATACTGATAACATCATAGTCCTCTTCTGCAACTAAGAGCGTCAGCTCCCCCATTTTACCTGTCATGCTTCTTGCATTTGTTTTCATACATTTAATTTTCATGTGCTTTCTGTTGCTACTTGGTTTGCTTTCCTCTATACTTTCTAATGTGACATTTCTTAAGTCATCCCTTCCTTGAGATATTAAGGGAGTGACATATTCACAGACTGATCTCTCTGTTCTATTTTGTTCTAACTGACCCCCCCTTTGCCTAGTTTAAAAGGTTCTCTAAACGTGCTGCCATCCTTTCCCCCAACACACCTGCACCCATGTCATTCAGGTGCAATCCATCCTTACTGTACAAATTGTACCCTAGTGAAAAGTCAGCCCAGTGCTCTAAAAAGTCAAACCCCTCATTTTTACACCATGTTTTTAGCCATGAATTTACAGACCTTAACTCCTTCTGCCTTACTGAGTTAACACTCTGCACTGGTAATATCTCAGAAAATATTACTTTGGAGGTCCTTGCTTTAAGCTTGCTACCTAACTCCCTGAAGTCATTTTTTAGGACTCTCCATCTCCCACCGATTCCTCCATTAGTACCAATATGCACCATGACTGCAGGATCATGCATTGAAGTTCTATCTCCAGGATTCCAAGGATTTTCGGCAATCCTCTTCCTTCTTTTTGTCTGAGGAGTGTCATTCATTTGACTTACAAGGAATCCTGAGAGGATTACTGTTCACTCTACTCATGATGTTTCTTTTTCCTGTGCTTTTAAGAATGAAGCATCCATGGAACAAATCGGGTGGCTACTTGGTCCTCTTTACATATTTTTTTCTAACCTTCAGTCACCTATATACCCATAGTGTTCTCCTTCCTTTCCTTTATTCCCTCGGCTCAATGACTGGAGGAGTATGGGTAGTGGGAGGATACTTGAGCTCTGGCTGGGGTGTCTGCCTCCTCCTGGTGGCCAGGTGGTGAATTTCCCACAGTAATGAATGGAATCATGGACTCTCCATATCAGGTAAGCATAAATGTATTTTCTCTTGTTAAGTGTATCCAGTCCACGGATCATCCATTACTTATGGGATATTCTCCTTCCCAACAGGAAGTTGCAAGAGGATCACCCACAGCAGAGCTGCTATATAGCTCCTCCCCTAACTGTCATATCCAGTCATTCTCTTGCAAGCCTCAACCAAGATGGAGGTCGTAAGAGGACTGTGGTGTTTTATACTTGGTTTATTCTTCAGTCAAAAGTTTGTTATTTTTAAATGGTGCCGGAGTGTACTGTTTATCTCAGGCAGTATTTAGAAGAAGAATCTGCCTGCGTTTTCTATGATCTTAGCAGAAGTAACTAAGATCCATGGCTGTTCTCACATTTTCTGAGGAGTGAGGTAACTTCAGAGAGGGAATGGCGTGCAGGTTTTCCTGCAATAAGGTATGTGCAGTTAATATTTTTCTAGGGATGGAATTTGCTAGAAAATGCTGCTGATACCGATCTAATGTAAGTAAAGCCTTAAATGCAGTGAGAGCTACTGGTATCAGGCTTATTAATAGAGATGCATACTCTTATAAAAATGTAATATAAAACGTTTGCTGGCATTTTTAATCGTTTTTATATGTATTAGGTGATGAAACTTATTGGGGCCTAGTTTTTTTCCACATGGCTGGCTTGAATTTTGCCTAGTAACAGTTTCCTTAGGCTTTCCACTGTTGTAATATGAGTGGGAGGGGCCTTTTTTAGTGCTTTTCTGTGCAGCTAAAAATACTGACAGACATTCAGCTTCTTCCTGCATGATCCAGGACATCTCTGGAGGGCTCAAAAGGCTTCAAAGTCGTTTTTGAGGGAGGTAAAAAGCCACAGTAGAGCTGTGGCAGTTGTTGTGACTGTTTTAAAAAACAAAAAAAACAAAAACGTTTTTGTCTTTTATTATTCCAGTTTGGGTATTAAGGGGTTAATCATCCATTTGCAAGTGGGTGCAATGCTCTGCTAACTTGTTACATACACTGTAGAAATTTCGTTAGTGTAACTGCCTTTTTTCACTGTTATTTCAAATTTTGACAATTTGTGTTTCTTAAAGGTGCAGTAACGTTTTTTTATATTGCTTGTAAACTTGTTTAAAGTGGTTTCCAAGCTTGCTAGTCTCATTGCTAGTCTGTTTAAACATGTCTGACACAGAGAAAACTACTTGTTCATTATGTTTGAAAGCCATGGTGGAGCCCCATAGGAGAATGTGTACTAAATGTATTGATTTCACCTTAAACAGTAAAGATCAGTCTTTAACTATAAAAGAAATATCACCAGAAGATTCTGACGAGGGGGAAGTTATGCCGACTAACTCTCCACACGTGTCAGACCCTTCGCCTCCCGCTCAGGGGATGCACGCTAATATGGCGCCAATTACATCAGGGACACCCATAGCGATTACCTTGCAGGACATGGCTGCAATCTTGAATAATACCCTGTCAGAGGTATTATCCAGGTTGCCTGAATTAAGAGGTAAGCGCGATTGCTCTGGGGTTAGGAGAAATACAGAGCGCGCAGATGCTGTAAGGGCCATGTCTGATACTGCGTCACAATATGCAGATCATGAGGACGGAGAGCTTCAGTCTGTGGGTGACATCTCTGATTCGGGGAAACCTGATTCAGAGATTTCTAATTTTAAATTTAAGCTTGAGAACCTCTGTGTGTTGCTTGGGGAGGTATTAGCTTCTCTGAATGACTGTAACACAGTTGCAGTACCAGAGAAATTGTGTAGGCTGGATAAATACTATGCGGTACCGGTGTGTACTGATGTTTTTCCTATACCTAAAAGGCTTACAGAAATTATTAGCAAGGAGTGGGATAGACCGGGTGTGCCTTTTTCCCCACCTCCTATATTTAGAAAAATGTTTCCAATAGACGCCACTACACGGGACTTATGGCAGACGGTCCCTAAGGTGGAGGGAGCAGTTTCTACTTTAGCAAAGCGTACTACTATCCCGTTTGAGGACAGTTGTGCTTTTTCAGATCCAATGGATAAAAAATTGGAGGGTTACCTTAAGAAAATGTTTATTCAACAAGGTTTTATTTTACAGCCCCTTGCATGCATTGCGCCTGTCACGGCCACGGCGGCATTCTGGTTTGAGGCCCTGGAAGAGGCCATCCATACAGCTCCATTGACTGAAATTATTGACAAGCTTAGAACACTTAAGCTAGCTAACTCATTTGTTTCTGATGCCATTGTTCATTTGACTAAACTAACGGCTAAGAATTCCGGATTCGCCATCCAAGCGTGTAGGGCGCTATGGCTTAAATCCTGGTCAGCTGACGTGACTTCGAAGTCTAAATTACTCAACATTCCTTTCAAGGGGCAGACCTTATTCGGGCCTGGTTTGAAGGAAATTATTGCTGACATTACTGGAGGTAAGGGTCACACCCTTCCTCAGGACAGGGCCAAAGCAAAGGCCAAACAGTCTAATTTTCGTGCCTTTCGAAATTTCAAGGCAGGTGCAGCATCAACTTCCTCCGCTTCAAAACAAGAGGGAACTTTTGCTCAATCTAAGCAGGCCTGGAAACCTAACCAGTCCTCGAACAAAGGCAAGCAGGCCAGAAAGCCTGCTGCTGCCTCTAAGACAGCATGACAGAACGGCCCCCTATCCGGCGACAGATCTAGCAGGGGGCAGACTTTCTCTCTTCGCCCAGGCGTGGGCAAGAGATGTTTAGGATCCCTGGGCGTTGGAGATCATATCTCAGGGATATCTTCTGGACTTCAAAGCTTCCCCTCCACAAGGGAGATTTCATCTTTCAAGGCTATCTGCAAATCAGATAAAGAAAGAGGCATTCCTACGCTGTGTGCAAGACCTCCTAATTATGGGAGTGATCCATCCAGTTCCGCGGACGGAACAAGGACAGGGTTTTTATTCATATCTCTTTGTGGTTACCAAAAAAGAGGGATCCTTCAGACCAATTTTGGATCTAAAGATCTTAAACAAATTCCTCAGAGTTCCATCTTTCAAAATGGAAACTATTCGGACCATCCTACCAAGAAGGTCAGTACATGACCACAGTGGACTTAAAGGATGCCTACCTTCACATACCGATTCACAAAGATCATCATCGGTTTCTAAGGTTTGCCTTTCTAGACAGGCATTACCAATTTGTAGCTCTTCCCTTCGGGTTGGCTACAGCCCCGAGAATCTTTACAAAGGTTCTGGGCTCACTTCTGGCGGTTCTAAGACCGCGAGGCATAGCGGTGGCTCCGTATCTAGACGACATCCTGATACAGGCGTCAAGCTTTCAAGTTGCCAAGTCTCATACAGAGATAGTTCTGGCATTTCTGAGGTCGCACGGGTGGAAAGTGAACGAGGAAAAGAGTTCTCTATCCCCACTCACAAGAGTCTCCTTATTAGGGACTCTTATAGATTCTGTAGAAATGAAAATTTACCTGACGGAGTCCAGGTTATCAAAACTTCTAAATGCTTGCCGTGTTCTTCACTCCATTCCGCGCCCTTCGGTAGCTCAGTGTATGGAGGTAATCGGCTTGATGGTAGCGGCAATGGACATAGTGCCATTTGCGCGCCTTCATCTCAGACCGCTGCAATTATGCATGCGGAGTCAGTGGAATGGGGATTACACAGATTTGTCCCCTCTGCTAAATCTGGATCAAGAGACCAGAGATTCTCTTCTCTGGTGGTTGTCTCGGGTACACCTGTCCAAGGGTATGACCTTTCGCAGGCCAGATTGGACAATTGTAACAACAGATGCCAGCCTTCTAGGTTGGGGTGCAGTCTGGAATTCCCTGAAGGCACAGGGATCGTGGACTCAGGAGGAGAAACTCCTTCCAATAAATATTCTGGAGTTAAGAGCGATATTCAATGCTCTTCTGGCTTGACCTCAGTTAGCAACACTGAGGTTCATCAGATTTCAGTCGGACAACATCACGACTGTGGCTTACATCAACCATCAAGGGGGAACCAGGAGTTCAATAGCGATGTTAGAAGTCTCAAAAATAATTCGCTGGGCAGAGTACCACTCTTGCCACCTGTCAGCAATCCATATCCCAGGCGTGGAGAACTGGGAGGCGGATTTTCTAATTCGTCAGACTTTCCATCCGGGGGAGTGGGAACTCCATCCGGAGGTGTTTGCTCAGTTGATTCATCGTTGGGGCAAACCAGAGTTGGATCTCATGGCGTCTCGCCAGAATGCCAAGCTTCCTTGATACGGATTCAGGTCCAGGAACCTGGCTTATGTGTTTCCACCGTTTCCTCTGCTCCCTCGACTGATTGCCAAAATCAAACAGGAGAGAGCATCGGTGATTCTGATAGCACCTGTGCCACGCAGGACTTGGTATGCAGACCTAGTGGACATGTCATCCTTTCCACCATGGACTCTGCCTCTAAGACAGGACCTTCTGATACAAGGTTCTTTCAATCATCCAAATCTAATTTCTCTGAGACTGACTGCATGGAGATTGAATGCTTGATTCTATCAAAGCGTGGCTTCTCCGAGCCAGTCATTGATACTTTAATACAGGCACGAAAGCCTGTTACCAGGAAAATCTACCACAAGATATGGAGTAAATATCTTTATTGGTGTGAATCCAAGAATTACTCATGGAGTAAGGTTAGGATTCCTAGAATATTGTCTTTTCTCCAAGAGGGCTTGGACAAAGGATTATCAGCTAGTTCCTTAAAGGGACAGATTTCTGCTCTGTCTATTCTTTTGCACAAGCGTCTGGCAGAGATTCCAGACGTCCAGGCATTTTGCCAGGCTTTGGTTAGAATTAAGCCTGTGTTTAAACCTGTTGCTCCCCCGTGGAGCTTAAACTTGGTTCTTCAAGGAGTTCAGTTTGAACCCCTTCATTCCATTGATATTAAACTTTTATCTTGGAAAGTTCTGTTTTTGATGGCTATTTCCTCGGCTCGGAGAGTCCCTGAGCTATCTGCCTTACAATGTGATTCTCCTTATCTGATTTTTCATGCAGATAAGGTAGTCCTGCGTACCAAACCTGGGTTGTTACCTAAGGTGGTTTCTAACAAGAATATCAATCAAGAGATTGTCGTTCCATCATTGTGTCCTAATCCTTCTTCAAAGAAGGAACGTCTTTTACATAATCTGGACGTAGTCCGTGCCTTGAAGTTTTACTTACAGGCTACTAAAGATTTTCGCCAAACAGCTAACCTGTTTGTTGTTTACTCTGGACAGAGGAGAGGTCAGAAGGCCTCTGCAACCTCTTTCTTTTTGGCTTCGGAGTATAATATGTTTAGCCTATGAGACTGCTGGACAGCAGCCCCTTGAAAGGATTACAGCTCATTCTACTAGAGCTGTGGCTTCCACCTGGGCCTTTAAAAATGAGGCCTCTGTTGAACAGATTTGCAAGGCCGCGACTTGGTCTTCGCTTCACACTTTTTCCAAATTTTACAAATTTGATACTTTTGCTTCTTCGGAGGCTGTTTTTGGGAGAAAGGTTCTTCAGGCAGTGGTTCCTTCCGCTTAATCCTGCCTTGTCCCTCCCATCATCCGTGTACTTTAGCTTTGGTATTGGTATCCCATAAGTAATGGATGATCCGTGGACTGGATACACTTAACAAGAGAAAACATAATTTATGCTTACCTGATATATTTATTTCTCTTGTAGTGTATCCAGTCCACGGCCCGCCCTGTCCTTTTAAGGCAGGTCTAAATTTTCATTAAACTACAGTCACCACTGCACCCTATGGTTTCTCCTTTCTCTGTTTGTCATATCCAGTCATTCGACCGAAAACAGTTAGGGGAGGAGCTATATAGCAGCTCTGCTGTGGGTGATCCTCTTGCAACTTCCTGTTGGGAAGGAGAATATCCCATAAGTAATGGATGATCCGTGGACTGGATACACCACAAGAGAAATAAATTTATCAGGTAAGCATAAATTATGTTTTTTTCTGTTTCATATTCGTTTAAGGCGGTGCTACAAAACCTCCAAAGCTGCACTGTCCTGCAGTCCCTTCTTATAAACAAACCTTTCTAAACCGGGCATACGTTTCATCCATTACCACTATGGTCAGTATGCATGTAGGGTGCTCACACACTGCCACAACCATCACATACCTGGCATATGTTTCCCTCATGCACACCGCACATTATACATGTATGCACTCCAGAGGGCATCTACAGTCTTCATACCTTAACTAATACACTGATACAGACATCAGGCACTGACGTCTATTTCTAGCCCAGTTCATAACACTTTGTCACTGTTTATTGTCCTGACCACTTTTACATACGGTTACATATGGACCATTAACCAGGCAAGCAGGGCTCAGAGTAACGCATTTTGTTCTTTTCAGATGGTTCTGGGTCAGATTGAGGAGAACAGGAGAAGCCAACAGTCGATCAACATCCCCTTCTTTGGAGTGTTCCTGAAAAATCTTTGCCAAGGTAAGTCTATTCTTACTTTGTCCCACCTTCATTCAACTGCACCGATATATTACATTACTCTACGTGCATTTGCCTAATTTACTGTATTCCGACAGTATCCCCAATAACATATTTTACTCCAACAGCATGTACTGTATCCTAAACAAAGGCTCCAGCGACATCTATCAAACGTTATCATGAACTTTACCCCTGGCACTGCCCTCAAATGTCACCATGTACTATACTCCAAACGGCATAATCTACCATAAAAATGCCACATTGGCATCTGGATATCCCACCACATCTTATGTGAACTGTACTCCAACATAATTTACTATACCCCTATGACCCTCACATTACTTTCATTGGCATCATGTCCTGTACCCCAAACACTGTTCCCCCAACGGTGTCATATATTGCACCTCCAACACTGCCCCCCAACTTCATAATATACTGTACTCCCAACACTGCTTCCAAGCTTTATCATATATTGTGCTCCCAACTCTGCCTCTTACAGCATCATGTACTGTACCACCAGCACTGACCCCAATGGCATTTGAGAGCCTTGGTCTGAATATATTCATAACTAACAGCCTGCCTTCTGCACTGTTACCAATTATTATCTTATTTCAGGCTCCAATATGGAAGTTAAAGAAGACAAGTGCTGGGAGAAGATTG
This sequence comes from Bombina bombina, assembly GCF_027579735.1. Taxonomy (NCBI): domain Eukaryota; kingdom Metazoa; phylum Chordata; class Amphibia; order Anura; family Bombinatoridae; genus Bombina; species Bombina bombina. The sequence continues at coordinate 1,229,740,843 of NC_069502.1, forward strand.
AGGTTTCCTCTAACCCACATCGTGCCAACAAACTAACAGATGGAAATCCGAAATCTTACTGGGAATCTAATGGCAGCACTGGATCTCATTATATTAACATCTATATGCACCGCGGTGTTGTGATTCGGTGAGTTACAACGGTGTATACGGGCCTGTGAAGGGATTACCAAAGGGTTTATAGAGGTAATATGATTAGATAATGATGGTGCCTTGTATTTTATATGTAGTTACCTGGTGCACTATCAGCATGAAGTAGAATTCCGTCACAGCATATATGGCATGAAACGCGCATGCCACACAATATTCCTGGTGTTGTACATCACTATGGATGATGCATTCTTAGACTCGGTAACTAAGGTTTTATAGGCAGGGGTTTAGGTATTGGGTGTTATAGTATAGTTGATGCTTTCTGACAGACGGTAACTAAGGTTTTATAAGTAGGTGTTTAGGTATTGGGTGTTACACTATAGATGATGCGTTCTGACAGACCGAAACTAAGGTTTTATAGGTAGGTGTTTAGGTATTGGTCATTATAGTATAGATGATGCATTCTTACAGATGTTAACTTAGGTTTTTTAGGTAGGTGTTTAGGTATTGGGTGTTATAGTATAGATGATGTATTCTTACAGACGGTAACTAAGGTTTTATAAGTAGGTGTTTAGGTATTGGGTGTTATTTTATAAATAATGCGTTCTGACAGACTGTAACTAAGGTTTCCATCTAATATGAGAAGAGTCCACGGCTTCATTCATTACTTGTGGGAAATACAGAACCTGGCCACCAGGAGGATGCAAAGACACCCCAGCCAAAGTCTTAAATACCTCCTGCACTCTTCTCATCCCCCAGTCATTCTTTGCCTTTCGTCACAGGAGGAGGGCAGAAAAGTGTTGGAAAATTTCGGAGTAGTCTCTTATGGAGGGTAGTACTCTTTGGAATGGGACTGGAGTTTTTATGTAGTCTTGTCAGCCTCTCAGTGAGAGCATTGACGAATGTTAGGGTCTGGAGATGCAGGGAGAGTCTTTCTGTGAAACCATGCAGACTCGTATTAACAGCTCCTTAAGCAATCAGTGTTGACGAGTTTCACTGCCTGCTTTCTTCACTCAAGTCCATGTCAGGAGCGATGCTACACACTGTCAAACTTTAAGAGGCCGTATTCCTGTTCCACGGCGTTGATTCTGGTAAGATTGTTTAATTTTCTATCTCTGTAATGATAACGCAAGAAGACAGGGTCAAAGTGTGGCTCCTTTATCTGCATAGAATCAAGGGTTAATATCTCCGCAAGGTGATTATTGAACAGGGAGGGGATGTATACATGTTTGTTTTTATGGCGTTTTTTTCTGCCACATGTGTGAGATGTGGCTCTGGCAATGTGGGTGGAACAGTCAGGTTTTTTCCTTCCTTGATTACTGCACAGCCTGTTTAGTTAGCACGCTTTTTCCTGGCTGCGGGGGCGGTCCTGCATGGTACTCCATGTGACCGGGTGTGGCCTCTTTCTCTTCCTCTTCCTGACCGTCAGTTGCAGGAGACAATAATGAGTGGTAACTAGCCATAGAACAAGCTATTATGCTATTGTTTGTTCCCAGGTTGAGTGCTTCTCTCTTTTAATTTATGCAAATTATGACTCTTAGGGCAGTCTCCCTAAGTTTGATGCGGGAATCCGAACGTGGACCCTTTGCTCAGTGTGCCTAGAGGGATATGGCTGCACCTCACTGACGAGGCTCTCATTAGGCTGAAACGTATGTCTGGGGTTTTGCTGTTTCCCTTGTTCAGAGAGGGATTGCCTGGTATTTAGGGGCTGGACTGTACTGTTAAGTCAGGATCCGACTGATATGCTACAGGAAAGTTTTTCTCTGTGAAAGGCACATATTGAGCAAAAAGAGGCTGCTTCTAGGGTGGTAACTAGCCATAGAACAAGCTATTATGTTATTGTTCGTTCCCAGGTTGAGCGCTTCTCTCTCTTAATTTATGAGTTTCTCTTTGGGCCTAGGTCATAGGAGGTGGTGAGTGCCCCGGCCTTTGGAAGTATAAAGGTGACATTTAATCTTTCTGTATTACTTATTAAAGTGCAAGCTATGGAGGACTCTGATATGTTAGAGGGTACTCCCTCTTTACTTAAATCTAATGCCTGTGTTTATTGTGAGGTGGTTTTCGGGATACCGGCCTGCTCAACTATGTTCCACATGCCTTGATAAAATAGTGATATCTAAAAGAAACTAAATGTTTAGTACCACTGAGCCATCCACCTCTGAGGGGTCTCCGTCCCATGTGGTGCGTTCCCTACATTCATTGATTACACATGCAGCTCCCCACTGCATTTCTAATCCTCCTGCGGGAGGGGCCACGTTGCCGCCTGTTGAACAGTTGCAAACGGCGGTATCTGCAGTAATTAGTGCTTTACCTCACCTGGCCAAGCGCAAGCGAAAGCTTAAACATTGCTATCCTTCCCAGGGGTCATCTACTCCTTTGGATGTATCCGAGACTAGATTATCTGCCGATGCTGAGGATTCCGATACTTAGGAGGCCTTTCTCTCTGGGTCAGAATCTGCGGCCTCTAAACCTCCGGCTGCGGAGGAACCAGACTTTAGGTTTAGGATAGAGAACTTACGCTTTTTGTTAAAGGAAGTGTTAGCGACTCTAGAGGTTCCGGAACCAAAGTTCCTGGAGGAACTTTCTATCCCTAAGCTTGATAAAGTTTATGAGGACATGGTAGTGCCCCAGACTTTCCCGGTTCCTGTAAAGATGGGGAATATTATTAAGAATAATGGGAGAGACTTGGATCGTCTTTCTCCCCTTCTTAGTTTAAAAAATTGTTCCCGGTTCCAGATTCTCAGCTAGAATTGTGGGGATCTATCCCTAAGGTGGATGTAGCTATCTCCACGCTTGCTAAGCGCACCACTATCCCGCTTGAGGATAGTTCATCTAAGGAACTCATGGATAAGAAATTGGAGACCCTGTTAAGAAAAATGTTTTAACTCACGGGGTTCGTTTTTCTACCTGCAGCCGCGGTTGCTGCGGTGGCGGGAGCCACTACATATTGGTGTGAGACTCTGTCAGAAATGATCGAGGTGGAGACTCCCCTCAATGAAATTTGTGAAATAATTAAGGCCCTGAGGATAGCTAATTCATTTATTTGTGATGCAAATATGCAGATTATCCGCTTGAATGCCAAGACATCAGGCTTTTCTGTTCTGGTGCAGAGGGCCCTATGGCCTGCTTCTGCAGTCTCATGGATGGAAGTTAAACTCAGGAAAGAGTTCTCTGGTTCCCAGTACCAGAGTGGAGTTCCTGGGCACCATAATAGACTCCATTGCCATGAAGATATTCTTAACAGACAAGAGATGTTGCAAGATTGTCTCCAGCTGTCTTGCCCTTCAATCCTCCTCAAGGCCATCAGTGGCCCGGTGCATGGAGGTGATTGGGCTCCTGGTATCAACTATAGATGTCATTCCATTCGCCAGATTCCATCTCCGGCCTCTTCAACTGTGCATGCTGAGGCAGTGGAACAGTGATCATTTGTATCTGTCCCAACTGATCTCTCTGGACAACGGGTCGAGGTAGTCTCTCTCTTGGTGATCCAGATCAGCTGTCCCAGGGGACATCCTTCCTTAGACCATCTTGGGAGATTGTGACTACGGACGCGAGTCTCTCAGGTTGAGGAGCGTTTTGGTGTGCCAGGAAAACACAGGGCAGGTGGAATTGGAAGGAGTCTCTTCTCCTGATCAACATCTTGGAACTTCGGCGATCTTCAACGCTCTGCAGGCTTGGCCCTCCTGGGTTCGTCCAAGTTCATCAGGTTCCAGTCAGACAACATTACCTCAGTGGCTAACATCAACCACCAGAGGGGAACGAGAAACTCCCTATCCATGAGGGAAGTATCTTGGATCCTGGAGTGGGATGCTCGCTATCAGCGATCCACATCCCGGTTGTGGACAACTGGGAAGCAGACTTTCTCAGCAGACAATCATTTCATCCGAGGGAATGTCTCTTCAACCCGAAGTGTTTGCGGAGATTTGCAACAGTTGAGGGACTCCGGAGATAGATCTCATGGTGTCCAAACTCAACTACAAGCTACCCAGATACGGGTCGCGGTCCAGGGATCCCCAGGCTGAACTGATAGATGCCTTATCAGTGCCGTGGGGATTCAACCTTGTGTACATTTTTCCACTGTTACCACTTCTACCTCGTGTAGTGGCACGCATCAAACAGGAGCAAGCGTCAACTATTCTGATTGCTCCATCGTGGACGAGGAGGACGTGGTTTGCAGATCTAGTGGGGTGATCATCCTCCCCTCCATGGATGTTGCCCTGTCACAGGGATCTGCTGGTACAGGGTCCCTTTGTGCATCAGAATCTAGATTCTCTAAGGCTGACTGCGTGGAGATTGAACGCTTGGTCTTAGCCAGAAGAGGATTTTCTGAGAGGGTGATTGATACTCTCATTTAAGCCTGGAAGCCGGTTACCCATCGCATCTATCATAAAGTGTGGAGGACCTACTTACTCTGGTGTGAATCTCGTGGATATTCCTGGCATAGAGTCAGGGTATCCAGAATTCTTTCTTTCCTCCAGGACGGTCTGGATAAGGGACTTGCCGCCTGTTACTTAAGGGGACAGATTTCGGCTCTATCTGTGCTGTTACATAAGAAGCTCGCTGAGCTCCCTGATATTCAGTCTTTTGTTCAGGCTCTGCCCAGGATCAGGCCTGTGTTTAGACATTTTGCTCCTCCTTGGCGTTTGAATTTGGTTCTAAAGGTTTTGCAGGGGCCTCTGTTCAAGCCTATGCATTCTCTTGACATAATGGGGCCTATTTAACAAATGTCTGTCCGACATGATCCGATCAGCGGATCATGTGCGACAGACATAGCTGAAAGCGGAGAGCATTAAGCTCTCCGCATTGCACCAGCATCTCTTGTGAACTGCTGGTTCAACACCGCCCCCTGCAGATTCGCGGCCAATTCACGCAATCTCTGTCCACCTCCTCAGAGCAGGGGGACAAGTTATGGAGCAGCGGTCTTTAGACCGCTGCTTAATAACTGGTGTTTATGGCGAGTCTGAAGGCTCGCCAGAAACACGGCCCCATACGGAGCTTGATTAATGGGTCCTTAAGATTCTGTCTTGAAAGGTCCTTTCCGTCTTAATGGAAGGAGAGTCCACTGCTTCATTACTTGTGGGAATTAAGAACCTGGCCACCAGGAGGAGGCAAAGACACCCCAGCCAAAGGCTTAAATACCTCCCCCACTCCCCTCATCCCCCAGTCATTCTTTGCCTTTCGTCACAGGAGGTTGGCAGAGAAGTGTCAGAAGTTTGAAGATAGTCTCTTATGGAGGGTAGTTCTCTTCAAAATGGGACTGGAGTTTTAAGTAGTCCGGAGATGCAGGGAGAGTCTTTCTGCAAACCCATTCCAACTCAAATTAACAGCTCCATTAGCTATCCACGTTGACGAGTTTCGCTGCCTGCTTTTATGCTCTCATGTCCATGTCAGGAGTGATGCTACTTCCCTGTCGCACTTGAAAGGTTGTGTTCCTGTTCCACGGCATTGATTCTGGTAAGATCGTTTCGTTTATACATCTATATGATAACGTAAGACGACAGGGTCACAGTGTGGCTCCTTTATCTTTATAGAATCTAGGGTAATGCCCTCGGAAGGGGGTTATTGAACAGGGGGGATTTTATTGTGCATAATATTGTTTATTGTGTTTTATACTGCATTTGTGTGAGATGAGGCTCTGTCAAGGTTCTCTAAGCAAGAGATTGAGGCAGGTTTTTTTGGCGTGTTCTCGTGTGCAGGGGCGGTCCTGCATGGCACTCCATGTGACCGGGTGTGGCCTCTGTAACTTCTTCTTTCTAGACCTGCGTTCGGAGGAGACAAAGCTGTTTCTTGTAGTCCGGGTCATAGGAGGTGGTGAGTGCCCCGGCCATTGGGATATAAAGGTGCCATTTAACTTTCTTTCTAATGACACGGTGAGTCTACAGATCATCATAATTACTGTTGGTAATATCACTCCTGACCAGCAGGAGGAGGCGAAGAGCACCACAGCAAAGCTGTTAAATACCACTCCCCTACCCAAAATCCCCAGTCATTTTTTTTGCCTGTAAATAGTTGCAAGGAGGTGGTAAAGTTAGGTGTCTGAATGAATTTCTACAATCAAGAGCAGAGCAGGTTGTTCTGATCTTTGCTGAGTCTAGCCGTAGTCCATGTCAGTCTCTTCAGTAGAGCTTGTGGGGTATAATCCCCACTGTGCTTCTCAAACAGTTTGTTGCTGCCCTTTTTGGAAAGCCTGTGCAAGTTTATACGGTCTTTCTTTTTTCCACAGGTTCATGGTAGGAGAATGCCTCTTTGTGTGCTGCCCAGCTGCCAGACAGAGTCATCTTTTGGGTGAATAAATGAAGTGAGCGCCAGAAAGACTAAGAGATAACAGTTTAATGTACACAATATAAAACACACAAGGTAAAAACCATATAAAAACAATTTAGGTGAACAGTCATAGAAATAGTTGTAGTCTATGATAGAGGCAATTTATGATTCGTGCTACGTTTATTTTTTATATAAAAGATTGTGGCACTTTAACAGTTAATACTGTTTGAGGGACGTGTCTACATTTTTTGTGTGGGGTGCACAGGATTTTGTAGGTCAGCTATGCAGGGCACTGGGAAGTTATTTAGTTTTTTTCTTTGGTTTTATTCTGTTTCACTTTGGTGTGTGGCTTCTCTCGGCGGCTGTTTTCTCTATAGTAGGAGCAATGCCGGCCGGGAGGTTTGGTAAGTTACGCCCATGATGGGCGGGGCTTGCGGAGACGGCAAAAGTTTGCACGCTTTTCCTTTTGTTACTTTCGGAGTGCCGGAAGGGTTTCAGTGCGGCTCTGTGGTTTGTGTGGGCGGCGGTTTTGCTGCTGGGCGAGATTGAGTCCGGATTGTTTCTTGTAGTTCCTCCGTTTTTTGGCCAGCAGGACAGGTAGGCACCACAGCAAGCTTGCTGAGGTGTAGAGGTTGCCATTCATCTTTTTATTTTTCTTAAAATTTGATTCTAAGAGAATTTGGAGGATAATAATAATGAAAGCATTTAAAGGGACAGCAACGTTTTTTTGGATTCTAACACTTAAGGGGTTTAAAAGTTTATTTAAGGGTTTTATTTTATTTTTGGGTTCATTTTGAGTGAAGATGGACCAAGAGGCCCTGCAGGTATTAAACCTGTCATTAAATTTATTTCTCCTCTTTGGAGTCTAAATCTGGTATTAAAGATACTACTGGCTCGTCCTTTTTAAACCTATGGACCTTTGGACATTAAACTACTTTCTTGGAAAGTGCTGTTCCTTTTGGCCATCCCTTCTGCTAGACGAGGCTCTGAATTGTCTGCTCTTTCTTGTGAGTCTCCCTATCTGAGTTTCCATCAAGATAAAGCAGTTTTGCTTTTTTACCTAAATGTGTGAATTCTAACAACATTAATAGGGACATTATTGTTCCTTCTTTGTGTCCTAATCCTAAATCTACTCTTGTAAGATCTTTACACTCTTTGGATGTAGTAAGATGTAGATTTCAGACAGACTTCTAGTCTATTTGCTTTTTTTTCTGGTTGTAGAAAAGGTCAGGCAGCATCTGCCATTTTATCAGCATCTTGGTTAAAGCTTATTTTTAGGCGCAGCAGTCTCCCCCTCATTCTACAAGATCAGTTGTCACACATTGTGCTTTCAAGAACGAAGCTTAAAGGGACAGTCAACAGCAGAATGTTGTTTTAAGATAGAAAATCGCTAAATGACCCATTCCCCAGTTTTGCATAACCAACACAGTTATAATAATACACGTTTTACCTCTGTAATTAACTTGTATCTAAGCCTCTGCAGACTGCCCCTTATCTCAGTTATAATAATACACGTTTTACCTCTGTAATTAACTTGTATCTAAGCCTCTGCAGATTGCCCCCTTATTTCAGTTCTAATGACAGACCAATCAGTGCTCACTCCTCGGTAAATTCATGTGCATGAGCTCAATGTTATCTATATGAAACACGTAAACTAATGCCCTCTAGTGGTGCAAAACTGTCAAAATGCATTCAGATTAGAGGCGGCCTTCAAGGTCTAAGAAATTAGCATATGAACCTCCTAGGTTTAGCGTTCAACTAAGAATACAAAGAGAACAAAGCAAAATTGGTGATAAAAGTAAATTGGAAAGTTGTTTAAAATTACATGCCCTATTTGAAACATGAAAGATTATTTTGGACTTGACTGTCCCTTAATCGATCAAATTTGCAAAGAGGCCACTTCGTCTTCCTTGCATATCTGTACCAAATTCTATCATTTTGATGTTTTTCTCAGCAAAATTAGCTGTTTTTATTTTATCCCTCCCATTATTTTTGTTACTCGTGGACTTCTACATATTGGGTATTATATCCCATCAGTAACAAGCTCTTGGACTCTCGCCACCTATGTGAAGGAAAACATAATTTATGTAAGAACTTACCTGATAAATTTAATTTCTTTCATGGTGGCGAGAGTCCACGAGACCACCCAATATTTTCTTTATTTTTAATAAGCACATCTTTTTTCCTGTTCCTCTTTTTTATGCTTTTACTCCTTAAACACCTCACCTCTTGCTTATACGTTAAACTGAGGTGTGAGTGAGATGGGCAGGGTATTTATAGTCTTTTAAATTTGGGAAACTTTGCCGCCTCTTGATAGGAATGTTTATCACATCAGTAACAAGCTCATGGACTCTCGCCACCATGGAAGAATTGAATTTATCAGGTAAGTTCTTACATAAATGTTTTTTATATCTAGTGGCCTGGGATTTAGGTAAGGGCTGCTCATAGAGGCAGATTTTCATTGTTGTTCACTGAGTTTTCATCTTCTTTACAGGCGTCTGTTTTTCATAGTGTCCAGTGAGGATTCCAGTTACATGCCAGCTCGGCTAGTAGTGATGGGCGGCGAGAACGCCTCTAGCATCAACACGGAACTGAATTCTGTAAGTGACACACACATAGTGCCAGGCTTTGTGAGCAACCGTTAACCTTTTGCTTATAGTGGCGCAAGAAACGAAATCGCTTACTACATTATATACTTTAGTCATTTTCTAGCCGATTTACATTAATGCCAACACAAACTTAAAGGGAAAACATTTATATTTGTTCTCTGTGTGACACTTTTTTTTATTAATTAGCAATATCTACGGCTTAGAAGCAAGACCACCTCCCATATATTATATTAATATCAATGTTTGTGCTGTATTATGCTCCAAACAGTCCAAGGTGAAAGAAATATACAGCACAATAATTTATATTCTTATATTCTCTGTGAAATCCTATGAATATTTCTAAATAAGAAAGTTAACTAGAGCTGTAAACTCACAGACGGGCACTCTGTACTGACCCTATACCATCTGATGTACCTGGTAATAATCTCACAGACGAGCACTCTGTACTGACCCTATACCATCTGATGTACCTGGTAATAAACTCACAGACGAGCACTCTGTACTGACCCTATACCATCTGATGTACCTGGTAATAAACTCACAGACGAGCACTCTGTACTGACCCTATACCATCTGATGTACCTGGTAATAAACTCACAGACGAGCACTCTGTACTGACCCTATACCATCTGATGTACCTGGTAATAAACTCACAGACGAGCACTCTCTGTACTGACCCTATACCATCTGATGTACCTGGTAATAAACTCACAGACGAGCACTCTGTACTGACCCTATACCATCTGATGTACCTGGTAATAAACTCACAGACGAGCACTCTCTGTACTGACCCTATACCATCTGATGTACCTGGTAATAAACTCACAGACGAGCACTCTGTACTGACCCTATACCATCTGATGTACCTGGTAATAAACTCACAGACGAGCACTCTCTGTACTGACCCTATACCATCTGATGTACCTGGTAATAAACTCACAGACGAGCACTCTGTACTGACCCTATACCATCTGATGTACCTGGTAATAAACTCACAGACGAGCACTCTGTACTGACCCTATACCATCTGATGTACCTGGTAATAAACTCACAGACGAGCACTCTCTGTACTGACCCTATACCATCTGATGTACCTGGTAATAAACTCACAGACGAGCACTCTCTGTACTGACCCTATACCATCTGATGTACCTGGTAATAAACTCACAGACGAGCACTCTGTACTGACCCTATACCATCTGATGTACCTGGTAATAAACTCACAGACGAGCACTCTCTGTACTGACCCTATACCATCTGATGTACCTGGTAATAAACTCACAGACGAGCACTCTCTGTACTGACCCTATACCATCTGATGTACCTGGTAATAAACTCACAGACGAGCACTCTGTACTGACCCTATACCATCTGATGTACCTGGTAAC